>NC_048234.1:15267014-15383230 GCF_002007445.2 Ailuropoda melanoleuca | reverse complement strand
TAACCCGTGCCTGCAGGCTGACCGACGTGGGGATCAGGCAGAAGTTGACTCACCTCCTGTTCCATCTTCTCTCCACTCCAACCCCTTGGGTTACTCTGGGAATCTCCTAGACTCCCATGTGCAAGCTCCAGGTAGAGAGCACTCACACCTTTATCCGTGGAAACTTCGGAAGTGGAACGTGTGGATGAGCCACACATTGCTTATTGCTAAGGAATCTTGGAGGAGCCAACACTCAGATGATGGGGTCTCCCACAGGTTGTGTCCTCCCCACACCTCCTCTTGACACATCATGACTGTCTCTGAAGTCAGCCAACTGCCAGCAGACACGGATCTTCTGTTTTGCAAATCCCATGCCTCATGCAACCTGGGGAAACTCCCGGAGCAGTCAGTGATGGCGGTTCCACAAAAAGTGGAAAATAGAACTAGGATAGAATCCAGCAATCCCATTCTGGGTACATACCCACAGGAAATGAAAATAGGATCTAGAAGAGATACTTGCACTCTCATGTTCATTGCAGCATCACTCACAATCCAAGATATGGAAATGACCAAAGTTGTTTGCCCACTGAGAAATGAAAAGGTAAAGAAGGCGTGGCCAGTGGACCTGCCAAGTGGGAGGAGCCCCAGGATTTGATCCGGAGGCACAGGGAGCCGGGACTGCCCTCCTCAGCCTTGGTCTCCACTCCAGGCCCCAGTCCATGCGGTGCTCCTCCTCCAGGTGGTGCTCCTCCGCCAGGTGGTGCTCCTCCTCCAGGTGATGCTCCTCCTCCAGGTGATGCTCCTCCTATGCCCACGTGGGCTCAGGCTCCATTACACCAGTTCTAGAGCTGGACAGGGTCTAGAAGCCACAGACCAGAACAGGTTCAGGGTTCCAGGCTAGTGGGTCTGTCTCACTCCTGGGGTGTGATGGCCAATCTTATGTGTCACATGGCCTGGACCACAGGGGCCCAGGTATGTGGTTAAACACAATTCTGGGGGATTCACACCTGAATCTGTACACTGAGTAAAGCAGAGAGGCTGGGGCTCGTCCACGGAGGCCCAGATAGGGCAGAAAGGGCAGTCAGCCCCTCTGTTCCTGACTGCTGAGTGGGGACACGGTCTTCTCCTGCCCCCCGACCAGCATGTGCATCTCTGTGCTCCGGCTCTCGGGGCTTCAGGCTCAGGCTCACACCCACACCCCAGCTCCCAGGTCTCCAGCCTGCCCCCCGCAGGTCGGGGGACTTTCCAGCCTCCTCCATGGTCACGTGAAGCATTCCTACAGTACACACACACACCACACACATACGCCACACACACACACACACACCACACACATACGCCACACACACCACACATGTACATACCACGTACGCGCCACACATTACACACACCACACACGCACACCAGACACATACACACACACTACACACCACATACACATAAACACACAGCACACGTATGCACACACTACATACTACACACCACACACAAATATACACACACCACACACACACACACACACACACACGCATGCCAGGCTGCTCACTCTGTCTGACCCTCCTTCCTGGCCACTCCTGCCCTCTAAGACCCACCACCTCTCCGAAGCTGAGTGCCTGGCCCTGCCATGCCTCCCGCGAACTGCTGAAATGGGTCTGGGTCTCTCCTCCCCGCACTGAGAATCGATGACAGCTGATGTCCCATACCTCACCTCACCCCATGTCCTTCGCTGACTATGGGGACTCAAAGCTATTATGTGTCCGGCGCCTACTCCCCCCTCATGGGAAGACCTGGTGGGCAAGGGGACATCTCAGCTCACCGCAACGCTCCGGATGGATGCCTGAGGTTTATCAAGACGTGGAATTAACACTCCATTTTGTTTAGAAGTCCTACAAATGTAAATGCATGCATGATACCGTAGGCATACAAAAGCTTAGAAAAAACGACAGGGAGGACATTGCTACAATGTTATGTTTGGGCAGTAAGTTTACAGGTGACTTTTTCATATCCTGCATTATCCAGTCTGGGTACAAGAAACAGGCAGCAGTTTTAGAATCACGGAAAGACATGACACAGAAAGTGTTTGTAACTTTAATTTGTATTCAGAGAAGATCACATTGTATTTGGACACATGACTTTAAGAGCATCTAGCCGTGCCATTATCTTCAGTCCACAAAGTTTCAGGGACAGGACAACAACCATAACAATGTGCCTATGTCCAAATAAGGTCGGGGCGGTTGGTATCACAGATTGGTACTTTCCAAAAATATTTCTAAAAACTGGGCTGGGGACCAGGATGAAAAGAAAATGAGGATCTTTTAGAGAATTATTTTTCCAAATAAAGGTTTTGCTTTGTAAAAAGGATGTTACAGGAATCTACACCATTTTGAACAGCAGTTCGCTTCTTGATAAGTACGTTCATATATCCCGGGAGAAGAGTTTTGCTTTATAATCAACTCAAAAGGAAATAGCCCAGGAAGAAGACAGAGCCACGTGGAACATCCGTGATAATCAGGCAAACGGTGTAGTGATGTGGTCTGGAGTCCTCCCAGCACACACGGCAGGGACAGGCCGGGGCGTTGAGATCTGTAAGGGCCCACAACGAGAACACTTCTCCCACCTGGGACTCCCCTGGCCATGTGGACAGCCTTGGGGAATGTGTTGAAGCCGGTCTTAGAACTCAGCAAGGCTCCTTGTAGGGCTGGCCCGCTCCGAGTCCGTGCTCACAGCTGCAAGGCCGGCCTCTGTCCCGGCAAACCACAGCAGCTCCTAGGCACAGATCCTGCGTTGCCCCCTCCCAAGGACTCCACAAAGTCAAAGCTATTCTCGTCGTAACACTAAGAGACTATTTGCCTTTTTCTCTCTACTTCTTTTATGTGTACCATGGAACTCTCCAGAGGTTATAGGATGAGTGATATCATAGCGGACTGAAGGCAGAATGGGAATCTTAACAGTCATTAAAGAATCTTAATAGGTAGGCATTACAGATATTTCAAAACGTTAAACACCGTCCTTCTGCTCATCAAATATTTTTAATTTTGGAAAATATAGTTATTTTTATTAAAAGATGTCATTTATATTAGCATGTAATGGTTTATTATTCTTATTTATAAATAAATTAAGAGTTTTCAATATCTTTAATTTTTAGGATGATAAATATCTACAGCCATAACCCACATAAACAAAAATCTGTGGGATCCTCAATAATTTTTAACAAGACAGCCTGACAACAAGACAAGAAGCCTGACACCAAACTTCCGCGGCAGCTCCTGCGTGGCCCTCACCTGCCGACTCCCGTAATGGGCACTGGCTACTGCCAACCTTCCCCAGAGGGGGGTGTATGTAGCTTCCTGATGAGGGGCCCTGATTCCTGTGGGACAAGCATGCCAGGAGGTCAGAGGCAATGAGGATGGACGAGCATCCCCATCTGCTCTCGTGGGCTCAGCATGTGTCCGCTTGTGCCGTCCTTCCTTTGTATCTCCTTCATGCCAGCTGCATGTCCTGGGAGCTGCAACCCCCAGCCTCGATGTGAAAACAGCTGCCTGTGCCGGGGTGACAGCTGTGCGAGTCCCTGCGACAGCCACCTGTTTGTCAGCCCGTCAGGTCCAGCAGGGCAGCAACCAGGAGCCGGCTGATGGCGGGGCAAAGAGCAAGCGCAGACACAGGAAGGTTTGGATGGAGCTGGACAGGAAGACAGGATGAGCTCCTCACACTGACATTTTGGCTTCTCCCGTTCGGGCTCCCGATGTCCCCTGTCCCTCCAGAGGCTGCCGTGACCAGAGGGTCGCACACAGGGCCGCGCCGTGCAGGAGAGGCGGCAGGCAGGACTCCTTTGAAACCATGGCTCTGGCTGTCAGGCCTGGAAACACATCTGCTGGCAGGTCATGGAAGCTGGTGAAAAAGTACCTATGGCATCATTCTGGGCATTTGTGCAGGACAGACGGCCTCAACAGGGAATAAATCTGAGCACGTCTACATTCTACCTTCTGGCCATTCCGTTTCACTTCCACTTTTGCTTTTCAAGGGTTGGTTGAACTGAGTACCCTCCATGTGACCAACATGCTTCTATGGGCAAATACATACATTTTTCTATTTGAGGAATGTATTAGTTACCTATGGCTGTATAACAAGTTACCCCAGAACACAGCAGGAAACCAGCAAGCGTTATTAACTCACAAGGTCATCTCTGAGAGTCAGGAGTCTTGGAACGACTCAGCCGAGTCTCTTTGGCTTTGGATTTCTCGAGATTCCAGCAAAGCAGTGACCAGGGCTGCAGTCATCTGAAGGTGTGAAGGGCTGCAACATGTACTTCTAGGGAACAGCCACTTCGAAGTCAGATGGCTGTTGGTCTGGGGCCTCATGAGGTGGGATGCCCCACAGGACGGCTGATGGCAACAAGGCAGCTGGCTTCCCCAGAGTGAGTGAGCAGGACAGAGACACACTGGGACCTTCTATGGCCTAATCTCAGGTGGCATGACATCACTCCTGCCACACTCTGGACACACAGGACAATCCAACTGTGAGAGGCTGACACACGGGGCATGAATCCCACAAGGTGGGGCCACTGGGGACCATCATGGAGGCAGCCATCAGGAATCCACCCAGGGAGAGACTGAATCATGAAAACGCAATCCTCAAGCAAAACAATTATTCTTTATATTTATTCGTTAAATATAATGAAAAAGTTGAGACAGCAACAAGGGCATATTATCGTTTCTATTTTGCAGATAAGGAAAATAAAGCAAAGGAGATCTTTGGCTTGCCCAAGGTCACCAGGTAATGGTGCACCAACTGGGTCTAGAACTCTTAGCCATCTGGGTTCCCCGTTTCCCCATCACACAGTGAGTTAGCAGGAGGCCAAAATGCAGCTCCCCACAGAAAAGGATAAGTAATGGCCAGCAGGCAGTGGATAAAGAAGGGCTTCCGCCATTTGCGGAGAACTCCTACACAAGCCTCCCCAGTGACGCGTAGTGAGTGGTTCTCAAGCCCTGCCCTCTCTCCCTGCCCTGGACGAGGTGTCCTGCAGCTAAAACTAAATGGTACCATTCTTTGCCCCCTCGTATGCATGCACAAAGATTGGATAGAATTTTCCCAGTTCTGAGTTTTTATCCTAGATTTTTCCTAAAATCTGCAACCTGGTACCAATTATCCAACAAGAGCTGGCAGAAAAGGAATGAATGAATAGCAAATGAGTGTTAGAAACACCAGACACAGCAGGACATCCGTGAAATGCCTTGTGGTATTTCGTCATGTGTTTTCACATGTCCTTGAGATTACTTCACGGTATGCAAAATACACATTCCTAACTTGCATGTTTCATTAAATGAACTGGTGTTTCTGTGGTTCACCAAGGAGTCCAAGACCATCTGGAGGTCCGCTTCCTGAACAAGATCACACCACTGAAGATGAGACTCATTCCAGCTCACTACATCTCCCACCTAATAAAACGCTCATCTTTGGCTTCCATGAACATAGAAATTTAAAACATTCTTCCCCAGAAGGGTACAGATTGGGGGACTGTCTGCCTAGTAGCCCCCAGCCTGCTTAATTTTCTAGGACCACAGAGCTCTCCTCCCAGTGAGGCATCCAAGGAGAGTCCTCCCGCCACCTGGTATTGTGCTGCCTTGCTGTCTGGCAATGTCATGGGCAAGTCTGTCATCAGCAACCCTGAGAGGCTGTCAGCTCCTCCAGGGTAGAAATCCTGCATCCTTAGCTCTGCACAGCACCTGACACGTGATACCTGGGCGTGGAGAGCCGGCTCATAATCACCTGTTAAAATAACGGCTGATTCAGAAGTCTCGGAAGGCCTGATCCTGTTCCCTGTGCTTTCTCATTAAAGCCCTCTCAGTCAGGATTCTGCAAGACAATTAGCCCACCGACACGTGATCTGAAGGACTGTTTTTCAGTTTCCCCAAGAATGTTCCATAGCTAAGGGGCACCTGGGTAGCGCAGTCGTTAAGCGTCTGCCTTCTGCTCAGGGCGTAATCCCGGTGTTCTGGGATTGAGTCCCACATCGGGCTCCTCCACTGGGAGCCTGCTTTTTCCTCTCCCACTCCCCCTGCTTGTGTTCCCTCTCTTGCTGGCTATCTGTCACATAAATAAATAAAATCTTTAAAAAAAAAAAAAAAGAATGTTCCATAGCTAATGCCACTGTAGGAGGAAAGGAGAGGAGACAAGCTAATATTTTCTTCTTTTTAGAGAGAGAGAGAGCATGGGGGTGGGGGAGACAGGCAGAGGGAGAGAGAGAATCTTAAGCAGGCTCCACACAACACAGAGCCCAATGCGGGGCTCGAACGCATGACTGACATCTGAGTTGAAATGAAGAGTTGAACACTTAACTGACTGAGTCACCCAGGCACCCCAAGATAAGCTAATTTATGACGTATATTGGTTGCCTTAGGGCAGTGGGCTTTATTCTAGCAGGCATCCTTGTTGGGAAGGACCCACTGAGGTTTCCCAGCTAACCTGGCTTGTGGTTTGAACACACAGGGTGGGCGGGGTTCTCAGCTCTGCCTGAGAAGGAACGTGGAGCCACGCTCAAGCTCCCTCAGTGAGCACAAAACCTAAACTCCACAAGCACAGAAAGTGGACCCATGCTTGCCAGACACTAGGGGCAAGGGGCAGGGAGGACTGCACATGGCCACAAGGGACCCTTCTGAGGTGCTGGAAATGTTCTAAAATTGGGTAATAGTGGTGATAGTTGCACAACTCTATAAATACACTAAAAATCACTGGGACCATATACTTAAAACCAGTGAAATTTTATGGTATGTGAATTTTATCTCAAAAAAGCATTGTAAAAAAGAATCTATTTACGCATAAACATCTACTGTAGAGATACTAAGCAGACATGTGAAAGGAAAAAGCTCAGGATGAAGGGAACTACAGGCTGACTTAGAGCCAGAGTCACACCATTGCCAAAAACAAAGATGGTGAACACAGCCACGTAGTAATAGAGGTTTTTTAATGTTCCCTCTCCAGTGGTTTCCTCACCACATCCTATAAATGTGTTCAATTAAAAAAAACCTCCCTCAAAACTACCCCCCCAGGCACCACATACCTACTTCCAGTCACAGCCAAGCTTCTCAAATGTCTCTATTTTCAATTCCTACGGATCCATGCATTCATTTATGCAAGAAGTATGTAGCAAACATCTATCCTGTGACCAAAAGTTTGCTCAGCACGTAAGTAAATGAAATACAGAACTTACTTACTCTTAAGAAACTCACTCATGAGTGATGAGAGCAAAAATTGTCAGAGTAAGGAACTCCGAAAATCCACATCTGCATAAAAATCAATGAAACAAAACAAACAAACAAACAAAAAAACAGGGAGAATAAACTCCTTTGGAACTCTGGAATCTACACAAAACCATGGGGGGCACTTACTCCAGAAAAATGCTGGAATATCCATAAGCAGCATTTCAACTTACCCTAGCCCGTCCCCCATGACCTCAGTGAGTGTTAGCCTTTAAAGTAACAGTCTTCATCGCTGGGTCAGGCACCAGAGGGGGCACAATGACCTTATTTGCAAAGAATTGCTATTATTTGATCTGTCTGGAGGTTCCCTTGAAGACATGCTCGAAAGGCTTGGATTTCTGGCCTCACAGTAAAACTGCTATCTGGGGGCCATTTGTTGAAAACCTTTCCAGGCAAATGTTTTAGTCACTGCTGCATGAGGTAGTGGACAACAGATCACAACAGATTGGCCAAAAGGTGGAGGTAGAAAGACTAGGGAATGAGGAGCTCTGAGGAATAAGGGCTTTGAAAAGCCCCCACATATTTCTGGGAATCTAGAAGGCCACAGGCATGCCCAGGGCTGTGTAAAGGGTCAGGAGAGACCATAAGCTCTCACCTGTGGGTGACCTTGAGGCTCTGTGAAAGCTAAGTTAAGTGAAGGTACAGTTGTGAACTGTCTCATTGATTGTTGAAGTTATGCCCCAACACAGAGCCCCTCAGCAGAGAATGGGAGGGTTTTTTGGTCCGAGTCATTTGAAGAATCTCTGCTGAATGATTAGCTGACCACTGAGCTAATGGAACAGAGACTCCAGCAGCCATACCTGACAAAGAACACAGACTTCACAAAATTAGTTTAGAAAAGTCACTAAACAAAAAACCACTATTACAACAAGAAGCAAAAACAACAAGCCCTGGGGAAGGGGGAGAATCCAATGCTGTCCCATTATAATACACAAAATGCAAAGTTACAAGGCATGCCAAGGAACAAGAAAGCACAGCCCATACACATAGGGACAAGAATCAGTAAGAACTCACTAAAAAAGTCCAGATGTTGGACTTACTACGAATAGCATAAAGTCAGCTATTTAAAATATGCCCAAAGGATAAAGGAAACAATGTGTGAAAAAACCAGAGTATGGAAAGGATGGCCCATCAAATAGAGATTATCAATAAAGAGAAAGAGATTATAAAAAGAAACCAACCAGAAATTCTGGAGCTAAAATTAGTACAATAACTAAAATGGGAGATTCAATAAAATTGTTCAATAGCATACTTGAACAGGCAAAAGAAAGAATCCATGAATTTGAAGATAAGACAATTCAGGTTATCGAATCTGAAGAACAGAAAAGACAAAAGAATATATTACAAATTAACAAAACCTCAGATATTTGGGGGACACCATCAGGCACACCAACATATGTCTACTGAGACTCCTAGAGGGAGAGGAGAGAGAGAGAGGTAGAACATTTATTGGGAGAAATAATGGCTGCGAATTTCCCAAATTTGACAAAAGACATGGATCTACCAACCATGGAATGCAACAAAATCTAAACAGGATAAATTAAAAGACAGCCACACCAGATATATCATAATTCAACTACTGAAATCCAGAGCCAGAGGCAGAGAATCATAAAAGCATGAGAGAACTGACTCATCACATATAAAGCATCCTCAATAAGGTCAACAGCTGATTTACCATGGAAAAGCAGAAAGATCAGGGGCGCCTGGGTTGCGCAGTCGTTAAGCGTCTGCCTTCGGCTCAGGGCGTGATCCCAGCGTTCTGGGATGGAGCCCCACATCAGGCTTCCCCACTAGGAGCCTGCTTCTTCCTCTCCCACTCCCTCTGCTTATGTTTCCCCCTCTCGCTAGCTGTCTCTGTCAAATAAACAAATAAAAAAAATCTTAAAAAAAAAAGAAAGATCAGAAGATAGTGAGATGATGTACTCAAAGTACTTAAATTTAAAAACTGAAGAGCAAGAATTCTGTATCCAGCAAAAGTATCCTTCAGAAGTGCAGGAGAAGATTTCTGGTTCCTGATGCAGCATATAAGGAACCCGGAAACCATCACTCCTATCTTCACAAAAAGAAACTGAAAATCAACTATTCTTAGGCCCATCAGAGAATTGAGGTCATAGGGCAAAGCACTGCTCAAAAAATAGGAGATGGGCAGGGGCCATGCCAGGTTCTTACAGTGAAGATAGAAAAATCACCTCATGCTAATGGCAGGGTGAAGGGAAAGTAACAATTCTGAAATACACCCAGAGCACCTGTTCTTTTTTTAAATTTTTTAATTTAAATTCAATTTAGTTAACATATAGTGTATTATTAGTTTCAGGGGTAGAATTTAGGGATTCATTAGTTGCACATGACACCCAGTTCTCATTACATCATGTGCCCTCCTTAATGTCCATCATCCAGTTACCCCATCCCCCCTGACCTCCCTTCCAGCAACCTTCAGTCTGCTTCCTAGGGTTAAGAGTCTCTTATGGTTTGTCTCCCTCTCGGTTTTTATCTTATTTTATTTTTGCTTCCCTTCCCTTATGCTCATCTGTTTTGTTTCTTAAATTCCACATATGAATGATATCATATGGTATTTGTCTTTCTCTGACTCATTTCACTTAGCATAATACCCTCTAGTTACATCCATGTCATTGCAAATTGTTAAGATTTCATTCGTTTGATGGATGAATAATATTCCATTCTATATATACACCACATATTCATTATCCATTCATCTGTCGATGGACATCTGGGCTCTTTCCATATTGTGGCTATTGTGGACATCAAAGCCCCTGTTGCTTACGTAGCCTGCCCTCAAGAGAAACTATTTCATCAGAGCCTAACTGATGGGATTTTCCAAAGCCTACCACCTGGGGGAATGAAAACACACCACCACAGCCACCTCTAGCATTCCGCAGAGGAAGGGGAATACCTCAGTCCAGCTCCTTCTAGCCTGTTTCATCTAACGGGGTAAAAACCCAAGGAACACTTGTAGAGGTCACAGCCCCCGGGGGGGGGGTCACTAAAAGACAGAGGTCTAATCATAGGATTATAAAATGTTTCTCTTATATAATAACTGAAGAATACAAGGGAAAAAAACTACATCTTTCAGGTTTTATTTAAAAAGAGTCTCTACGGGTGGGAGGTTAAGATGGCGGAGGAGTAGGGGACCCCTTTTTCAGCCGGTCCCCTGAGTTGAGCTGGATAGGTACCAGACCAGCAGGAATATCCACGGAATCAGCCTGAGACGCAGGAAGATACATCTGGATCTCTACAAATGAACATCTCCAGCGCTGAGTATCGAGGTACGAAGCGGGGAGCCGTGAAACCGCGCACAGATATCGGAAGCTAAACAGAAGGGGGAGGGAGCCGCCGTGTCAGGGCGCCGGGAAGCGGTAGCCACCTGCAAGGGGGAGCGGACAGACCGCGGACCCGCACGCTTGAGACAGCAGGCTGAGAAGGGAGCTCCGGGAGCGCACGCGGGACGGCTGGCGGTTGGCGGGCCACCTGCACGGGGGAGCAGGCGGACTCGCGGACGGCACCCGCAAGACAGCAGACTTAGAACGCGAGCTACAGGAGCGCGCGCAGGGCGGCTGGCGGGCCACCTGCACCGGGGAGCGGGCGGACCGCGGACCCGCACTCTGGAAACGGCAGACTGAGTCCGTGAGCCGGGAGCGTGCACCACCAAGCATCTCACGGAGCTCCGGAGCTCCGGTGTGCTCACTGGATCGAGGCTGAGACCGGGAGCTCCGGGAGCGTCCGCGGGGCGGCTGGCGGCTGGAGGGCCACCTGCACGGGGGAGCAGGCGGACTCGCGGTCAGCACCCGTGAGACACCAGACTGAGACGGGGAGCTCCGGGAGCCCGCGCGGGGCGGCTGGCGGCTGGCGGGGTTGGAAACACAAAGGACAGAGACGTGCCGGCCCTGGAAGTGAGGGCTGGGACGCCGGGTGTGGGGCGCACAGCCCGGGATGCTGCAGGGTTGAGCAGCACCAACAGAAACAGAGTTAAAGTGGCCAGAACATCAGTGGAGAACGATCCGCGATCCCTCTGTTCTGAGACAGAGGCTGAATTTCAGCCGCTGCTGCTCTCTCAGAAGAGGCATAGCAAACCGCCAGGGAAAGCCGCCAGAGAACAAAAGCCCGGAAATACCGGCTCACAGGGTGCCCATCCCCATCCCCCCTCGCAAGGGACACAGAGACTCTACCCAAACAGGGTTTTCTGAGTACCGGCAGGCAGGCCCCTCCCCCAGAAGGCAGGCTGAAAAATCAAGAAGCCCACAACCCGGAGCGCCTGAGTGGCGCAGTCACCAAGCACCTGTCTTCGGATTAGGGTGTGATCACAACGCTCCGTAAGGAGTCCTTCATCGGGCTTCTCCACCGGGAACCTGCTTCTTCCTCTCCCACTCCTCTGCTTGGGTTCCCTTTCTTGCTGACTGTCTCTCTCTCTCTCAAATAAATAAATAAACTCTTTAAGGAAGAAGCCCACATCCCTAAGATCTCTATAAAACAAGGGCGCACGGCCTGGGTCCCAGTCAACACTTGGGCTCTGGACAACCCTGCAATCTCTCTTCATCAGAATGACGAGAAGGAGAAGTCCCCCCCAGCAAAGAAAAGATAATGAGTCTGTGGCCTCTGCCACAGAATTGGCCTCGGCCACAGAATTAATACATATGGATGTATCCCAATTATCAGAAATGGAATTCAGAGCAACAATGGTCAAGATGATGAGTAAACTTGAAAAAAGCATCAGAGAAAGCGTTGCTGAGAATATAGAATCCCTAAGGGCAGAAATGAGAGCGAATCTGACAGAAATTAAAAACTCAGTGGGCCAAATACAGTCAAAACTAGAGGCTCTGACGGCCAGGGTCACCGAGGCAGAGGAACGCGTTAGCGAATTGGAGGATGGGTTAGTAGAAGAAAAAACGAAAATAGAAGCTGGTCTTAAAAAAATCCACGCCCACGAATGTAGATTACGGGAGATTACTGACTCTATGAAACGATCCAATGTCAGAATCATCGGCATCCCTGAAGGGGTGGAGAAAAACAGAGGTCTAGAAGAGATATTTGAACAAATTGTAGCTGAAAACTTCCCTAATCTAGCAAGGGAAACAAGCATTCGTGTCCAAGAGGCAGAGAGGACCCCATCCAAGCTCAACCAGGACAAACCTACGCCACGGCATGTCATAGTGCAATTCGCAAATATTAGATCCAAGGATACAGTATTGAAAGCGGCCAGGGCAAAGAAATTTCTCACGTACCAAGGCAAAGGTATCAGGATTACGTCAGACCTGTCTACAGAGACCTGGAATGAGAGAAAGGCTTGGGGGGGCATTTTTAAAGCTCTTTCAGAGAAAAACATGCAGCCAAGGATCCTTTATCCAGCAAAGCTGTCATTCAGAATTGATGGAGAAATAAAGACGTTCCAAAATCGCCAATCATTAACCAATTTCGTAACCACGAAACCAGCCCTACAGGAGATATTAAGGGGGGCTCTATAAAGGTAAAAAGGCCCCAAGAGTGATACAGAGCAGCAAGTCACAACCGATACAAAGACTTTAAAGAGAAATGGCATCATTAAAATCATATCTGTCAATAATCTCTATCAATCTAAATGGCTTAAACTCTCCCATAAAACGCCACAGGGTTGCAGATTGGATAAAAAGACATGACCCATCCATTTGCTGTCTACAAGAGACTCATTTTGAACCCAAAGATGCATTCAGACTTAGAGTAAGGGGATGGAGTACCATCTTCCACGCAAATGGACCTCAAAAGAAAGCTGGAGTAGCAATTCTCATATCAGATAGACTGGATTTTAAACTAGAGGCCATAGAGAGAGATACAGAAGGGCACTATATTATTCTTAAAGGAAGTATTCAACAAGTGGATATGACAATTATTAATATATATGCCCCCAACAGGGGAGCAGCAAGATACACAAGCCAACTCTTAACCAAAATAAAGAGACATATAGATAAGAACACAGTAATAGTAGGGGACCTCAACACCCCACTATCAGAAATAGACAGAACACCCTGGCAAAAACTAAGCAAAGAATCAAAGGCTTTGAATGCCATACTCGACGAGTTGGACCTCATAGATATATATAGAACACTACACCCCAGAACCAAAGAATACTCATTCTATTCAAATGCCCATGGAACATTCTCAAGAATAGATCATGCTCTGGGACACAAAACAGGTCTCAGCCAATACCAAAAGATTGAAATTATCCCCTGCATATTCTCAGACCACAACGCTCTGAAATTGGAACTCAACCACAAGGAAAAACCTGGAAGAAACTCAAACACTTGGAGGCTAAGAACCATCCTGCTCAAGAATGACTCGATAAACCAGGAAATCAAAAAACAAATTAAACAATTTATGGAGACCAACGAGAATGAATACACAACGGTCCAAAACCTATGGGATACTGCAAAGGCAGTCCTAAGGGGGAAATACATAGCCATCCAAGCCTCACTCAAAAGAATAGAAAAATCTAAAATGCAGTTTCTATATTCTCACCTCAAGAAACTGGAACAGCAACAGAGGGACAGGCCTAACCCACTGACAAGGAAGGAGTTGACCAAGATTAGAGCAGAAATCAATGAATTAGAGACCAGAACCACAGTAGAGCAGATCAACAGGACTAGAAGCTGGTTCTTTGAGAGAATCCATAAAATTGATAGACCACTGGCAAAACTTGTCCAAAAACAAAGAGAAAGGACTGAGATTATTAAAATTATGACTGAAAAGGGAGAGGTCACGACCAGCACCATTGAAATTGCAAGGATTATTAGAAACTTTTATCAACAGCTATATGCCAAAAAACTAAACAATCTGGAAGAGATGGAGGCCTTCCTGGAAACCTATAAACTACCAAGACTGAAACAGGAAGAAATAGATTTCTTAAATAGGCCAATTAACTATGAAGAAATTGAGTCAGTGATAAACAACCTTCCAAATAATAAAACTCCAGGCCCAGACGGTTTTCCTGGGGAATTCTACCAAACATTCAAAGAAGAAATAATACCTATTCTCCTAAAGCTATTTCAAAAAATAGAAACAGAAGGAAAGCTACCAAACTCATTCTATGAGGCTAATATTACCTTGATCCCCAAACCAGGCAAAGACCCCCTCAAAAAGGAGAATTACAGACCGATTTCTCTAATGAATATGGATGCCAAAATCCTCAACAAGATCCTTGCTAATAGAATCCAACAGTACATTAAAAGGATTATCCATCATGACCAAGTGGGATTCATACCTGGGATGCAAGCATGGTTCAACACTCGCAAATCAATCAATGTGATACATCATATCAACAAGAAAAGACTCAAGAACCATATGATCCTCTCAATTGATGCAGAAAAAGCATTTGACAAAATACAGCATCCTTTCCTGATTAAAACCCTTCAGAGTGTAGGAATAGAGGGTACATTTCTCAATCTCATAAAAGCCATCTATGAAAAGCCTACTGCAAGCATTATTCTCAATGGGGAAAAGCTGGAAGCCTTTCCCTTAAGATCAGGAACACGACAAGGATGCCCACTCTCGCCACTATTATTCAACATAGTACTAGAAGTCCTTGCAACAGCAATCAGAAGACAAAAAGGGATCAAAGGTATCCAAATCGGCAAAGAAGAAGTCAAACTGTCTCTCTTTGCAGATGACATGATACTCTATATGGAAAACCCAAAGGAATCCACTCCCAAACTATTAGAAGTTATAGAACAATTCAGTAAGGTGGCAGGATACAAAATCAATGCCCAGAAATCAGTTGCATTTCTATACACGAATAACGAGACTGAAGAAAGAGAAATTAGGGAATCCATCCCATTTACAATAACACCAAAAACCATGCGTTACCTTGGAATTAACTTAACCAGAGACGTAAAGGACCTATATGCTAGAAACTATAGATCACTTTTGAAAGATATTGAGGAAGACATAAAAAGATGGAAAAATATTCCATGCTCATGGATTGGAAGAATTAACATAGTTAAAATGTCCATACTACCCAGAGCAATCTACACTTTCAATGCTATCCCGATCAAAATACCGAGGACATTTTTCAAAGAACTGGAACAAATAGTCCTTAAATTTGTATGGAACCAGAAAAGGCCCCGAATCTCCAAGGAACTGTTGAAAAGGAAAAACAAAGCTGGGGGCATCACAATGCCGGATTTCGAGCTGTACTACAAAGCTGTGATCACAAAGACAGCATGGTACTGGCACAAAAACAGACACATCGACCAATGGAACAGAATAGAGAACCCAGAAATGGACCCTCGGCTCTTTGGGCAACTAATCTTTGATAAAGCAGGAAAAAACATCCGGTGGAAAAAAGACAGTCTCTTCAATAAATGGTGCTGGGAAAATTGGACAGCTACATGCAAAAGAATGAAACTTGACCACTCTCTCACACCATACACAAAAATAAACTCCAAATGGATGAAAGACCTCAATGTGAGACAGGAATCCATCAAAATTCTAGAGGAGAACATAGGCAACAACTTCTATGACATCGGCCAGAGCAACCTTTTTCACGACACATCTCCAAAGGCAAGAGAAATAAAAGATAAAATGAACTTATGGGACTTTATCAGGATAAAGAGCTTCTGCACAGCCAAGGAAACAGTCAAAAAAACTAAGAGACAGCCCACGGAATGGGAGAATATATTTGCAAAGGACACCACAGATAAAGGACTGGTATCCAAGATCTACAAAGAACTTCTCAAACTCAATACACGAGAAACAAATAAACAAATCATAAAATGGGCAGAAGATATGAACAGACACTTTTCCAATGAAGACATACAAATGGCTAACAGACACATGAAAAAATGTTCAAAATCATTAGCCATCAGGGAAATTCAAATCAAAACCACACTGAGATACCACCTTACGCCAGTTAGAATGGCAAAGATAGACAAGGCAAGAAACAACAATTGTTGGAGAGGATGTGGAGAAAGGGGATCCCTCCTACATTGTTGGTGGGAATGCAAGTTGGTACAGCCACTCTGGAAAACAGTGTGGAGGTCCCTTAAAAAGTTAAAAATTGAACTACCCTATGACCCAGCCATTGCACTACTGGGTGTTTACCCCAAAGATACAGACGTAGTAAAGAGAAGGGCCATATGCACCCCAATGTTCATAGCTGCATTGTCCACAATAGCCAAATCATGGAAGGAGCCGAGATGCCCTTCAACAGATGACTGGATTAAGAAGCTGTGGTCCATATATACAATGGAATATTACTCAGCTATCAGAAAGAACGAATTCTCAACATTTGCTGCAACATGGACGGCACTGGAGGAGATAATGCTAAGTGAAATAAGTCAAGCAGAGAAAGACAATTATCATATGATTTCTCTCATCTATGGAACATAAGAACTAGGATGATCGGTAGGGGAAGAAAGGGATAAAGAAAAGGGGGGTAATCAGAAGGGGGAATGAAACATGAGAGACTATGGACTATGAGAAACAAACTGAAGACTTCAGAGGGGAGGGGGTGGGGGAATGGGATAGACTGGTGATGGGTAGTAAGGAGGGCACGTATTGCATGGTGCACTGGGTGTTATACGCAACTAATGAAGCATCAAACTTTACATCGGAATCTGGGGATGTACTGTATGGTGATTAACATAATATAATAAAATAAAATTAAAAAAAAAGAGTCTCTACGGAAATACAAACACACAGGAGAGAGGAACAACTACAGCCAATACAACCAGTAGGCACAGCCTGACTCCTAGTTAAATAAACGTAAAGCTGCACACTAAACATGCATTTACCTCAGTTCCTTTCACCCAGTACAACATGTCCAGCTTTCAGCAAAAAATCACAAGGTATGTGATGGAGCAAAACACATTTTAAAGAAACAAAGCAAGCATCAGAACCAGACTCAGAATGTGGAAGAGATGTTGCAACTATCAGACGGAGAGTTTAAAACCATGATTAGTATGTGTAAAACTCTCATGAAAAAGGTAAACCATGTTCAAGAAACGATGGCAATGAAAGCAGAGAGATGAAAACTGTTAGAAAGAGTTATCTTAAATAGCAGAAATCAAAATAACACTGTAACAAAAGTTAATGCCTTTGATTAGTGATCAATAGACCAGAGTGGCTAATGAAGGAGGAGACAGTAATAAACTTGAAACAATGCCAAGAGAAATTCCAAAACTAAAATGCAAAGAGAAAAAAATAATAACAAGGATGGAACAGGCTATCCAAGATCTGTGGGACAATTACAAAAGGTATCCCATGCCAATGATGGGAATGCCAGAAGATAGGAAACAGGGAAAGAAATGGAAGAACAGAAAAAAATACAGAAACCATGGTGACTGAGCGTTTTCCAAAATTAAGCATAGACACCAAACCACAAATCCAGACAGCTGAGAGAGCATCAAGCAGGATATATATACCTTAAAAATCTATGCCTACGCATATCATATTCAAACTGCAGAAAATCAGAGACAAAGAAAAAAATCTTGGAAAAAGCCAGAGGGAAAAGTGGAGGAACACCTTACACATAGAAAAGCAAGAAAAATAATTATACAGGACTATTCTTCAGAAATCATGCAAGCAAGAGAGTGGAGTAAAATATTTAAGATGTTAAAAAAAAAGCACCAACTTAGAATTCTGTATTCAGCAAAATTATCCTTCAAATGTGAAGGTGAAATAAGGATCTCCCTAGACAAACAAAACTGGAGGGAATTTGGCACCAAGAGACCTGCGGTGCAAGAGGCATTAAAAGATGATAATCAGGGGCGCCTGGGTGGCTCCGTCGTTAAGCATCTGCTTCGGCTCAGGTCATGATCCCAGGGTCCTGGGATCGAGCCCCACATCGGGCTCCCTGCTCAGCAGGAAGACTGCTTCTCCCTCTCCCACTCCCCCTGCTGGTGTTC
This sequence comes from Ailuropoda melanoleuca, assembly GCF_002007445.2. Lineage (NCBI taxonomy): Eukaryota > Metazoa > Chordata > Mammalia > Carnivora > Ursidae > Ailuropoda > Ailuropoda melanoleuca. The sequence goes on along the minus strand of NC_048234.1, from coordinate 15,365,106 downwards.
CCTCTCTCGCTGTGTCTCTCTCTGTCCAATAAATAAATAAAATCTTAAAAAAAAAAAAAAAGATGATCATCAAAAAGGAAAAATATAGGTCAGAAGCTCAGGTCTAGATAAAGAAAGTAAAAGTGTTAGAGAAAGAATAAATGAAGGTAAAAATAAAATATTTTCTTTTTTTTATTCTTTTTTTTTTTATAAAGATTTTATTTTTTATTTGTTTATTCAACAGAGATAGAGACAGCCAGCGAGAGAGGGAACACAAGCAGGGGGAGTGGGAGAGGAAGAAGCAGGCTCATAGCAGAGGAGCCTGACGTGGGGCTCGATCCCATAACGCCGGGATCATGCCCTGAGCCGAAGGCAGACGCCCAACCGCTGTGCCACCCAGGCGCCCCTCTTTTTCTTATTCTTAANATAACGCCGGGATCACGCCCTGAGCCGAAGGCAGACGCCCAACCGCTGTGCCACCCAGGCGCCCCTCTTTTTCTTATTCTTTAACGACCATAAGAGAGAACAGTTGTTCAAAATAATAATAGCAACAATAAACTTGGTGACTGTAGTTTACCACTTGGTGAAATGAGTGGCCACAATGTTATAAAGGATGGGAGGGGAAGTGGGAATACTCTGTGTAAGGTATTTGAAGTACTCATGAAATGGCACAGTGTTATTCAAGAGCCAACTTGGATTAGTTATAAATGCACATTGCAAACTCAAGGGTAACCACTAAGAAAAGTAATAAAAGAAGTATAATTGATATGCTAAGAGAGAAGGAAAATTAATATAAGTAAATGTTTCAATAAAACCAGAGAATGTAGGGGTGCCTGGGTGGCCCAGTCGGTTGAGTGGCAGGCTATTGATTTCTGCTTAGGTCATGATCTCAGAATCCTGGGAGCGAGCCCCACATGAGGTTCCACACTTAGCAGGGAGTCTGCTTGAGGATTCTTTTCTTTCTTTCTCCCTCTGCCCCACCCCCCACTCCCATGCATTCTCTCTCTCTCTCAAATAAATAAATTAATCTTTAAAAAAAAAACAGAGAATGCAGAAAGAGTGGAAGACAAAGAAACAAAGAACAAAGGCAACAAATGAAAACAGAAACAAATATGGCCAATGTTAATCAAACCATATAAATTGCCCTTTTAAAAATCCATGATCAAATATACCAAATAAAGTACTGTCAGACGGATTTTAAAAATAAGACCCAACTACATGATGTCTACAAGAAACCCACTCTAAACACAAAGATACAGATCAATTAAAGGGGGGGAGGGGGGCTGGGGAGCCTGGGTGGCTCAGTCTGTTAAGTGCCACACTCTTGATTTCAGCTCAGGTCATGATCTTAGGGTTGTGAAAGTGAGCCCCATGTGGGGCTTAAGATTTTCTCTCTCCCTCTGCCTCACCCCCTTATTGCTCAAACTCTTTCTCGCAAAAATTATATAAATAAATAAATAAATAAATAAATAAATAAATAAATAAATAAAAGTGAAGGTGTGGATTAAGATAAACCAAGCTAATACTCATCAAAAGAAAGTTGGAGTAGCAGGTGCTGGGGTGGCTCAGTCAGTGAAGCTTCTGCCTTCAGCTCACGTCATGATCCCAGGGTTCTGGGATCCAGCCCCACATCAGGTTCCCTGCTCAGCAGGGAGTCTGCTTCTCTCTCTCTCCCTTTGCTACTCCCCCCTGCTTATGTTCACTCTCTCTCTCTCTGTCAAATAAATAAATAAAATCTTTAAAAAAAAAAAAGAAAAGAAAAAAGGTGGAGTAGCAATATTAATTTCAGACAAAGCAGATGTCGGCACAAGTAAAATTATCAGGATAAAGAAGGGCATTCATTATATGATGATACAGTGGTCAGTTCTCCAAGAAGACACAATAATCTTTAATGTAATTATACCTAAAAACAGAAAGTCAAAATACATGAAACAAAAACTAATAGAACTAAAAGGAGAAATGAATGAGTCCACTGTCCCTGTTGGAGATGCCAGCATGCCACCATCAGTAACGGACACATCCAACATGCAGAAAATCGATAAGGACACAGCTGAACTGAACAACACCATCAATCAACTGTATCTAATTGACATTTAATGAATACTTTACCAACAACAGCAGAATTGACATCCTTCTCATGCACCAAGATAGACCACATTCTGAGTCATAAAACACATCATATGTTTGCTCCCTGACCACAATGGGATGAACTAGAAATCAGTAACAGAAGGGTAGGTAGAAAATCCCCAAATCCTCAGTGACAAAAAAACACACTACTAAATGGCAAATGGGTCAGAGAATTCTTAAGAGAAAATTTTTTCATATTTTCAACTAAATTAAATATAACTTATCACAATTTGCAGGTTGCAGGGAAAATAGTGTTTGGAGGAAAATTTATATTGTTGAAAGCTACACTAGAAAAGGAGAAAGATCTAAATCAATCATCTAAGCTTTCACCTTAGAAAACTGGAAAGAGAAGAGAAAATTAAACCTGAAGTAATAAGAAGGAAAGAAATTACAAAATTAAAGCAGAAAGTTATAAAATTGGACAGAGGCAATCAATAAAGAAAATCAACAAAACCAAAAGCTGGTTCTTTGAAAAGGCCAATAGAATTGACAAACCTCTAGCCAAGTTACTAAAAAAACAAACAAACAAACAAACAAAAAAACACAAATTACTATTATTGGAAATAAAAGAAGGGCCATCACTACAGATCCCATATACATGAAAAGGATAACAAAGGAATACCATGAACAACTCTCCAGCCCTAAATTTAATATCTTATATAAAAGGATCAAATTCCTTAAAAGACACAATTCACAAAACTCACAGAGTCTGGAAACCAATCTCTACCATATTACAGAGAAATAGAACCCAACCACATGCGTAGGCACCACATGGACTGAAGCTGACCTTTGACTCATCTGGCTCACCTAACCCTGGGAGGGAGGGATGCTAAATTTGAGGCAGGAGACAGGCAGAAACAAATCAATCTGTACTACCACATCACCAGGCCTTCAATTCAGGGTGCTCTGTGCTGAGTTACTGGGGCCGGCTGACTGGTCAGCAGATGAGTTTTGAGACCACAAATTCCCAAGTGACCCAGAGCAAATCTGCAGTTGGCTACAAGACTGATGAATTCCAGCCTTGCATCAATGTTAATGACAGGACAGAGTTCAGCAGCTCCTTTTGCCAGAAGGTGAACAGGAAGCTAGAAACCTATGTCAATCTCAAATAGACAGCAGGAAATGGTAACACTCACTCTGGAATAGCAGCCAAGTATCAAATCGACCCTGATCCCAGCCTCTTGGCCAAAGGGAATGATTCCAGCCTGATAGGTCTAGGGTATATTCAGATCCTAAAACCAGGTATCAAACTGATGCTGTCAGCTCTGCCAGGGAGCAAAACTGTCAATGCCGGTGGAAAACAGCCTGGTCTGGAACTGGAATTTCAAGCATAAATTAATACCAGACGGTTGTTCAGTTCAAAACTATTTTGCAGCATAGCTAACTTTGGAACTTAGTGTATCTTTTAATATTGTATGTTCAGGATGCAATTTTGCTGAACATCACATTAGAACTCCAGGTTAAAGATGATTTAGCTTGAAGGTTACAAATGTACGTAAGAATCCAATTCCAAAAACATCCTTTCACCTGTAGTCTTGCGGGGAACTTGGTGGCCACTCTAAAGAGCTCAGGGGTTTTTTTGTTAGAGAAATGGCTGCCAGTGTAAGCTGATAACACGTAGGCACTTTGTAAATCCATATTGAATAAATGAGTGAGATTGTGACTTTCTGAGAATCAAACTAGGTTTCCTGCCCTGAATGAGGAGAGGTTCATTGTTTGATGCTGTGCACAAACTCATCTGAAAGGAGTTTTTAGACAGAATCTTCGTGACCTCTTTCTACCCTATTCTATCATCTTCTTTACACTAAACAGTTGGCAGGGTACAGTAGCTGTTTCCTCTGTGCTGTTTTGGGGTAGAGAGGGCGGATGTGATGAAGGCCATGACTCAGGACTTAATTCTCTCTCTTACTGATCTGCTGCCCTTGCACCAGAGTCTGATGTAGCTGCCAAGAGTTCCAGCTGCAAGATGGGAAGAGTGTCTATCACTATAGTCACGTGGTGACAACCCTTGGGATCTGAATCAAGCTTCTGTTGCATGATCACCATTCAGTTGGATTTTTAGAAGTTTAATGGTTCATTTTAGTCTTCCCTTTTGTTTGGAATTAGCCCCTCCCCTTCAAATGCTTGAATTATCATCACTTAAAATAAAATTTGAATAAAATATTGAAACCAGAGGAGAGCTCAGGATGGTCACTCTCACCACTCCTACTCAACGTGGCACTGGAAGTCCCATCTAGAGCAATCAAGCAAGACAAAGAAATAAAAGGTATTCCAACTAGGGGGCACCTGGGTGGCACAGCAGTTGGGCGTCTGCCTTCGGCTCAGGGCGTGATCCCGGCATTGTGGGATCGAGCCCCATGTCAGGCTCCTCCGCTATGAGCCTGCTTCTTCCTCTCCCACTCCCCCTGCTTGTGTTCCCTCTCTTGCTGGCTCTCTGTCTCTGTCGAACAAATAAATAAAATCTTAAAAAAAAAAAAAAGGTATTCCAACTGGAAATTTGGCATTATTTTCAAATGATGTGACCTTGTATATTGAAAATTCCAGACTCAACTGAAAAACAGTTGGATCTAATCAGTGAATTCAGTAAAGCTGCAGGCTGTAAAATCAATACACAGAAACAAGTTGAATTTCTATACACTAACAATGAAATATCTGAAAAAATAAAACTATCCCACTTATAATAGCATTAAAAACAATAAAATACCTAGAAATAAATTTAACCAAGGAAGTGAAAGATCAATACGATGAAAACTACAAGACTTGGTTGAAAGAAATCAAAGAAGACACAAACAAATGGCTCATGAATTGGAAGAGTTAATATTATTAAAAGTCCATGCTACTCAAAGCTAGCTATAAATTCATTGCCATCCCTATCAAAATAGCAACAGCATTTTTCACAGGAATAGAATAAACAATCCTAGAATTTGTATGGAACCACAAAAGACCCCAAATAGCCAAGGCCATCACAGAAAGAACAAAGGTAGAGGCATCACACTTCCCGATCTCATGCTACTACAAAGCTATAGTAATTAAGACAGTATGGTACTGGCACAAAAACAGACCTGTAGATCAATGGAGCAGAACAGAGACCCCAAAATTAAAACCCTGAATGTCTGGTTAGCTAGTATTTGATAAGGGAGCCAAGAACATCCAATGCGAAAAAAAACAGTCTCTTTCACAAATGGTGCTGGGAAAACTGGTTAACTACATGGAGAAAAATGAAATTGGGCCCCTGTCTTACAATACTCACAAATATTAACTCACAATGGACCATAGACTTAAGCAGAAGGCCTGATACCATAAAACTCCTAGACAAGCCTCTTGACATTGGTCTTGGCAATGACTTTTTGGCATGACTCCAAAAGCACAAACAAGGGACTAATAAATAAGTGGGGCTACATCAAACTTCAAAGCTTCTGCACTACAAAGAAACAATAAAATAAAAAGGTAATCTAAACAGTGCAAGAGAATATTTGCAAGCCATGTATAAGATAAGAGGTTGAGATCCAAAATTTACAAAGAACTCATACAACTCAATTACAAGAAAACCTAACAATCCGATTAAACAGTGAGCAGAGGAGCTAAATAGACATTTTTCCAAAGAAGACATCCAGATGGCCAACAGGTTCATGAAAAGGTGCCCAACATCCCTCATCATCAGGGAGATGAAAATCGAAACCACAATAACACCTCACGCCAATCAGAATGGCTATCAAGAAAACAAGAGATAGGGGCGCCTGGGCAGCGCAGTCGTTAGGCGTCTGCCTTCGGCTCAGGGCGTGATCCCGGCGTTCCAGGATCGAGTCCCACATCGGGCTCCTCTGCTGGAAGCCTGCTTCTTCCTGTCCCACTCCCCTGCTGTGTTCCCTCTCTCACTGGCTGTCTCTCTGTCACATAAATAAATAAAATCTTTAAAAAAAAAAAAAAAAGAAAACAAGAGATAACAAGTGTTGGTGTGGATGTGGAAAGAGGGGAACCCTTGTTCACCATGTTGGATTGTAAATCAGTCCAGCCACTTCAGAGAACAGTATGGAAGTCCCTCAAGAAATTAAAAATAGAATTACCATGTGGCTCAGCAATCCCACCTGTGGGTATGTATCCAAAGGAAATGTCAACAGGTCATGAAAGAGACATCTGCACCCCCATGTCTATGGCAGCATTATTCACAATAGCCACGAAACAGAAACAATATGTAAGTGTCCCTTGGTGGGTGAATAGATAAAGAACACACACAGTGGACTACTGCTCAGCCATGAGAAAATCACATCCTGCCATTTGCAACAACACGGATGAGTCCTGAGGACATTATGTTAAGTGAGATAAGTCATACAAAGAGAAACAAATCCTATATGATATTCCTTGCATGTGGAATCTAAAAAACCCTGACTTGAAAAAGACAGAGAGTGACAAAGGCTGGGGGTGGTAAATGGCAGAAATGTTTGGAGGTTATTCAAGGATGCACACTTGCAGCATCTAGATCAATAAGCCCTGAAAGTGTAATTAATACACAGTACAGGGGTACAGGCCCCCCCCCAAGAAAACTATTATAAAAATTAAACTTGCTAAGAAACTAGATCTTAATTGTTCCCGTCACTAGAAGAAATGGAAACTATGTGACACAGTAGAGGTGCTGGCTAACGCCACAGTGGCGGTCATATTACAGCATGACAGCATCAAGTAGTGTACCGCACACCTTACACTCACACAGTGCTGAGTGGCAACTGTATCTCAATGTAAACGAATAGGAAGACAGATCTTCCTCCCTCTCCCCCCTCTATCCATCTCCCCCCTCTCCCCCCCACCATCTCTCTCCTCCACTTTCCCCCTCTATCTCTGTCTCCTTCCTACCCGTCTCTCCCACTCCTCCTCACATTATCCCTCCCTCTTCCACTCCCCCTCCCTCCCCCTCTATGCCCTCCTCCCTACCCCTCTCTCCCCCTTCCCCCACCTTCTCTCCCCCCTGCTCCTTTTCCCTCACTCTCCCTCTCTTCACCCTCCCTTCATCCACACCACCCACCTCCCTCTGCTCCCAACTCTCTCCCTCCATACATGCTCCAAGGAAAGGCTGTGTGAGCACACAGGGATCTTGGCCATCAGCACTGAAGCCAGGAATAGGCCTCTCACCAGACAGAACCCGAGCACATACATGCCTCTGGTTCTCCTCCTGCCTGTCCAGGCATTTTTCCTCCGTCTCCTCCGTAAGTCCCCTTTGCCCTCCGTTGGAGAAGTGTCCTATTCTCACCCCCTAACGTCTCTTGTACCCAGGCGGCTACTCCTTGGTTCACTCCACCTCTCATACTATCAATCTGGGGCTTCTCCCTTGCTCTCCTGAGTCATGTGTCTCTCTGCCCACAGGATGGTGCAAACTGGACACTCCCAGGCAGTTCAAGTTCATCATGGCTGACGTTGGATTCCTCGTCTTTCACTGCAAACCTCCTATTCTGCCCACATTTCCTGATACTCGGAACAGAAGAACTACAAACCTATTATTAAGCCATCCAACCCCGTCATCCAAAGCACAACCCTGGAAGCCTCTGCTGCCCTCACCCTCGTCCTCAACACTCAGTATCCAAGAGGCCACTGAATCCTGCGGCTTATTCTCTGATATGGCCCTTGCCTCATCCAAATCTTCATCATTTCTTTCTGGACTATTATTTTAGTCACATAAATGGATTTTCCTCTCTCTTCTCCCTTCAATTCATGCTCCACATTGCAACTGAGGTGATCTTTCCAAAACTAATGTGGTCTTCTTACTCTAAATAATGCTACTGAAGACACATGCATACACACATGCCTGCACACAGGTGCACACACACACACACGAGTAATGCCAAACACATTACTTTGGTGCTGAAACATTGCTGAATACCGGAAGGCTAAAAATGGTGCTTAAACACCAAAGTAGAGAAGGCTAAAAATGGCTTGCTCCACTTACCCACTGGGTAGTGCCTTCTTCCAGAGCCAGCAAAAAAACCCACTTTTTGTAAAAACTTCCCTTAAAGTTTCTCTTAAAGCCCCACAGACATGATAACACCCTTTCTTGGGCCCCCACCCCCCCAACGCCCCCATCTCTTCCCTCACACCTTGGTCAACCCCTAAGCTATCAACATCTCCCTCAAACCTCAAGGCCCCTGAAGGATGGGCTGTTGTGTTCATTCCTATATACTCAGTGCATACATCATTGTCTGACATGTGATGCCTAAGAGCTCAAGAGATATTTTTGCTTTATTAATGGACCGTTAAGTATCAGAATAGTATCCCAGACTGTAATAGTAGAGCCCGCTACTTGTTCTGAGAACAGCATGGTCTCCACACCACAACATAATCTGTGTACAAAGAACTTGGAAAAAATAAGAACATATCTGAAGTTTTGGGAAAGGCTAAAAGATCATCTTCAACTGGAGAAATGGAGTCTAGGGAGGGATTTAAATGTATCTTCAAATGAATTCCATATGGTGAAAAGAAATGCTCTTCAGGCCCAGGAGACCAGGCCTCTCTGCTCCCAACCAGCTGTGGGAACTTGGCCTCGCTGGGCCCGTGCTTCTGCTCCTGTTACATCACAAAGCTGTGCACTGAGCTCCCTTGCAGCACCAGGGCTCTGTGATTCTATACCCATGCTTTGCAAACAGTAAATATATACAAATATCGACTATTGCATTGCACATCTGAAAGCAATATGATGCTATGTCAATTATACCTCAACTTAAAAAAACAGGTTAAAGAAAGATACACAAATGTCAGCACAAGGGACTCTGCTAGATGCAAGAAAGCCTTTCCCTGGAGCAGAACCTGTCAAGGGTGGAGAAACCGGACAGGGTCATGAAAAGTTGTTTCCTGAGGGCCTGATTAGCAAGGCGTTTTCAGTCATCCTGAAGGATTTGTGATGTCTTCTTCCTGAAGGTGGTGGTGATGCTAAAAGGGTGGGATCGGGATATAACTGGAGATGTATTTTCATAGCAGTTGAGCTTCCCTCCAGAAATCAGCAAGGGATGAACCCTCTGCTTTGTCTTAAGGGAGCTGAGGCCAGGACGAATTTGCCACTTTCTGAAAAGGACAAGAACACCCAAGAACAGCTGTGGCTTCTGTCAACGTTCTGTTTTGACTCCTCTCCGAGTCCGTTTCTGGCAAGATCTGATGGAGTGAGCTCACATCCCTGGAGCAAACTCAGCCCAGAACATCAGCCATGATTTACTTCCAGAGGCAGTAATAAACCTCCCTGTTGGAACTGTATTTGGTTGCTGGGGCCAGGTTTCTTGTGCATTTGTATTATGCCTCAAGGCTATAAAAATACAGAATTAAAGTGGATAAGAGCTATCTATATCTATGCACCTAACTGCTCCACAGATTGTATCCTGTAAAAGATCAATCCCTTTAAAATATTAACTATGGTCATTTGTTTAAGGATCCATACAATGGAAAAATAACAGCTTCCAGTAACCACCTACCTCACTGTGGTATTTCCCACCGAGAGAAATAAATTCTGAATTTCTCGCAGCTGTTGAAAATGGCAAATTCCATCACAGCAGCAGAAAAATAACCCTAGTAGGTAAAGATATTTGAGCCAAGTTAGACTTTGGGAACTCAGTCCCTAGTCTTGGGATGAGGCCAGGGAAAATGAGCTCCCTGCCCATTTATGGCAACTGAGTTTGAGCTTGGTAGGGGATGTGGGCACATGTTGGACGTGACAAGGTTGACATTTGCATTTCAGTGACCATAGCCTGACCTATCCCAGGGTGAAGATGTGCCCTTCCCCAGACGGCGCTGGGCCCTCTGCTGCCTGGATGAGCATCCTTGCCCTGGGATTCCAGAAGGGCAGAATAAGAGAGGGACATGTCGAACCTGGACTGGGTGAGGTCAAGCTGCTTCATTCAGTTCCTGAGGTTTGTGTCCTTTCATATGCAGCTCAATGTTCCTTCCCAGGCAGAGCTGAGACCTCCACCCACCTGTGTGTCCCTACCACAAGCCAGGTTAGCTTGCAAACCTCTGTGGGCCCTTCTTGACAAGGATTCCAGCAGAATAGAGCCCACTGCCCTATAGCCACCGACATATGTCATAAATCAGCTGATCTCCTCTCCTCCTACAGCAGCATGAGCTGTGGTGCACTTGGGAAAATTGAGAAAACAGTCCTCCAAATGACTCCCCCGGAGCCTCATTCTCCCTTGGAACTCAGATGAAAATGGCTGTAATTAGAAAGCCTCAGGAATGGGATCAGCCTTTTTTTTTTTTTAAGATTTTATTTATTTATTTGACAGAGAGAGACACAGCCAGTGAGAGAGGGAACACAAGCAGGGGGAGTGGGAGAGGAAGAAGCAGGCTCATAGCGGAGGAGCCTGATGTGGGGCTCGATCCCACAACACCGGGATCACACCCTGAGCTGAAGGCAGATGCTTAACAACTGCACCACCCAGGCGCCCCTGGGTTTTCTGAACTTCTGAGCCAGACACCAGTCTAGAGCACAGCTGGAGATTGGGGCTGTGTTTTGGTTCTTCTCCAGGCTTGGAATTGGAGGTCATTTCTCTTGCCTGCCAAGATTTCACAGCAATGGCTGATTCTGCCACCAGGCAGACCCACCACCATATCCTGCCTGCTGCCTGGGGGAGCCACTCATATCGACGAAACACGTTATTCTTTCATCCAGTTTCTATCCCGTATGTGAGAGCTCAGGGTGAGCTCCATGCTGGCACAAGTAGGCTAAAAATCTTGGTCAAGGGCAAGGATTTATACAGAGATATGCTTGTAACATTTCTCTTTTTAAAATACCCTTTTGGGGCACCTGGGTGGCTCCGTCAGTTAAGCATCTCTTGATTTCAGCTCAGGTCATGATCTCAGGGTTGTGAGATCAAGCCCTGCATCTGGCTCTGCAGTGAGTGTGGAGCCTGCTTAAAATTCTCTCTCCCTCTCTCTCTGCCCCTGTGCCCCCCACCCTGCTTACACTCTCTCTCTTAAAAAAAAAAATGCCCTTTCACTGGCTTTGTGGTGTGGACATTACAAGTGTACACCCTCGAAACAGAACAGTGTACCTGAGAAGTACAAAACCAGCAAGGTGAGTCCTCTAAGGACTGACCTGAGAGAGTTATCAGGCATGAGGCAGGGAAGATGGTCCCAGGAAGAGGAAGTACATGGGTTTCCCGAACTGGAGATGCTACTGGGAGTCCAGGGAGACAAAGGCGGCTACAGTTCACAAGACAGGGTACCAGAGAGAAGAGAGCAACAGGCAATTCCAGAGACCTGCAGAGGGTTGCTCTGAGCGTCCGTCACGTGTGCAGGACACTCCCCAAGGCTGGTTCCAGGATTGAAGGTTAGCGAGAACCACCCCCAGGGCTCACACAAGGCCAGGACTGCCGTGTGACTCCACCAGCCAGGCCTGAAGCATCGGTAGATCATACACACACAGGGGAGACACTCAGACAAATCTCACCACAGTACTGGGGGATAATTCACCCTAGACAACACTGCTGAGGTCACAAATCTTAAAAGACTAGAAAGAATCAAACAGATTCCATGAAATATAACCGTCCCAAAACAAAGGTCAAGAATATTCATGAGAATACAAAAATATCCAGCACCCAACACAGTAGAATTCACAATGCCTGACATTCGATCAAAAAATATCAGTTATGCAAAGAAGCTCATAGATACAACCCAGAATGAGGAGAAAAGCCAATCAGTTAAACCAACCCAGAGCAAACACAGATGGGAGAATTTGGAGAAAAGGATGTTAAAACAGTTAGTGTTCTATATGTTTTAAAAGTTAAGTAGAGACATGGAAAATATATTTTTAAAGCCACCCAAATCAAATTTTAGACATGAAAACTACAACGTCTCTGGGGAAAAAATAAATAGATGAACCACCAGCAGATTAGACGCTTCTGAGGAAAAGATTAGTGACTTTGGAGGCATGGCAATTATCCAAGTTGAAACTGGAGGAGAGTGATTTTTTAAAAAAAGAAGGAAATCAGAAAGAATCAGTAAGTTGTAGGACAACTTCACAAGACCTATTATACATTTAGTTTTAGTCCCTAAAGCAGAAGGGAATGAGGAGGACAGAAGAAAAATTGAAGAAACGCTGAACAAAGTTTTCCAAATTTGGTGAACATGCAGACAAACAAGACTCAAGTGCAAGCACAAGAAACAAGAAGAAAATGACACCAACTTACATCATAATCAAATCGTCCAAAAACCAGCGATGAAGATAAGATATTTTTTAAAGTCAGAGGGAAAAAAAACATTATGTACAGAGGGACGATGGTACATACAACAGCAAATTTCACATCAAAAACTATGCAACTGGGAAACAGTGGAGTAACATCAACAATATTGAAGGAAAAAAACCTGTTAATCTAGAACTCAATATCCAGCAAAAATACCTTTAATATTAAACAGGCAAAATTCGAACTATTTCAGATTCACAAATGCTGACAGAATTCTTCACTGGCAGACCCACACTTCAAGAAATGTTAAAGGATATCATTCAGACGGATGAATAATGATGACAGATGGAGACAGGGATCTAACAAGGGAATGAAACATATATGCTTCATATATGATTTTATATACATATCATATATGAACATATATGAACATATATGATTTTTCATGTTATTTCAACTTCTAAAAGATAATCGTTTCAACAAAAATACTAACTATAGATTTTGGGTTTCTAACATACATATTAGAAAATGTCTAGTGACAATCCCATAGAGGGTGGGAGGGAGAAGTTGGAGCATATGACTCTAGCACCCTAATATTCTACAAGCAGTGGTACCACATCACTTGAAAGTAAACTCTGATAAGTACACCCCTAACCCTAAATGAACCACTAGAATAACAAAACTAGGCATTATCCCTAATTATTCGACAAAGAGAGAAGACACAAATCACCAATACTGGAAATCAGAAGTGGCATCACCACAGAATCCACATATATTACAAAGATAATATGGAAAAACTATGAACAACGTTATGCTAATAGATTTGACAACTCAGATGAAAAGAAGAAAGAACCTGACAGAAATAAAATAAATGAAAGCCATATAGTCAAAACACATAAAACTCCCTGTTCTGTCTGAGCAGGTTCAGAGACTCAGAATCCTTTGAGTTCGCCCAGAATGTCGGAATGTGACGACGGCTTCTGCATTAGCTTGCTATTTATTTAAATCTCGAAAGCAAGCCCATTTCCATGAAGTTGGCCAAGGCGCTCCCACGTGAAGAAATTTAACTTGTGCTTAAAACAGCTCCCACAAAGGAAACTCCAAAAAATTAAAGAGGAGGGAATACATCCCAACCTATTCTATGAGGCAAGATTCCCTGGTACCTAAACCAGATAAGAACATTACAAGAATAGCAAACTAAGGACTGGTATTGTACATAAATGCAGATGCAAAAATTCTGAAAACAATTTTTGTAAGTCAAAGCCAATAATGCACAAAAGTGAAAATACATTATCATCAAGTGGGTTTACCAGGAATGCAAGGTTGGTTAAACACTTGAAAATCAATGCAATTGGACATAGTAATAAGCTTTAAGATGTAAAATATTAAAAATAAGAAAACTATATAATTATTTCAATAGATACAGTAAAGGCACTCAAAATCTCACATCTATTTCTGATATTAAAAAAATAACAACAACGACTCTTTGGGAATTAGGATCAGAAAAGAGCATCCTCGATGATAAAGAACATCTACAGAAAACCTATAGTGACCATAACACTCAGTGGGAATAACTTTTGGAAGCATTCTCCCCAAGATCAAGAGTGAGACACAGATGCCTTTTCTCAGGACACTCAGTCGACACCGTCATGAAGGTTCTACCTGGTGTGAGTGGCAAGAAAAAGAGGTAAAAAATAAATAAATAAATAAAAATTTAAAAAAGGTAAAAAAAAAATAAAAAAAAAAGAAAAACAAAAAGAGGTAAAAGAGATTGATACTGGAAGGGAAAACTAAAATTGTTTTGTCCACAAATGACACAATTGTATATATAAAATGTGATGGAATCTATGAAAAATCTGCTAGAACTAATTGAGTTTAGTAAGTCTGTAGGGTTTGAGGTCAATATACAACTGTTATTTCTATCTTTATATGCTAGCAACAAACAGTCAGAAATTGAAATTATTACAATAACACCATTTGTAGTAGCATCAAAAAATATAAAATATTTAGGGATAAATCTGACAAAACTGTGCAAGACCTGTACACCAATGACCATGAAATACTGATGAAAGAAGCTAAAGAATACCTAAATAAATGGAGAGATATACCTTATTCATGGATCAGAAGGTTCAATAGTACTAATATGTCGATTCTCTCCCAGTTGTACTGTAGACACAACCAAGTCCAACCAAACCCCAAACAGGCTTGATGTTGTTGCTGAAATTGACAAGCTGATTCTAAAATTTATACGGAAATGCAAAGTACCTAGAATGGCCAAAAACACTTGGAAATAGGACAAAGTTGGAGAGTCAAGACTACCTGATCTCAAGTTTTCTATCATCTGTAGTAATGAAGACAGCATGGAATTGATGTCAAGTTAGAAAAATAAGTCAGTGAACACAGAGGAGAACCAAGAAACAAACCCACATGTATATGGGCAACTGATTCTTTACAAAGACACAAAGGCAATTCAGTGGAGAAAGGACAGTCTTTTTCAACAAATAGTGCTGAAATCTTTAAATATCCATATGTAAAAAATACAAACTTTCATCCATACCCCACACCATATGCCAAAATTAATTCAACGGGTCACAGAATTCTATGTAAAAGGGTTGTTCTTGAGGAGCCCCTGGGGGCAGGCGTCTGAGAGAGGACTGGGGTTACTTCACGCACAAATATGTTGCCTAGGGTCTTCCACACAGTCGTCATCATGGATTGAAAGACATCAGGCCATTTTCATAGTTGCCAAAAGGCAATCACTGTGGGGCCAGTAAAGAATGTTCATAGGAGCGTGCTTGTTGGCGTGCCTGGGTAGCTCAGCTGGTTAAGTGTCCAACTCATGATTTCAGCTCAGGTCATGATCTCTGTCTGGGTCAGTGGGAAGACTCACTGACGGAGGGAGAGAGCAGGGGGAGGGTCAGAGAAATCGGAAAAAGAGAATCTCAAGCAGACTCCCCACTGAGCACAGAGCCCAACACGGGGTTCAATCCCACCACCCTGAGACCATGACCTGAAAGGGAATCAAGAGGGACAGTCAACCACCTGAGCCACCCGGGCACCCTTGAATTTATTTAATTTTTTTTTAAAGTAACTAAACTGGAATTTATATAAAAACTTTAAAATAGAGTATTTCTAGTATTTCAATTGTCCCAAGTCCCTAAAGAAAAAAAGGCAAAAAAAAAAAGAAAAAATTCACTATAAAAGAAAATCATTATAAAATAATAAATAGACTGACATTTCACTGCAGTACTTGTTTTATCCCTGTAAAACATAGGAGCTACTGATATATCTTCAGAGTTTTAAACAAAAGTTTTCAATGTTGTAGCCCCGAGGAATTCAAGCACTACAGCCAAAGCAAAAAAATAACCACCGAGAACAAAAAACAAAACAAAACACAAAAAGAACCTCGCTGTTTGATTTGGCTTTTCTTTTCTTTTTTTTTTTTAAGATTTCATTTATTTATTTGACAGGAGAGAGGGAGAGCCCAGGCAGGGGAAATAGCAGAGGGAAAGGGAGAAGCAGGCTCCACACTGAACAAGGAGCCCAAAGCGGGGCTCAATCCCAGGACCCTGGGATCGTGACCTGAGCCAAAGGCAGACGCTTACCCAACTGAGCCACCCAGGCGCCCCTCATTTGGCATTTTGAAGCAAACTTGAAGTCTTCCTGGGAAGTGAGAATGTGATGATCAGATTCTGTGTTCGCTTTCCATTCCGCTGGGCTCTTGAAGGTCACCCTGTCCCGTGGAGGTCAGCCTGGGTATACTCAGGTAACCTTTCCCTCCACAAACAGGCAGGGGTGGCCCCTGGCCCAGGAGCCCCGGCTTTCACGCTAAGTGCCACCCCAGGCGTCTCTGGCTGTCCCTTTCCCCCTCGCCCATTTTGACCAGTGTCATTTGTGTTAATACAGGGAATTTTCCAACAAAGAGCAGTCCCCAACATGGATGTCTGTCCCCAGGGCCCTGGGCAAACCTGTACCCCACGCTGCCCTCCCACATGCTCTTTCGGACGCCCGTGCCAGCTTTTACACAAGTAAATTTCTTATGGGCTTCCAGAGATCTTCCAGTCCCTAAATGTGTGAACAGAACTTCTCCTCCTCCTTTGTGACCAGCAACTTGGCCCATGTCAACAGCTCAGGGCTAGCACCGCATCAAGTTCGGGCTGCAACTCTCAACAAAACTTCCCGTCTGTTGACAGGCACGCGGGAGCAAACGGGGGCAATCCTGGCGCTAGCAGAGAACACAGTAGAGGACAGCTGCCCATCTCCATGCAGCTCCAAAGTTCCCCAGATGCGAGTCTTCCTTTCTCTGACACACACTGCTCGGCCTCCCTCGCTGCTGGAAGGCAGGCACGTGGCTGGCTTGCCCCCCGCAGATGTCCACGGCAGACACGCGCACGGGCTGGCGGTGTGAGGCCAGGGGGAGGGCAGGCGGTGATATGGTGCAGAGGACACAGCAGTGGACGGTCACTGAGGCTCTGGGTAGGTTGCCCTGGCTGCGTGGCTGCCCGGCTGGGCTCTGTGACCTTCCCAAGGACTCTGGGTGAGCTCCCTCACATTCTGTAATAATCCCCTTTTCTTTTTAAACCAGCCTAGCCTGGCCCAGAGCGCAGCTCCACATAGCCTGGAAAGGAAACCAGAGAAGCAATCCGAGGTGCCTCCCGCCACCCCACATCAGGACACGTGGACAGCAGCTGTTGCCTCCTGGGTATCTCCAGCTCCAGAGGGATGGCCTATAAGGCAAGTGCCCGAACCAGAGCCCAGGGAGCATCGCTGCCCAACAGAAGTCTCTGAGATTGTAGGATTGTTCTATGTCCGTGCCGCCCGTAGGAGCTCCTGAGCAGCTGGGGAACTGGATTTTTCCAATTTATCTCATTTTAATGAATTTATGTGTAAATGGTAACATGGCTAGTGGGTGCTGGTTGAGACCTCTCTGGGTGAGTGAAGCTTCCAGAACATACGTTACTGTCATCTCTGTTACAGAGTGACTGTTAGCCTGCTCAGGGAGCAGTGGGCACAGAGGGAAGGTCCCCAACTGCCCCGGGGAACACGTGTGCAGATCCCCTGTGGCTGCCCCACCGCCCCGTCCACACCCTGACTTCTCCCAGGCCAGCCTGGCCAGGAAGGGTCTGTGTGATCAGCTGAGCCCACCAGCCCATCTCCCTATCTTGAGGCCAACTGTGCCATATAACACAACCTAGTCGCAGGAGCACAACACGTCACACCCACAGTCCCAGGAGATGCGATGCTGCCTAACACAGCGCTCTGTAGGCAAGAACTTGATACAGTTTAAAAGTCAAAAACCAAAAATGTAACAGATTGGTCAAAGTGCTGCTAGCCGAATTATCAATCTCACTGGGACGAATATCAGCTTGGAGCCTGACTTCATGGTACATATCAAACTAAATGCTGGATGGATTAAAAAGTTAAATATGAAATTGAAATTAAAATAATATTAGGAGAAATGTAGGTGAGCATTCACCTTCCCTTTGCTTGAGGGTGGGGGCTTCCTACGCATCAGAACAGCAAAAACCCACAGAACTGAGTCAGAGAGTTCCACAAACAAAATTAAATATGCAACGAGTAGGGGGTGATTAATCACATAGGATATCAGCTGACAGCCAGAATACAAGTGCCCACAAATGAGGTGAGAAAAACCCGACTGAAAACCAACAAGGGCTGTGGGGGCTGGAGGAGGAAGGCGGAGAAGCTGTGCTTCAGATGTCAGTCCCGGGGTGGGCCGCACAGGATGGTGACCAGCACACACTGCCCTAGGGTTTATCTGAAAGTTGCTAAGATTCTAAAAGTTCTCATCACAGGGGCGCCTGGGTGGCACAGCGGTTAAGCGTCTGCCTTCGGTTCAGGGCATGATCCCGGCATTGTGGGATCGAGCCCCACATCAGGCTCCTCTGCTGTGAGCCTGCTTCTTCCTCTCCCACTCCCCCTGCTTGTGTTCCTTCTCTTGCTGGCTGTCTCTATCTCTGTCAAATAAATAAATAAAATCTTAAAAAAAATAAAATAAAAAAAAAGTTCTCATCACAAGCACAAACTCGTGTCTGTAGCTCTGTGAGATGATGGTGTTCACTACACTTAACGGTGGTGACAGTCCCACAAGCCGCGGTCCTCCTGTGTGCCTTCAACTTACCCAGCGTCGTGTGTCTGTGACGCCCCCAAAACACTGGAAAAGTAACATACATCGAACATCAAGGGGCAGACGCTAGAGGACAGAGGACACGCAAATGTGCAAAGGTGCGTTTGTGAAATGACCCTTCGGTGATTAGACAGGCGCTCTGTAAAATACAGCAGGTGCCAAGGCCCCGCGGTAGCGAGGACGTGACGTGAGGCCCGCCCCCCCCCCCCCCCCCCCCCNCCCCCCGCTGCTGCCAAAATCGTAGATGGGAACAGGTCTGAAAATCAGAATTAAACACTGTACCAAGAACACAAACAATTCTTGAAATCCCCTGACCTAATAATTCCACTTCTGGGAATATACACAAGGGAAACCAAGTGGAGAAGGCACAGAAGCGCGTGTGCGAGATGCCGCCACAGCGTCCGCCGGCGGGAGCGGGTGGGAGCAGCCTGAGCGCCCACAGCAAAGCGCGCCCCGCAGGGAGCATCCGCAGCTCTGGGAAAGAGACGCGAGGAGCATCTACGCAGACGGCCTTGGAAGCACAAACGCGCAGGAAACCCAGGAAAAGTCAGGTGCCGGCTGCGGGGGCCGTGGGGAGGTGGTTTCCTTCCTGCATACTGCTTTCCTGCCCTCGGCAAGCCCTGGGGAGTCCCTAGCCTGGAGTTTCGGGTCCCCTGCTGGTAGAGGGACCTCTGAGAATTTTCACAATTGTCTAAAACAATAGTGTGTGTGTGTGTGTGTGTGTGTGTGTGCGCGCGCGCACGCGCGCGCCGTTTTCCCGCTTACAGAACGAGCTCCTGTGATTGTGAAATCTTATTCTTCCGTTCTGGCTCTGACCACAAGAAAGCCAAGTGCACGAGGCTCTAACCGTTCTCTTCCCTGAGCTCAGTGCCTCCGAGCAAGGCTGGAAGACCCCCTTTCCCTTTGGCAGGGAGGCCCCTGACTCGAGGGCCTCGCTTGTCCTTATTGGGTTGGTTGGCTCTGTACCTTTTGCATTTCTGTGTGTGTGTTTCTTCCCCAGCCACTCCCCCATCAGCCGAAGGACATGTGAGAGAGGCAGGTGAAATGTGTCCCTACATCCCCCCAGCACGTGCGCCCCGAGCCTGAGAACTCGCCGCACTGCTTTCTGCTTCCCAGAACCACATGAATAGAAGGTGTCCCCAAGCTGGTCATCTCGGGCTCTTTATCAGTGACTGTCAGGACGACACAGGCAGAGGGCGTTGGTGTCTCCCTAGGAAGGGAGGTTGGACTCCCGCCGCCCCTGCGGAGCCTAGACAGACCAGCAAGACCCTGCACCGAGGGGACGTTAGACCCCGTGCCGGGCCACCGGCTCAACCAAGATGCCCATTGGTCACTTTCATCATGGCTTTCTCCTTCTGGCCCCAGAACACCTGTCAGAGCTGAGTCTCCCTGTGCGTCTCCCCATGCTGGGGAGTCACGGAGCCAAGGAAAGAGCCCCCCCAGGTACCAAACTACGCAGGGCACCGTCATCCACACTCTGCTGCTCAGAGTGGTCCCGGGCTCCAGGTGTCCACCTGTGTCTCTCCCACAGCCCAAGCGCTGTGCTGTATCTGCCATTGAATGAGCTGAGTATGAGGGGACGCGGGCTCCCAGCTCCTGAGGTCAGATTTGGGGGGTCAGCACTACATAAACGGGAGCCCCTGTACTTGTTTATTCGTTCCCTGGCCTCGCACTCCCTTCTCTGCCTGATTGCGTGACCGGAGCACAGACAGCCCTCCGCGGGGCCACACATTGTTCCACAGTCTCGCAGGCATCACAGCCCCGTCCCCCGCCAGCCTCCAGGCAAGCCCACCCTGCTGTTAAAGCTCAGACCCGGCCCAGATTCAGACCACGCCGCGTGAGCAAGTCTGTGCTGAGAAGGCACACCGTCCTGGCGAGGGCGTGCGTGCAGCCTGCCTGAAACCCCAGTGCCCCCGCCAGTGCTGGCCTTGCCAGGACCCCGAGACTCACGGCGAGACACGACCCCATGCTTGGGGGGACAGCTACATTTCTTAACAGCACTGCCGCATGGCTGACGGCTAGCACGCCCTGTCCCTGGCATATAGCAGCCTTCTCAGAAGACTCATCAGCTTGGGACGGACTCCCCAACAACGACACCCCCTCCCTCTCCGATACGGCCCCTCAGTGACTGTGATTGCACGGGGCCAAGGGTGGCGCCCGCTCCTCCCATCGATGGGTGAAGGGCCTTCTAGGTTCATACGAATTAGAGACAGAGGTGGTGGCAACTGCCATTGCATAACATACAATGCGGCCTGCGTTAAAATTGGCCGTGGTTCTTGGTCACGCTGCTTTGAAGAATGAAGAGGTGGACCAGATGAAGAGAGGTGGGCAGCTGGGCAAAGTTTATGGAGCAAGAGTAGAGAGCTCCCAGAGAAGGAGAGGGGCTTCTGGGGTTGCCCACAGAGTTTCTAAGTTTAGGGGTTTTTAGGAGCTCTTTTGCATAACTATCTGAAGCAATCAGGGCGTGCTGAGTCATGCCAGTCGGGGCTTTGGTCACATATCTGTCTACCTATTAGATTCGTGTCCACGTGCCGATGGGTTTTTTTTGTTTTGTTTTGTTTTGTTTGCTGACATCTGGGCTTAGGTTTTAACTGCTCCTTGCCCGTGAAACTGACAAGTTCTTTTGTGGCTAACTGTCTTATTTTAGGACGTTTTGCAAAAGTTGTTTTTGCAAAGGCCGCAAAGCAGAATGTCAGTGTGTTGCTGTCTACGTTGCAGAACAGGACGTCAATGCTGTTTAATCTTAGCTGTCCTGACTCCATATTTCCTTGTTGGGGACCCTGGCCCTGACTACCTGACTGTCCAGCTAACTCCTAACAGTCACCAGAGAAATCCCATGACTTGATGGTGTCCTGCAGGACACAGGGTGGCCAAAGGAGGCTGCAGTGTCCACACAGATGAGACCTGGGGGTCAATCTCCAATCTCAGCTGCCCTCCCGGTTTCCCCCGGGAGCCAGGAAAGCAGTATGTGTGGTCCCCAGTGGATGTTATACACACACACCTGATATACAGAGTACTCCAGAGCAGGGCGTCTAAGTCCAAAGCTGGAGGCCCATTTCCCTAGGGTGACCCCAGCACAGGACGTGAGGTCCAGCAGCACCTGCCCCACAGCCCAGCTGGGCAGACGGACCGGTCCAAACCCAACCGCTTCCTTGTGTGATGTCCTGGGCACCATGTCCACCAATTTCTGCAGAGGGGGTGTGGAAATGTGTCGTCTCCCCATTCAAGGAGGACCCTGTGGTCTGGACAGACACAGGCTTCCCTTGCTCACTTGCACGCTCTAGATAAGATCTGAAAGACAAGATGGGCAGACATCGTGGGCCATTTGGAAGGGAATAATAAAGCGATAGCAGAGCGCGGGCACGTGCCTGTGACCCACACAGTCCAAGTGTCTGCAGGATCTCGCATCTGGATGGGAGTCCTCATGGGACCGGGAGCTGGGGAGATGTGGACAGAGGCATGTGAACCCCTGTGAGGTCAGAGACGGAATTCTGTATCCACGCCACCCCATTTGCAGCCCTGTAACTAGATGTCCCCAACCTGCGGGATTTTCATGCGGTTTCTATTTTTTTTAATGTAAAGGTCACAACTTGGCCCCATCAGCAAGACACTAAAAGGCCCTTTCGGGTCCTTTCTGAGGTTAATTTCAACATGTCACGGTCAGTCATTGTACGGGTTCCCATTGCGGCCATAACACGGAACCAAACACAAGGGTGTAAAGAAGGGAGATGTGTCTTCCCCGCTCTGAGATCTGTGCATTGACAGTTGAAACCAAGTCCACCTACGCCAGAGAAAATTATCCAGCCTTAGAAAGGAAGGAAGTTTGGACACACATCACAACGTGGATGCCGGACATGATACTAACTGGAAGAAGCCAGCCACAGAGCGGGAAATCCTGAATCTCCACCCAGACGAGGCACCTGGAGCTGTCAGTCATAGAGGAAGAGAGCAGAATGGTGGTCCGAGCTGGCAGTCGCTCCACGGGCATACGGTTTCAGGGTAGGAAGGAGAAAAAAGTTCTGGGTGGTGATGAATTCACCAAAAAGTGAATGACCTCAACACCACTGAGCCGTACGCTCAGAAGTGATTAACACGGTAAATTCATGCTACGTGTACTTCACCGCCACTGAGATTTAAGAATCCAAATAAAGTATGAAGTTTAGTTGGCAACAAAATGAAGTAATCAAGACAAAGATGGATGGCCAGACACGCAAACCCCACCCCCACCCCCAACACACACACAAATGTTCAACGTTTTCGTAGAATCCAGGGGCAGGTGTCTGGGTGTCCACTCTCAACATCTGTGTATGGTTTGGGGTTTTTTTAGATTTTGTTTATTTATTTATTTTAGAGAGAGAGAGCACGAGTGGGAGGAGGAGCAGAGGGAGAGGAAGAAGCAGACTCCACGGAGCGTAGAGCCTGATGCAGGACTCGATCTCACAACCCTGAGATCACCACCTGAGCTGAAACCAAGAGTCGGACGCTCAACTGACTGAGTCACACAGGTGCCCCCAATGTCTCTGTATGTCTGAACATTTTCTTAATAAAATGGCAGGAATCAGAACAGCCTGAGTGGAGAGTGAGCCGCGAGGAGCCCAAGCTCCCAGGAATAGTCACTGACGCCCTGCCCATGGTGGAAACAGTGTGGCCGCCACAGAGAAGCTTGGTCCTGGGCAAGGACTGCCCCAGGCGCCATGTTGGGCAGTGGGACACAATCCTCACTGGAACCACGAGGTCCCCATCCATGCATTCGGTTCCCCACGCTTGGAGGACACTGTCGCTCCATGATGGCTGGTAGACGCTTAGCAAGCACCTGGCAGACTGTTGTGGTCAGAATGCTGGGTGGTTGGCTGGTTGGTTAGTTGGTTAGTTGGGATAGCGGTAGCATTGTGCAAGTAACCACCATAATGCGTATCAGTAGAGCACTCCTTTCCTTTCTTTCCAATTCTATTGAGATAGAACTGACATACAGCATCGTGTGTGTAACTGTGGGTGACAGGCCTTCCCCTTGGCCCCAGGATGCCGCGCACCCACTTTCTTGAAGCACCTGCACCCCCTGCTGGTGGGGACCAGAAATGCACAACCCAGGCACAGGAACCAGAGCGCCCACATGCACCTGAGACCTCGGGACAGGGCTCCCTACCCCCAGAACACACACACACACACACACACACACACGGGGACACGGAAGCCTGGACCTCGACCCACACCCTGGGCTGTGGACCAGGGCTGGCCACCCTATCTGTGCAGAGAGAGGCCTGTCTGCCTGGGACAAGCAGATGACACCAGAAATAGTGTCTTGGGGGAAGATAAACTTGCTGTTTCTGTTAGCAACAGGAGGGGCTGTTCCCTGCCTGGGGGCAGTTTTAAATCCCAATTGTGAAGCACATTTCTGAAGGTGGCTCTTGTTCCAGGGATCAGAGCATGGGGTGTTTTTTGTTCAAAATTAGAATTCATTTCCATTATTGTCGCTATGAGACTTTCAGTTATATTTAGCACCTTTGACTACAAGCACGTTTTACATTAATATTTATTCATTTCAACAAATAAATATTCCCAACGACGACCAAGCCAACGTGCACCTGTGAAGAGCAGAAGGAAGGGCGACAACTGGAGGTAAAGGTAGGACCTGAAGTCACAGACCGTGGGCTGGGCCTCTGAGGGCAGGGGAGGCAGACCCGGAGGCGGGCACTAAATCCCACAGCAAGGGGCAGGGGAGGCCACGCAGACCCCCAGAGGTGCCCTGTCAGGCGCAGCACGGCTGTGGGAAACGTCTTCTCCCACTGTTCCTGGACATCTGGCGGGGTGGAGTCTGTCCGCTCACGCACACGAGCAGGACACACCCCGGGGAACTCACGCATCAGAAACCCGAGGCATGAAATCCCAGCGGTGAGAATCAACACAGTTACCGCAGAAAACTGTGTCTGTGACCGTAAAGATCTACTTGGGTTCAAAAGAATGTTAACACAACTTCTCCAGGGGGATGAAATCCCCAAGATAGGATAATTGCCCAGGACTGACCATTTTTCAAGGCGATGACAGAATTTCAGCTTCTTCTAAATTGTAAGTGGAACGTCTGGCTCAGAAAAGCTTCCAGAAGTAGTTTGTCAGTGGGACCCTTGTTGGCACCGGGATGTATTTCTAACGTGGACGTACCTGAGAAAGGACAGAGCTGCACCACACAGACGTGGTCACATGAGGGATTGCTTTCTCCTTATTGTACTAACAATTTGGTGCTTCAAGCCATATCAGCGGTGGCTTTCGTCTCTGACCCGTGGCAGACAGCTCGCAAACAGGGCTGATAATTTGCCTCCTTGTGCTTACGCCCTCAGGCGGCCTCCCCCACAGGACTTTGGGCAGAACCGCGGTTGGAAAGATAGCTAATGTGACCCGAGCAGAGACCTGAACAGAGCTGTACCTTCTTGGAATCCCCAAATCCCCATGAGAACAAGGCCAGGGGTGCCTGCAGGGGGACAAGGACCACGCACCCAGCTCCCCGCTGCCCACTGGCCACGGTACATGGGACGGCCCAGCAAAGGCCACCGCGTTGGACGGTAATAATAAAGCCGTCCATGTACTGGCCAAGGTACATGGGACAGCCCAGCAAAGGCCACCGCGTTGGACTTGTAAGCTGACGAAAACGGGTGGTGTTTTACACCTCTAATGTCTGCAGCAAATGCTAACACCATGCAGACCCCACTTAAGAAGGACAGCCTCCCCCTCCCCACACAAAATTCCACTTCTATTTACAAAGATGAGGCCAGGGGTAGCAAAGCGCAAAATCTCTTCAACTCAAATACCCTTCCAGAGCCCAGGTGAGGAAGGAAAACCAGTGAGTGAGCGCACGGGGGCCCTGGCGAGAAGGGGGTGACAGGAGAAGCCAGGGCCTCCCATAAGGACACTCGCCAAACACCGCTGCTCCCCACAGGCCAACGTGCCCTGGCACCTGCCACCTCCCCGCTATGGAGAGAAGCCTCCACGTCACCAAGTGCCATGCACAACGAAGCTAATTTGAGACACGCTTCTGCGATCTGTGAACAATCACCCACAAACAATCGGACCACCTGCACGCGGGGCCTGGGCTGCTCAGCCGGCTGGGCGTCTGATTCTTGGTGTCGTAATTGGGTCGTGAGATCAAGCCCTGTGTCGAGCTCTGCTCTCAGTGCGGACTCTCCCTCCTTCTCCCTCCACCCCTCCTGCTTGAGCTCTCTCTCTCCAATAAATCAATAAAAATCTTTAAAAAAAAAAAAAACCACCTGCATTCACTCTCAGCACCAGAAAAGAGTGGAAGTATTTGCATTGTCTTTGATGCCCCCCCATTCTGGAGCTTGTTAACTGGGAACTGACTGAGAGCCCAGTCCCCCGTCAGCCCCCTTCTCGCCCCTGCTTTTCAGCTGCACGTGTCCCCTGCCCGCCGGCGGGGCCTGAGGACAGGAGCCCCTTCACGAGGACGAGGACGAGGCTGTGGCAGGCCAGCGAGACCCAGCGTCAGGTGTGCCAAGGAGCGCGTTCAGAAGCCGGTGTTGAGATGCACACTCATTACACAGAGGACGGATCGATGACCGCCTAACGGACAAGCTACTGACCCACCTCAGTGTGGGTCGATACAAGCATCTTTCCAAGGATCTACGCTGTGTCGAGCGCCAGTGTGTCAGTCCCTCTGCTGTGGGTAACGGCACGGTGTACGCGGACCACATTTTGTGCATGTTTGTCGGTTGATGGCCTTTGGTGTGTTTCTACTGTCTACGAACATTTATGAATATTTATTAATGAATAATGAGTTTTATGAACAATGCAGCAATGAGCATTTGTGCACGCGTCTATCTGTGGACATACGTTTTCGGTTCTCCTCAGTGTATATGCACGAGTGGAATTGCGGGAACACGCGGTTTAACCATCAAACTGTTTTCCGAAGAGGCTGTGCCATCTTGCTTTCCCCACAGCAGTGAAAAGGCGCCTTGTTACCGTTACTCGCTACAGCCGCCTGGTGATGAGGTGGCGGCTTGCGGAAGTTCACCTGTATTTCTCTCCTGACGAATCGTGGTGAGCGTCTTTCCGTGTATCATCGACCATCTGTGTATCGTCTTCGGAGAAACACCCATACAGATCTTTTGCTCTTTTAATCGTGGTAAAACTCCAAACACAAATTTTACCATCTTAACCGCTTGTAAGCATACAGTTGGGCAGCGCTCGGTCTGTTCGCACTGTGGTGCAACCATCTGCGGAACTTTCTCACACCCAATAAACGACCCCCCGGCCCCCCAGCCACCACTCCGCGGTTGTTTCCAGGAGAGTGCCGACCTGCTTGTGAGCACGCTAACTCTCGGCACTCCCCCGCTGCGTGGTCCCGCGCAAACACTTCCGTTGGATTATGGAACTCTTCAGGCACTGACCTCTCCGTGGGAGTGTTGCTCAGACGTTACCGGAGACATCGTGGGTATTTCAGACTCAAGATCATTGTATGTCCTTAGGTCAGGACGGCATTTCCAATCACAGTCTGATAGCGAGTTAATCATTGCCCCTTGGGTGAAAACTCTCCAGTCGGGAGTCCCAGTAGAAGCAGGTGGATGGCGGTCACAGGCTTCCATCGTGGGGCTCGTCTACACCCCACACTAGGC
This sequence comes from Ailuropoda melanoleuca, assembly GCF_002007445.2. Lineage (NCBI taxonomy): Eukaryota > Metazoa > Chordata > Mammalia > Carnivora > Ursidae > Ailuropoda > Ailuropoda melanoleuca. Next base: position 15,338,086 of record NC_048234.1, on the reverse strand, counting down.
TATGTACCGTACAGAAGATTTGCCCACACCAGAGTTCCAGTGTCTAGTCTACACTGTTTGGAATTAACAACCTGTGAGGGCTCGGGCAGCCTTCCTGTTTCCCATCCACACGTCCAGTTAACCCTGCCAACAGGACAGGTTTACCAGCCTCCTGTCTCACGACGCCCCTACCACAGTCAGGGAGAAGCCCGCGCAGACACACCCAATTTGTCTGAACGTTCACCCCCATCTGCAGGCGCCTGCATTCCTCACTGTAGGACCTCACCAGCAGTAGGGGAAGGGGTCTCCCGTCAGACACACGCAGGGGCCCTTCCACACACCTGCAGCTTGAGCTCCAACCATGTGAGGCCATCGAGCTGCAGCTGGGCTCCTCCAGCTAAACCTGGCGTTCTGTGTTGTTAACAAATGAATAATAGCGTTAACCGTAACAATAGCACTTACATAATGCTGACGGTGTGCCCGACGATGCTGGTCTTAGAAGTCTGTGTATGTCAGTAATCCGTCTGCTCCCCAACAGACTGCGAGAAAGGTGTAGCATCTATTTTATAGATGAGGACGCGGCATTTCTACACCTTCACAGGAGAAGGCAAGCATAAGTGTTTATTTCTAAACAAAAGATTGAACCCTGGATAGCATGGCTCCATATTCTCTATTTGCCAAAAGAAAACACATCTTTGAGAAGTACGAAACAAGCAAAACCCAGAGTTTCACCCTATGTAAAGCCACCCGGGCACAGCATACGGGTGAGTGGACAATGCCCTGGACCGGCACCAAAGTCTGCAGAAGCAGGCAGCACGTCATGGCGTGTAGTGACATCAGGTTGTGCGATAGGGCTGAAAAATAGCACAAAATGAGCAGTGTTATAGATGACTACTGCTGCAAATACCCTCAATAAACCATTAACAAGCTTAATTCTAAAGCTCATTAAAAGAATAGTAAGTCATGGCCAAGTAGGATCTATCCCTTAGGAATGCGAGGGTGGTTCAAACTGGGACGTCTAGTCACCAAATTCACCAAGTGAATAAATCAAAGAAGAAAAACCACATCATCGTCTGCAGAGAAGCTAAAACGGCATTTTTTAAAAATTCAGCGGGGGCACCTGGGTGGCTCAGTAGGTTACGCGTCTGACTCGATCTCAGCTCAGGTCTCTATCTCTCAGTCCTGAGTTCAAGCCCTGAGATGGGCTCCGTGCTGGGCGTGGAGCCTACTTAAAAAAAAAAAAAATCAGCATTCATTCCTGATTAAATTTTAAAAACACTCACCAATAAGTGGATATTTTCTTCTTATGATAAAAAAGGATATCTTAAACAAAAAAGTATCAAACGTGATGGTGAAGAACCGGAAACATTCTCACCACATCCCCACTGTGGTTACAAGTCAATTTCAGGAGAGAGACGAGCACAAGAGAGGCAAATCATAAGGAAGGAGGCGAAGGGGACGTTCTGGAAGCCGGTGCCCCGTGTGCGCTGAGTGCCGTGGGAAGAGCAACACGCCGGCTGAAGACAGGTCCACCTGCTGAAGGGGCCTCTTTTCTACAAATAGAAACCAGTTACAGGGAGAATGAGAGAGGAACGCCTTCTCTTTACAAAGGCAACAGCACCAAACACACGGGAAAAGGCACAAGGGCTCAGGGCTGCAGGGGGAGAGACGGAGAGCCAGCGGATCTCAGCAGCTTCTCTTCCGAACCTGGTCGCCATGTCTAGCTCGTTATGGAAAAACTACATACAGGAGAATACCCAAGAAAATTCTGAAAATAAGACAAAGCCAGGGAAGATCAGCCACGGACAGGGCAAATGAGAGCGTGCTGTGTGAGGCCAGGGGGACCGAGCACGCGCAAGCACGCAGACAGAGCATGGCTGGAAGGCCATCCACGTGCCTGGCAGTGTCCCGGGCCCTGCAGGACCAGCCCCAGGCCCGCTCAGAGCCCGCACCACGGCACCAGCTGTCTGCTACGGGCGACCAGGGGACAGAGTCTGGGCTGCGAGTGTGCCGTCCTTGGCACAATCCCAGGCGCAGCCACAAGCCGCAGGTGGCCACCTAGGATATAAATTAATTACAATGAAGCATCACCAAACAGCTCCTCGGGGCACGAGCCACATCACAATGTGCTCGGCGCGCATTTCCGTGCACTCGGAACCTTACAGACTTTTCTCCAGTTCCTCTGCCCTGGGGCCTGAGCCAGCCACAGGGGCCACCTGTGGCCACACAGGAAGGGGTGGCCCCTAAGGCGAGGCTGGACAGGACAGGGAGCACGAAGACAGGGGAGCGAGGCCGCCTGGAACTGGGTGTGGGCACCGTGCCGGCCTCACGTTGGCCTCTGCCTCAGGAAGCAGCAGGTGCACCTGGCCCCAGAAAGGCTCCACTGGGCTGTGGCCGGGACTAGAGACGCCTGAGCTGTCCAAGTGCAGCCGCTGGCCGGACTTACCCAGCAGCAGAAAGGTTATTCCCTATGTGGTGATGAAGCAGGAGCAGGCACCTCAGGGCGGGAGAGACCGCTCGCTCCTTCACTCTTTACCAAGTCAGGCGCAAATTCTCTGTGTTCCAGCCAAAGCGCTAGGAGTCACCTGGACGAGGGTGCCCAACCCAGCAACCATTGAAGACCAGCATCAAGTCCACGGACATGCGGCTGGACCCAGTAATCTACAGGACACCATCCACGATCGTGCTCAGTAGACATCAGAATCCAGTAAGTGAGGGGCATCCGGGGGGCTCAGTTGGTTGAGTGACTGACCCTTGATTTTGGCTCAGGTCATGACCTCAGGGTTGTTCGTGGGATCCAGCCCCACATGGGGCTCTGTGCTCAACAAGGAGTCTGCTTGAGATTCTTTCCCTCTCCCTCCCCCAGCTCATGCTCACACACACACGCTCTATCCCTCTTTCTAAAATAAGCAAATAAATAAATAAAATCTTAGAATTGAGTCAGTTGACAAGTAGTCATGGAACATCGAGTAGGTACAGTTCTATGAACCAGATACGAGTGCAATCTCTGCTCTCAAGGTAGTTGAGGACCTGGCCGCAGTCTCAGGTGCTGGGAAGCAGGGTCATAACACGACCTGATTTCCATGTGAAGGACGGGCCTCGCTGCTGTGTAGACCACACATTCCAGGAGGTGAGGAGTGGACACCCGGAGTCCAGCCAGGGACCATGGCGGTCATCCAAGTGACAGGCAGGGGGTCCCCTGAGGCTCGGGGGGCTTTCCTGACGCGGCCCCAGAGCTGCCCCCCCCCCACGGCCTGCTACTTCTAACCCTCGGGGCCCTGCACTGACCCTCTGGGCCTTTTCAGACAACAGGCCCTGGGGAAGGCAGGGAGGCGCCCGGCAGTTGGAGCATGTGGGGTGTGCCTGAGTGCAGGAGGCTCACGGCCGCAGGCAAGGCACCCGTCCCAGCTGACGGTGGGCACCACTCCACCTGAACACGGAGATGCAGGAAAGAATGTCTCAAATCCACCAATTCTATGCATTGGGATGAGCTCTGACCGGGTGGGTTTAATCAACTGCACTGTAAGAGCAGCCCCCAGAACCCTCCCACCAACACCTCCACCGCAGAAGCCCTGGGCAGAAGGGGGGCTCCCCAAGTCTGCGGGTCCTGGGTTCCTTCCAAAGGGGGAGAGGGAGGAGAGAGAGGGACCCCGCAGGGAGTCTTACAAAAGCCAGCAGCCTGCAGAGAGCTTTGCCAGGGCTGGGAAAACATTCTTCTCTGCCCCTGTCATCCAGAAGTGTCATGAAGCTTCCTTCCCCCAGAATCTGCCCCGAGGACAACCCCACCCCATCCCCTGGTCCTGCCCAGCTGGGGCTTTATTTCAGCCAGTGGGTTACAGTGACTCTTTGGGACAGCCTGCTCCACGGGATGCTTGTGAGCGTGTACTGAGCACGGGGCGTGCAGCAAAGCCTGCTGGTGGACACCAGGAGAGGCAGAGCACTGTCCTGGGCGAGGTGGCCTCTGCCAGCGAGAGCCCCCATACTGGCATCGCACCCCAGTGCATCGGCCTTCCTTCAGTGAGGAGGGATCTCCCCTGCCCAGCTCACGGCAGACAGCAGCCACCAGTGTGGAGAAATAATCATGTCTGGGAAAGGCCTCAGACCTGCTCTCCCAGTATGGAGTTGAGGTCTCAACTGAATGTGGAGTCAGGTGACAGCTGTTCCTGCAAGTTCCCCAGAGCCACCCCCTGGCGTCCCGAGCCCACACCCTGCATGGGTCCCCACCAGCCTCGGCACGCATGTCATCACGTCTGCCAGCCCAGACGCCTGCCAAATGAATTAACAGATACCTAAAACCCTGTATTAATGTGACGCATTTCTCCTCAAACCAAAGATGATTATCCGTCACAAGAAAACAAACATCATGAGACATATGTAAGGAAAGGTAGTGACTTCCCTGTTTCAGAAAAAGAGAGCAGAAAAGCAAAAGAACATCGGTGAGAAGAACCGTTTCCGGTGAGCCTAATCCCTGAGAATGCGAGCCCCAAAACCACATGGCCTCCGTCCCGGGGTCTGTGTTCACCAGGACTGATAAGAGATCTCGTCTCTGAAGCATAACAGAGGCGTGCCCAGTCCCAGCCCGCCCTCTCCCTGTAACCGCAGCCAGAGAGTCTCTTCTCCTCTCCCTGTGATGTGGCAGTGCCCGCGGCTGCCAGGCCCCCCGCAATGCAGCATCTGTAGAACCAGAAAGCCTTGCGGACCAAACCCAGACACTAAACACACCGTCTGACGAGGAAGTGAGAGACGAGGGGCAGGGGACAGCGTTGCAGGCTGCCGTCGCGGGGTGCACAGCGATTCTGGAGGGATATTTGGGAGAAGTAGGTGGAGCCTGAGAAGCGCTATCTCGGGAGGCAGGTAACCCGTGGAAATCCTGTCTAGCGGCCACTGTGGGGCAGAGGGATGTGGTCCAGGATGCTGACCCCAGATCTGGTCTAGCCACATCCAGGTTTATCCAGGGGTGACTCCCTACCACCCCACCCTTGGTGTGCAGAGACCCCCTGTGCCACACTCCTGCTCCACGGCCACGTCGGGCAGACGCAGAGGTAACGGAACACGCAGGTGCAACTGGGGGCCTTGTGAAGATGAGAAATGCAGTTTAAGGCAGAAAATGAGACTTGCACAGCACGTGGTCAGTTCACTAAATGAAATAACAATTTAAAAAGGAGTATTCCTTGTGGTGTCACACTTAAAATGAACTCTTCTCGCTGGTCAAGCAAACCCACAGTTAACACGCATGGAGTGAAATCATCGCAGGGGTTTTAAATCTTGGGAAACAAAAGAGCGAACAGTAGTAGAACATGCTGGGAGCCCTGTGGGAGCGGGTGGTGCCCACCCCGAGGCCCACAGCCGTGCGAGCCGGCACCGGCACCGTGGACCCACTGACCACTGTCAGAGGTCCTCAGACCTGCCCCGGGGGACACGATCCACACCTTTGCCCAGAGCTAGCCGAGGGTCCTCTCGTGCCGGAGACGGGGCTGGAGCAGGGGAGCCCAGGGGCATCCGAGGACTGTGCCCAGAGGTGTCCACCCAGGACGCCCGAAGGAGCCACGGCCAGTCCTCTGCCCACAACAGGACATGCGAGGGGGTTTCCTGACAGACATGACCAGCTCAGGAGGGAGGTCACCTTCAGAATGAACCAGCAAGATCACTCTAGAGGGGAGCTCAGAACCCAACTCCACTGTGGTCTCACAGTCCCCGAACCCTACAGGGGCCCCTTCGGTCTCTGAAACCCGCTGGGGTTCTGCTTAGGCCCCAAACCACTGGGGTGCCCTGTAGTCCCCCTAAATAAACAGAAGGAAAAAGAACTCGGATTAACAGAAACTACGCAGAAAAAAGACATTAAAGTAGTGTTACTGTCCTGACTGACAGACAGACAGACACCTTTTTGTGCTTTCATGGACCCAGGGCAGAAAGCAACGGAGGAGAGAGGTGGAGAGGTGCTCAGAACACATGTGTGGGGCATGTGCTGTGTACGTGTGTTGTTTGAATTATGTGTGTCTGTGTGCAGTGTGTTTGTGTCCATGTGTCTGTGTGGTGCCCTCCGAGGGACAGCCGTGCAGCAAATCCTCAGCTGAGGGTCCCGGCAGGTGGGCCGGAGGGGACCCGGTATTTCCGAATCCCAGTGGCCTGAGTGACGAGTGCCCGGGCAGCACGAGAGGAAGCAGGGGCTGGTGAGGGACCCCCGACAGACCCCCTCGTGCTCTTCTTCGCAGAGACGGCGTGTGGGTCTCTGCTTCCCTGACCCGCCAGCACCTTTTCGGAGACACACATCGGACCTTGAAGACACGAATACACAGCCTGGAAAAGCTGTGGGACTTTGAAACACAGAACCAAGCGCTCAAGAACGGTATTCCCGCGGCACTTCTCTCTCCGCGTCAGAGCACTTGGTTTGTCACGAGCAGGAAGGAGATCAGGAGCTCCATGGACACAGGTTTCTTTATTAAAGCATGTGGATTCCGCAAACCTCAGTAATAAATGCAGGGTGACTGCAAATCACCAACATGAACAGAGCTCCAGACGATGTGTCAATAAATATACTATCTCACCTGAAGAGTGGGTATAAATACACGGTTCCACAGATTTCCACGCGCTGGACGTGAAGCTGCTCATGTCCCGCGGAGAAACCTATGCTAAGAAGAATCACAGTAACTCCACGCAGGGAGGGCGCACTCTTCCCGGGCGGTGTTTTCGCCTCTGCTCCGACACGAGTTCCCCTGGTGCAGGCAGAGATTGGAAACCAGCCCGCTCCCCTTCTCCCGTGCAGCGCACCTGCCCAGGCCTGGAAACCCCCGTGTCATCCGGAGAAATTCTGAAAGATGTTGGCGGCCTCCACCCAGTTCTGGAAGCAGGCCAGCCCCCGCTCGCGGACCTGCTTCCGCCCTTTGTCTGTGATGACCTCCCCACTGGGTTTCACAACCACCAGCCTGGGGATGACCGAGATGTGGTACCTGGTCCTCAGCTCACTGCGGGAGAGAAGAGGGAGGGGAAAGCCGGGTCAGCAGGGGACCAGGCGGGCCGCCAGGTGTACGTCCGAGGGGACCGGGGCCTCCCCGAGGGCCGGGCCAGCTGACCCTGCCAAGCCTCAGCCCCCCGCCTGCTGGCACGCCCTCCTCCGCGCTGGGCTCCTCTACACCTGCTGTCCCTGCTGCGGGCCTGTCCTAAGCCAGGGGAGCGTCCGCAGGGAGGGCGCGGCTCTGCACCTGAGCTGCCCCAACCGACAGCTGCGTGGGACCCCGGAGCGCCCGAAAGTGCTGACAGGCCTGAGAAAACGAATTTTCCATCTCAGCTAATTTAAATTTAAGTAGCCACAAGTGGCAGGTGTCACCCATACTGGACAGTACAATTCTAAACCCAGAGACACCCCCAACAAATTTATATCCCTCCTACATTCAAGAAGCGGAACAATATTTGCGGTCCAAGTAAAAACTCCATGAGTTCTACAGCAACACAAGGCCGTGTGAGACTTTCTGCCCAGCACACTCAACGACAGGCTAATCAACAGTACGACACATTTCTTGGCTACGTTTCCTGTCAGGTGCAACCCTGTGAGAGATGTTTTTACAAAATTATTTGTGTCCATTTACAGAAAGGAGTGTCTACCTTCTTGGTTTCTCCCCATAACCTTCCCCGGGATTACTGTCCTCAGGACAGGGCAGCTGATGAAAATCCCTCCCCATTTCCAAGGCCGGCCTGCTCCAGCCTCCCGTAAACAGTAAGCTGATTTCCCTCATCTGTCACCTCAGGACTGTGGGTCTGCATGGAAGGAAAAACGCACGTGAGAGCCTCCTGTTACCACATCTCCCACTGACGCCTCCGTCACGGCCTTCCTGCAGCTTTCTGGCTCCCAGATCAAGCACACAAGCATAAATCAAGCAGGAAAAAATAAAGCCACCTCCACCCAACATAGAGAGATGGCCTTGTTTTCAAACATCCGAGAGACGGTGACAAAAGCAGCCTGCTCTCAGCCGCAAAGGGATCTTAATACATTGCAAATAATCAGGGGCGCCTGGGTGGCTCAGTCCACTGAGCGGCTGCCTTCGGCTCAGGTCGTGATCCCCGGTTCCTGGGATCGAGTCCCGTGTCGGGCTCCCTGCTCAGTGGGGAGTCTGATTCTCCCTCTGCCCCCTCCTCCTGCTCGTGCTCTCTCAAATATATAAATAAATCTTTAAAAAATAAATTTCAAATAATCAATAGCATATAGACCACTTAATCAGACCATAACATAATAGAAATTGGAAACCAATACGAAATAATTTTTGGAATGCGTTTAAAAACTAAATAAGCATATGTTACACCTAAAACAGCAGCACAGACTTCAACCTAACTAGAAGAGAACAACGCAGAATATACTGCGGACCCCCAGCTGTACACACCATCAGACACAGGAAGCTGTGGTCTTAAACACACTCTCCTGAATGACAAGCGTCTGTGTAGACGAGCCGTGTGTCTAATCCGAGAAGCGCGCACACCGAACACAGAAGTCACAGACAGACAAACCGGACCTGGCTCCAGGGAAGACACACGGATCAGGGCTCTGCCAGGACTGCCCAAGGGAGAAAGGAAGACGCGGGAGCATCCGGAGTCAGGCGATGACCAGTCCCAGCCCACGGTGGACTCCACCCTGCTCGCGGACACCGCGGGCGGGCCCCATCACTCCTGCCACGCCCCACCGCTGCCCGGACTGCTGGTTCCCAAAGGAACCCCGCGCTGGGCTGGCTGCCCCTCCAGCAGCTTCTAGAAGCCGGTCTGCGTGGCGTCCCCTAGTTACTCACGTGAGGAGGAGACATGAACCGATATCGGAGAAACAAGTCAGCTATTAAATAAACGTAATCATGACTGAAACAGACACCAGGACTGACAAACACAAAGCACAGATGTGGACAGACGCCAACTTCAGGATGAACCCCGGCCTCAATCACAAGCCCGCAGGTCTGGCAATTCGTGGGGGTGTGGGGTGTGACCCAGGTGAGGTGGGGGAGATGGCCCCCCCCACGGTGTTTTCAGAATCCTGCACAACCCCAGAAATTTGAGATGCCTAAGAAATTAGCTTTCCCCCACAGCATAAAACAAACACGAAGAAAAGAGGAACTACACAGCAGCCCTTGGCTTAACGGCTGCAGGAAATGGCAGTGCCCACGAGAGACTCTGTCCGGGCCTCTGCCGTGGGCAGCATGGTGGGGCGTGCAGCGCCCACCGCATCACAGCAGTCCCTCTGGGGCTTACCCTCAAGGCCAGAGGGCCCTGGGGGGTCCTGGAGGGTGGTGAGGGGATCTCCTGGCGGAGCCCACACACATTCCTGACTTCGCACCCGCATCCCTGCCAGGCTCCCCACGTGGCGGCTGCTGGTCCAGGCCCCATCATGGAGCAGCACATCTGCAGGAGCAGTGAGTGCTCTGGGCATGGGGTCCCCAGACCAGCAGCAGCAGCAGCACCAGGGAGAGTCTCCTGCCCCTGCTGGTGGGGGTGGAGCCCACAGTCCCCCAGGGATTCATTCCTGCCAATCTCCCAGGGCCGCCTGCATCCCTTCCCTCCACCATCCAGGGACCCTGAGGAGGGAAGCTGAGGACGGTGCCCTTGACTGTCTGGGTGGTGGAGTCTGCAGCTTGCTGACCAGTCCACAGCCCTGCACTTTCTGGCATGAACTAGCTGAGGGACTTGGGCAAGCTAGCCAACCTCCCTGCACCCCAGAGTCCTCACCTACACCATGGGAAAAACAGAACGCACCTCCCTGGGTTGCTGGGAGGATGAGATGGTGATTAGACCAAAGGCCGCCAAGGGATCAGCACATAAATGCTCAAAAAACACGGGCTGTTACTGATGGGAAGCCCACCCCCAGTTCCAGCTGGGCTGACTGTCCAGTGCAGCATAGCCTGGCTCCGCTGACCAGCACCGGGATGGGTACCCAGCAGACTCAGAACCCGTGAGACCCCGCAGAGCCCTTGCACGTGTGCCAGGAAAGAGGACGTGTGAGGATATGCAGCCTGAGATGCAGCAGCCACTCTGCCAGCTTGAGGAGAGACGGGATTTACCAGATGGCCACTGGCTGCAGCCTGAGCCTGAAGCACACATGGCAGAAAGCAAACTGTCCTCCCTGGCCTCCCCCCTCCCTCAAGACCAGCTCCTGACTGTGAGATGTTTAAGTTAAGCTGATCAACAACATTTGCTGTTTAAGCTTGAGCTGTTGCTCTCATCCCTTGCAATGCAAAATCATCTCTGACTCCGTCAGGGGGGCGCAAGGCAAGCCGGGCTTAGGGCGGTGAGGTGGAGTCTGGAATAGACATTTGGTCCCGAATAGCTTCAGAGTCAGCCATGTGGGCCCTCAAATCCCCACCCTGGCAGCCTCCGCCCAGGGGACAACCGTAACCTTGGAGCCGCACAGAGCGGCTCATAAGCCTCTCCGCCTGCTCCGGGCACTGTGTCCCCAGGGAGCAGGCTGTGTCTGGGAAGGGAGAGCCCCGTGGCCGCGCACATCGCAGGTGCGAGAACTCGGAGCACTGTGGCTGTCAGGGATTCCGAGTTCCTCCCAGCCCTCGGCACCGGGCACTGCTGCAATCCTGGATCCCTCCCTTCACCAAACACAGCATGTCCTCTTCCCTGCGCAAGTCCTTCTGGGTTGCCATGGCAACTCTGGTTCCAGCCTCTTCCCACCTTGGCCACTGGAAGACTTGGCCAGCAAATCCCTCCAGTTGCTCCAGCCACCCACCCAAGACACAGCCTGCAGGCAGCAAGCGCTGGACAGTGTCTGCTCCAACCTTAAAGACTGCAGAGACCCTCCTCCCACTGGTGGTGCTGGGTGCAGGAAGGGCACAGCACCCATCCCCGGCCGGAAATGCCCCCAGTGCCCCCAGAAGCATGGGGGGGGAGTAGGGGCTGCCAGGCGAGGAAGTGGGGGCTCCAGGGTTGGGTGACTGCAGCACCTGTGCAAGGTTTGGAGGTGGGAAAGATGCGGGGTATTCTGGAACATCAGCTGCCCAGTCTGGCCAGAACATAGGTGCAAAGGGGCAACAGGAGGTGAGGCAGACAACACATGGACTGAGCCCCCTGGGGAGGTGGGGTAGCCCCGGTGGGGCCAGACTGCCTCTGATGAGAGGAGGAGGGTTTCAGAACAAGAGTCCGTCAGATGTGGAGTCCGTCAGAGGCGGGGGGATGAGTGAGAACATGCCAATGGTCCAGGGCCTAAGTGAAGGAAGTAGCAATGAGAAAACCAGACTCAGTAGAGCCGGTGCCTGACGGGGATGTGCTGAGTCAGGAGGCCCAGGGGGAGCTGGGACACAGGGCTGGGGAGAGGGCAGGGAGCATGGGCTTGCCGAAAAGCTTGGCGTCGGCACCCACTGGACCCCATCCAGTGGACAACTCTAATGGAGCCATTGTCTACTCGAGAAACGAAGCCATGGCCAGCTGTCTTCTCCATCCAACGAAAACTTGTCAGCCTGGGGGCTGAGGCATCCATCTGCCTGGCCCATGGTGGGGGGAGTGGGAGCCAGAGCGGACTGGAGGTGAGGAGGGCCACTCCAGGCCTCCTGGGGGCCTACTGAGGTTCCAGGGCTATCATAAAGTCCATGAAAATCACCACGGAGTGGGTCTTGCCTGTGACAGCAGGAGACAGGAATTCCTGCTGGCAGAAGCAGAAGGTGATGCTTGGGTGCTGGGCCCATAATAAAGGGCAGGAAGACGGGCAGGACTCCCCATCCTCGGTGCTGTCCCCACACTCAGGCTGCTCATAGGCACCGGCTGTGGGGACGTCAGTAGACACGTGTGTGTCCAGGCAGAAGGGTTGTGATCACCCACCACCCATCTGGCCGCCAGCCATGCCCAGGGCACCCCCGTGGGGGCTGTCTGCGGAATTCTCCTCCTCATCCTGGGACTCAGGGGGTTAGCAGCCATCCAGTGGGTGGCCACTGGGGGAAGACAGGCCAGGGTCCCTGACCGTGACGGGACCCACCTAGAGGGGCCCAGGTGACTCCTGTCCTGGCCCCACCTGCCCAGGGCACCAGAGTGCCATGTTCCACACACTTCTGGAAACTTCCCCAAAGGCTGCCGCATGCGTCCCACACTCCTTTGTGCTCCATGGTGGTGGTGATTTCCATGTTGCTGGTCATCTGATTCTGTGTATCCAGGCTGGAATGGGCGGAACTCAGGGCGTAGCTCCCCACAGTCCCACAGAACAGCCCATTTCCTACCACAGAAATCACAAGGAGAGCTAACGAGGTCCCCGTCTGGAGAGCAGAAGGGCAAGGAGGTAACCTCACAGAAGGAAAACTGAGGCTGGCTTCTTCCCGAGACCAGGCTGGCCACAGAGGCCCTGAGCTGCTCGGCTGCGGGCAGTGGACCTCAAGGGCTGTGACCGCATCCCAGGAGAACCAGGAGGAGCCCGGCCAGGCCCTCCCCGGCGGACGGGGGACAGGGGGAGGCCGAGCAGAGGAGCTGAGGTTCCTGGTTCCCTGGGACCCCTCGGAGGGGGAGAGGAAGGGGAAGTGTCGGGCAGAGTCAGGCTCCAGGGCCGGGAGCACCAGCCTCCTCGCACCTCAGGGACGCATCTGTGAAATGGGGCAAATGCTGGCACACAATCACCACCGCAGCTCCAAACTCACCAATCGGGGCAGCCCACATATGACACAGGAACACCATGACGCTGGGCAGCGAACACCTCGCCTATATCACCGCACGGGAAACCCCAGAGCTGGGCTCTGCCCAGGCCCCAGCTCTGCCTGATGACCAACACGGTCACCCCGTCACTTCCAAAACTGAACGTGTTCGTTCAAAACCTGCGCAGAACCTGAGCGCGAAGCAAATCACAGGCATTTCCCAACCATCGCGAGAGCAGACCCTATAATGAATCATCTGCCGGTAACTCCCGGAGATTCACCCCCACTAAACTGCCACTCGGGCTTATTTCCACTGTCACGTAGACCAGTCATCAGCAAGACTTTGCTGGAGCGAGGCGCCCACCTGGACGGCCTGGGGCTCACCTCCTCAGCATCCCCCACCCTGTGTGTCTGCGGGAAGCACTGCTCTCCCACGACCTTTCCAAAGCCAGCTGCCATTTTAACTGTCCACAAGGAACGTCATCAGGATGGTTAAGGGGGAGCGGGGGGAGGTGGGGTATTACACCACAAATGAATAACAGCCCCCAGAGAAAAGAAGCCCCTGGAAAGCACACCCAGAAACTCACTCCACATCTGTTACGGGGTGCTGGGGTAACACCGCTGTGAGGAGCAATGTACACCCAAGTCCGGAGGCTGTCACCGCAGCACAGACCCCAACCAACAATCATCTCCCTGCTCCCTCCAGTCTGCCAGCCCTGCTGACATCCTTTCCGAGCTCCCTCCTGCCTTCTCCCTCCTCCCTCCCACCTTCTCTGTCCTCCCTCCCACTTCCCACCTCCTCCACCCCACCTCCTCCATCCCACCATCTCCCTCCTCCCCACCACATCCTCCCTCTCCCCACTCAAGTCCCCCCTCCTCACCCCGTCCCACCTTCTCCCTCCTCCCCTCGAAGGATTTTCTTGGCCTCTGTCATTAAACCCCCTGGAGTCCAGGGACCTGGTTCTTTCTACAGTTCGGAAATTCCAGTCCAACCACACCCCGGCCAGCAGGGAGGGGGTTCCTCCCGCCCACAGCACATGGCCTCCAGCGGCTCCGCGACACCCAGCCGCCCGTGGTAGCACACACAGGGTCCCCAGTTCTGACCCGAGCCTCCCGAGGCTCCCTCTCCTGCTTCCACACTCCTCCCTGAGCCGTGAGACCCTGCGCGAGGGGACCTCGCCACCGCAGCAGCTGAACTGGTTGGAAACAGCAGACCCGCCGAGGCAAGGTTCGCCAAGCCCCGGGGGAGGCGCTGGGAGGCTGGAGCGGGGAGCACGGGGGACGCGGGAGAGGCTCCCCCGGGGTCGGGGACCAGCTCCGCGCGGCCGCCCAGCCCTATCCCACTCACTGCCGCAGGGGGTCGTCGAAGGGCAGCGCCAGCCAGGCGCCATGCAGCTCGCGCGTGAAGTCCAGCATCTCCTGCTCGCTGCCGTCGGCCGACACGAACACCACCTCGAAGGGCGCGGGGGTCCGCGCCTCGGCCACCAGCTCGGCGTAGAAGCGGCAGAGCAGCGGCGCAAAGTCGCGGCTGGACGCACAGCGGCCTGCGGCGAAGTACAGCGCCACCACCTTGTTCTGCAGCGCGGCCTCGGCCTCCACCCACGCGCCGTCGCNACAGACTCCTGCACGGGACGGACACCTGCGGGGGCGGACACCTGTGCGGGATGGACACCTGCGGCCGTTAGACACCTGCGGCCGTTAGACACCTGCGGGGGCGGGGGGGGCGGGGAATGAAGGTAGATGGTCACCTGCGGGCGGGTGGCAGTGCCGCACCAGACGTACTCGGGCTGTGCTGGGACCTGGGGCCCCACGTGCTCTGTGCCGCGGCCTCGGCCTCTCGCTGGGGTTAGGGGAGTGCGCCCTGGGCGGAGGAGGGACACTCACAAACACCTGCGACCCAGAAGCAGCGGCGTCTGCGGCAGCTCCCGCCTCCAGGAGGCCGAGCTGCCTGGCCCGCCCCGGCGCCTCCGCCCACCACGCCCTCCCGGGTCTCCGCCTGCTCTCCGCCCAGTCCCTCCTCACACAGCACCCCCACCTGGCTGCGCAGTCGCCCCCCTCCCGGAACCCTCCCCGCCCCGCCGATCTCTGCTCCCCTCTTGCACTGTCCCCTCTGCGCCCCGCGCTCCCCCGCGCTCTCCCTACCCCGCGCTCCCGCCCCAAGCGTCCCGTCGACCCAAGAGGTGACAGACAGTATTAACGTACCAGGCACTCTGGCGGGCCTGGGGATTCCGCGGGGAGCAAAGTAATTTCAGCTCCTGCCTGGGCAGGGGCGGGGACGCGGCCGGTGAGACACTCCCACGGGACGCAGATTTAAGGAATTTAAGCGCCAAAAAACTCAGTGATCAAGGTAAGTTACATTCCGCTGCAGTATTTTAAAACTTCAAAATCAATGCAAAACTTCACGATGCACAAAACACCAAACATGTAAATAAGGGCGGGCTCCTGGCCTGCCCTTGGACGCCGGCTGCTGTCCCCTCCGGCTGGCCCAAATCGCGCGGCGGGAATTGGCGGACCGCGGACGCACCTGCGGGCAGTGGAGCCAGCGCGCCGGGCAGAGGCAGGGCCCGGCAGAGGTTCTTTCGGACCCATGCCGCTCCCAGCAGCGCGCTGCCAAAGCCTCGATTCGCTGTGGGATTGTAAGACCTGGGGAACTTAGAGGCCACCGGGAGGAAAAAGTTGAGGAGGGCCCTTGCATGTGGAGGTCCGACTTTTGTCAAAACTCAGGCAGAATGGAATGCCCCGAAATTCTAAATGTCGTCAAAACTTTTTTGATCTGTTTGGCCTTTTTCCTTTTATCTCAACAGTGAGCAAAATAGAGGAGCATTTCTTTTAGTGACACCCTCCCCCGGGGGAAATTTCCAGCTATTTATATAAATCCCGCCAACTCCTGCAGGAACCTTCCTGCCGCCACAGTGAAGTGAAGCCTGGGCATTCCTCCAGGGAGGGGCAATCTGGGGGAACACCCCTCCTCCCCAGGGGACCCTCCTGTGGCTGGTCTGAGTGTGACTGTGTGCACGTGTGCGTGTGGGTGCATGCGTGTGTGTACATGCGAGTGTGTGTGTGTGTGCGTGTGCGGAGGGGACCTGCCCTCAAGAGCTCCTGGAAGGAGCAAGGGACACCAGTCCTGTTCAGCTCATTCACCTGCTCACCAGTCTTCAAGAGCCCTTCCTGTCACGTGAGCCTGTGTCATTGGCCCACCACTCCATCCCACTGGCCACTCCTTAAGTGGGGAGGGGGCTCCACGTGCCTTGAGAGGCAGGAGGCCCAGCATCCTCTCCTGCCTCAGCCAGAACAGTCTCCTACACACCTATCCTCACCTAAAGCAGGAACACACACACATGGAGTCCCAGAACCAGGATTTGGCGTCCCCTAATCCCAGCTGGGTCACTTCACATCAGCTCACACTGGACTTCTTTCCTGGCATCTACGGTGCGCTGAGCACGGGCATCTGCTAATCAGCTTTATGTGCCCTAGATAATCACGGCCAAGCTGGACAGCGCTCCCATCCTGATGCTTGTGAGCTGCCCCGTGAGGCCCTTCTTGGCCCTATCTGCCCCGCCCCACCCTGCCAGCGCCCTCTCCCTGCCCTCTGCCACCACTCTAAACAGTCTGTGACCTATATTCTGCCCTATCATCCAGTCCAGTCTTTCCTGCATTTCCTCCTAACAATCAGACTCCCCCAAGCCTCCCCTGAGTCCGCGGCCTGCTAGGCCAGTCCTCCATCCTGGAACTGATCACCCTGGCTTACCTTCAGCAGCAATCCCCTGCCGTGGGGTCTCCTCTTAGTGGCTTTCCATCCACTGACGCCACGCTACCCTCTCCCTTGGCCGTAAACCCCAACACCGCCTGTGTTCAGAGTTGAGCTCAGCCCTTTCCCCACTGCAGTAGTACTGAATAAAATCTGCCCGTAGCCTTTAACCAGTGCCCAGCTCTGCTTCTCCCGAACAGCTATCAGGGGCTCAGACGCCTTGGTTGGCTCACAGCTGGGGCACTGACCACAGGGCAGAACGTTTCTGGGGCTAACACTGGCTGGCTGGCACACGGGTCTTCAAAGTGTCTCCAGGGAGACACACTACAGCATGATCATGGCTCTGCTTTCTGTGGTCAGCATGCATGCTCCCCACATTTGTGAGCGAGGTTGTTCCTCGTCAGAGACAGTATTTTTCTGAGTGGGAGTATTTGGGAAGTCCCAGCCAGAGCGCCTCTTCTCCACCCTGCCTTTGGATGCCACACAGTGAGGGGCACACGGAGAAAACAGGACCCCAGGCCTTTTCACATGACACCGACTTTTTCTTTTCACTACAACATGAACACATGACAGTGATTCATTTATTTCCACCACTGCTGACGAATACACAAATACTCTCACGGAAACTTGTCTGCTCTGATGAGCAGAGCAAACAAATTAGACATCCCGGTGTGTAAATATCACACTCTGAGTTTCCTGGTTTTAGATATTCATGCTGGAGTTATTTATTTGCCTGTATTTAAATATTTGTTCTAGGAAATGATACTGTGAGGTCTTCAAGGCTCACTTTCAAAATGATGGTTGGCCCCTTGTAGGGAGAGTATGGCCAAGTGAGAAACAGAAGCCTGGCTTTCTCAGTGACCATCTGGGGCCACGGGCGAGTCACCCCACGGGGCTGGCTTCCAGGGACAGCTTCGTGTTTAGAAGTGGTCAGATGTGGCTTCGGGCTGAGGGAGTGCTCCCTTGCCCCACCAGTGGCTTCCCAGGGATGCTTCAGATGATTCTAGAAACACCTGTGTTGCCCCAGCTGATGGTCTGAAGCACAGAGAGAAGGTGGTAGCGTGTGCGGTCCTCTCCAGCTGCCAGAACGAAGGAGCACAGACAGGGCGGCCGAGACAGCAGAACTTGTATCTCACGGCCCTGGAGGCTGCAAGTCCAAGATCGAGGTTCTGGGAAGCCCCTTCCTGGCTTGTGGGTCACCACCTTCTCCCTGTGCCCCCTTGGCGGAGAGAGATCTCTCCTCCTCTTCTTATAAAGCTATGTCCTGTCAGCTCAGGACCTTGTTCACGCATAATTACCTCCCAGAAACCCTACTTCCAGAGACAGTTCCACTGGGAATTAGGGCTTCAGCATGTGGATTTGGGGGACAAGGCTCAGCCCACACACAGGGCTTTGGGGGAAGGCACATTGCACGACACATCCCTGACCCCAAATGTTTAGAGTCCAGTGAGTGAGAGATCCCAGGCTCCAGTGCCCTCAGTACGAGGAGAAATAACGTGTGTGGGGAAAGAGCAACGCTATGGACATCTGGCCAACAGTACAACCCAGGACGGGGTGATGGCACTGGAGGTGGACGTAGGGGGTCAACAAGTGCAGAACAGCTTCTGTTTGCCAGGATTCAAAGAAACTTCATCACATGAGCTCAATGCTCCATGCTATCCACAATATCCTCTCTTGAAGCTCACCCCCATATCCCGTATCTCGCCAAACTGTCCTCAGAAACGCGCCCTGTGAGCTGGGGGGTGTGCCAGGATGAGGGTGCCCGTGCCAAGGGCTGCAGAATCTGTGGTGACGTCCATGCTCACACACCTTCCCCCATCTCTGCAGGAGCAGCCTGGCCGACACTGCACATGGGGCGTGAGGTCCAGCGGCCAGACCACCCCTCCCCGGGGAGTGGAACCACCTCCCCGACACCTGTGTCTTCATTAGGCTGCCTGCCCCAGCTCCAAGCCACCAGAAGTGGCCTCAGGCTGCAGCTGACGGATCCATGCATCATTTCTGCACTGGGGCATCTCTCCGTGGCTCCCCATGGCTCACCGTGGCTCCCAAGCAGGGCCAGCCACAATAGCCCATAGGCCCAGCACAAAATGCCCATAGGCCCAGCACAAAATGCCAAGCAGGCCCAGCACAGTAGCCCATAGGCCCAGCACTCGGGGCTGGTGGAGGTGCTGCAGTACCCAGGCTCTCCCCTCTTTCCACGGCTCTTTCTTGGCCTGTCATGGTGTCTTGTGGGCTGCTGAATGTCCCCTTGTGTTGGGCACAGGGTGAACATTGACCTTCACCCTGGCCCAGGGGTCCTGCCCTGTGAGTCCGCTGATGAGCAGCCCCACCGCTGTTGGGTTCCTGTCCCGCCAGCTGCTCCCCCACCACCACGTCCACCCACCGGTCTCACGTCCCAAGGTGACCCTCTGCACCCAACACCCACGGGGTGGGGGTGGGAGGCCAGGTGGAGCTGGCCACTAGGGACACCAAGAGAGGAGGATGGAGCCGTCTGGAACCTCTTCCCTAGGAGACGTTAGGCAATGGCAGGTGGGAGCATGCGTGAGCCGAGGGCCTGTTGGACTTCATGTACAAAACACAGGTTCAAAGATAAAATTACGAATAATTTCAAAATGGTGACTACAGAGCATCGAGCCCCAAGCTCAAGGTGGGGCCCCCGAGACTGCAGGAGTCCACACCCATGAACTGGCTTCACTCCTTGCTCGGCAACAACCCTACTTCCAAATAATTCTCAGGTTCTGGGGGTCAGGATGCCAACGTATCTTTGTTGGACGACACAAATTCAACTTAAAACAGAAGTGTTGAAGGACAGTTACGTCAAGAGCAGGACCGGAGGAAGGCTTCATAGGAGGGCAGGCCCAGGAACAGGGTGGTGGGTGGTGGGTGGTGGGCTACAGCGGGTGGGGGGGAGGACAGGGGAGGGTGAGCATCTCCATTGGCTGCAGCGGCCACACACGGGCGGGCAGGCGGGCGGAGAGGATGAGGGCAGGTGGGTTGTGCCAGCTCGCGGAGGGCCCGGCGGCTGGTTTATTCAGGGCCATGTGCCAGGCACCGTGTCAGGTGCTTTACCTGCAGGTAAAGACTCACGAGGGGTTGTAGAAACAAAATAGTACAAGCTCCTCTCTTTGAAAAAAAGCAGCTATGAAACCGGAAATGTGGGCTTTGGTTTTATTAAAATGAGAGATGATGAAATCTGAAAGTACTGGATTCGGTGTGGTATTGTGGCTTCCCATTGCTGACCCCATCCTCCCTGCCTGCCACCCTCCAGGTGTTGGGACAATCCAAACACTTCCTTCTCAACCTCCCTCCCCAGCACCTGCCCAGGGGAATGGAAGGCTCTCCCTGAAATGATATTCCTCTGCCTGACATGAAGAGAATGAGAAGCCCTGCCTGGTGCTACCCTTCTCCTTGACTCTGAATGCTAAGTGAGGATGTGATGCCTGGAGCTGCTGCAGCCACCTTGAGGCTGTGAGGAACAGGCCAAGAGAATTCCAGAGACACCTGCCTCGTCCTTTGACATTAAGAGCCATTGAACCCAAAGCAGCATTACGAATCCCCGAAGGCTTACATTACAGATGGCTTACAAGATAAATAACCCTGAACTTCAGCAGTGCTCACAGTACATTCCACAGGATGCTGGGAGACCCGAGATCCTTTCAGAAGCTTGCAGGGTCAAAACTTTTTCCTTAGAACACTAAGACGGTAGCTGCCTTCTTCGGAGTGTTGACATTCACTCTGATGGGACACAGGGAGCAGTGGGGAAAAGCTGGGACGACCCAAATCAAGCCAATGGCAGCAAACTGTAGTGGTCACCATAGCCTTCACCTACGTGCACTTGCGGTGAAAAAGCCAGTTTTATTTAACGTTCATGACGACGCTGTAGAAGTTAGTAATTTTGATCACTGTTCTTCAGAAAAACCTAACAGGGCACCTGCAAGATGTTTCTCAGCGTGGCACAGGACAGGGTGATCCACGGACATGTAGGCCCCCCCATTTCCCAGCAAAATGCTGCACGGCCAGCAGAGGTCACCTGCGCAGCCATGTCAGGAAATCACAGCAAGCTCCAGTCCCCAGCGAGGGTTTAGAACCCAGTCCTTAACCTAACAGACATGGGGGGGGGGTCAACCATGTGTTTCTGATGCTTGACATCAGGCCTTCCTGACCTAGAGGACAGCCCCCACCTCCCCAGGCTACCAACTGCCCGGAGAGGGGAGCACAGCCTGGGAGCAAACCCACCAAACAACCCAGCCACCTCCTTCACACGTGCTCTTACCTGCCCACCTGGGGCGAGCAGCCCTGGGCCCAGAGCCTGCCAAATTCATTCAAACTGGCCTGTGCACCCAGCCTCGCCATTCCTCCCACACTCCTCCTCTCCCCTGCCTGTGTCTGACACGGATGCTGCCCGTGTGAACCGCATGGTGTGGCATGGCGTGGCGTGTCCCCTCCTGTTGGGCGCTATCACACCCTCAGATGCCTTCAGGGGCATCATCTCCCAGTGTGTTGGCCTCATCACACCTGAATAAGGAACCTTACACCTTAGAACAGTAGGCTCAGTGCATGCATGTGCACGTGTGTGGAAGCGTGTTGAAGGTGTGTATATGTGTGTGCGCAATCTGTGACCAAGCATCCAAACACCCACATGGCGGTTTGGGCCTTGGGGGCAGGGCCTCGAGTGCCCTGGAAGCCTCTTCTGGCCTGTGGCGGGCTCAGCCCCGCGTGGCCCCACTCCCTGTGGCAGGAGCTGGGGCGACATCCAGAGCTCAGGGCTGGCCCCCAGGTTTGCATCCAGTTCTGGAGGGGGTCTCCAACCTGCCTGCCGTTCCTCCAGAGGCACCCTCCTCTCTCAAGCTGGGGAAAGCTCCTCTGTGGCCAGGCCCCTGGCTGATGAAGCCGGGGACGTTAGCGCCCCGTGTCCCACCGTGTCTGTCCTATTTCAGTAACATGCAACCTACCGCTACTGCACAGTAAAACCAGCTCCAAAAACAGCACTTCACACAAGGGCAGGTCTGGGCAAACGAGAGCCACAGGAGAATTCTGTGTGGGGTGGGGGCGCCGTGGACCCACACAGCTTTGGACCCTGAAATGCTTTTCCTTCTTGTTCATGTTCCTTGAGTATGACCCAGTATGCCTCGACTTTTGAGAACCTTATTGTTCTGTCACTCATCGAGTGTTTGCCACGTCCCCCCATCCCCAGGTGCTCGACTCCAGGGCTCCCTGAATTCCTAATTGCCAGCCTGACTGCAGGAGTCCCCCCTCCCCTGGGGCTCAGAATCGGGGGCCGCATCCCTTCTCTCCCACATCTCCTGTTGTGTTTCTTTGACATCCCTGGTTGTTGTGGCTGTGAGTCCCTTCTGGGACAAGACAGGAGATCGGGGTGACGGGTGAGCAGCAGGCAGGCCCAGGGCTGCACTGAGAATACCGTTTCAGCAGCTCCACTGCTCTACTAGGAGATGTGCTTCCGGTATGTGACCTGCTGAGCTGACAGGGAGCCCAGCCCCTGACCCGCAAGATGCCCGACAAGCTGGGTGGGAACCGGGAGCCGGGAACAGGAACATCAGCACGAGCGCACGGGCACCATACTGATCTCAGTCCCACATTCCCAGACATACACGCAGACCAACTTGGAAGCCTCAAGGGAAAGCATCTGGATAATGAGAAAAACCATAAAAGTGCTGGGCCTGCTCATCTTCTGAGCAACCCCCTCCCACACCCCCCTCCCTGACACAAAGCCATTACACCTGGAGGCCAGAGGGCACCTGCCATTAAGGAAAATGCTTCCGAGTCTTCAGGAACAAGATCAAACACAAAGGCCAGTGCGTTTTGTGGAAGATCTTGGCCTGAAGTGTCTCGCGACCTGGGAGCTGTGGGGCCGCAGCGCCAGCGCCCATGGATGCCCTGCTCCTGGTTTGTTTCTGTAGCTCACCGTTGGCTTTAAGCTTTTACTGAGATTCTGAAAACCACAGAGAACAAATGTGCAGCTCAACGAGCTTCTTAAAACAAACACCCCTGCAACCCCTCCCAGGTCACCAAGCAGCTCTGCTGCCACCCACAGGTGCCCTCCGGCCTTGGGTCCTGACCACCAACCAGCCCAGGGGCTGCTTGCAGGGGTGAGGCACTCCTCCTAGCCGGTCCAGTGTCCTCGTCCCTCCGCCCAGCGGCCACGAGAAGGGAGGGTGCAGGCACTGTTGGAACAGACGTGATTTCAGGCTCACGTACCAGCATGCGGTCCTTGGTTTGCTGGGAACAAGGGAGGCTCAGGCCCCTGGAGGGTGGATGGCCTCACAACTATGGACACTGGCAGCTCGTGCATGCATGGGCACTGCCCTAGCGAAGCAGCCAGCCATCTGAAGGTCCACCTGCAGGTCATCTCTAGGCCTGTCCCAGGTCTCTGCCTGGAGCTCCCACCTGCTGCGTCCAGACCTGATGTTGGGAGACCCTTCATGGTCTCCTTCCAAGCCTCCCAATGTGGGGATCCACTTTGATACTTCTTGATTCCCAACTACAGCTGGGGGATTTTCCTCTAAAGAGAAATCGCATGCATCTGACTTCGGTTTGCCATGATGGGCCTGCAGTCTCTACAAGTGCCCGCTAGAGGCAGTGTCCCTGTCACACTGCAGCCTCCCTGCTGAGCATTTCAAAGCTGTCTCTAACCACAGTCCACAAGGGCTCGAGGGCAGCTGGGGGGGAGGTCACCCTGGCTGAGCAGCCCAGAGAGGACCCATGGCACACAGGAATGCAGGCCATAGGAAAACCCTGGCTTCCCACCAGAAAGCACGGCGGGTCCTCCTCCGCCCGCTGGGTCTCTCGTGTCCCTTTTCGGACCAGCCCCCACACAAGCTCACACACACACATGTGCACATGCACGCACGTGCATGCACACTCACACGTGTGTGCACATGAAGCCTCTGCTCTAAGAAAGGTGGTCAGCAGCCACGTCTGCATGGGGAGAGGAGCTTCCTTGTCAGGACAAAAAGCATGAAAACACAGGAATCGCTGTACCTGTGTCGCCAGCTGAAATGGGGCTGTTGCACCAATGCGAGTGACCGAGCAGTGGACATCCTTCCAAGCCCTGACTTGGGTTCCGGGAAAGCCTCCAGCTGGCCCTCTGGTGGGCATCACCACTGTGAACTTCCATGCTTCCAGAGTCCCTGGGGAGCCCCCGACCCACTGAACAGCTCCCGGGGCCCACCAGCCTCACGACCTCTCACCGGCTTCCCGGCTCTACGGCTCTGCCCCTTTTGGACAGCTCCGGAAACGGGACCACAGGACATGTGGCCTTCAGGCCTGACTTCTCTCACACCAGGAGACGTTTCTAGGCTCGTCCACGTGGAAGCCTGTACTCATGTCTCGCCCCCACGACCCCTGACCCTGCCATGGCTGTGCCCCAGTCCGGTGTGTGGACAGACCACTGTGCACGCACTCATCGGCTGGCGGATACGGGCTGCTCCGCTCCCTGGCCACAAACCTGGGTGGCACATTTCATTTCTCTTGGGCTGAGGGCAGGGGAGATGCCGGGTCACGTGGTGGCTGCACCTCCCTGCATCCCAGCAGCTGCGATGAGGCTCGCCGTCCCCCGTGTCCTCACCATCACGTGCTGTCTTTCTAAGCAGAGCCGTCACGGTGTGTGTAAAACGGGTGAATACGCTGCATGTCTCTCATGGTCACAGCGGAGTTTGAGCAGCACCCTGAGGACACGCCGTCACCACACATAATCACACGTGTAGCTGCATGTCCCTCGGGCTGTTATCTCAAGAGCCAGATGCGCAGGAGGGAGTGAAGCAGACCCAACCACCTCCTACTGGTGGGACCTTGGACAACGCACCTCCTGGCTCTGTGCCTCAGTTTTGCACAGCAGTCAAAGGGAGATGGTAGCACCCGCTGAGAAAATTTAATGAGATATGGGTAGGCTCTCTGGAAAAGTGTCTGGCAAGTAAGAAGCTATTCTGCTTGTTTTCTTCTTATGATTTGATAGACGCCGCTGCTACTGAGCCCCTCCCGGCAACTATGACTTTGTCACAGCAAAGCAGCAGCCACAGGGATCCACCACCATCGTGGGACCCAACCAACTGCCCCATGACCCCGGACACCCCTGCAAGACCGCTGGCCAGATGGAGGCCGAGGGAGGCCCTCCTATCTCCGTGTTTGACCGCAGTTGTGGAGTTCCAGGCTCTGACCGGCTGGCCACTGGCTGCTGACAGTGAAGCCCAGAAAAGCACACTCACTCCCCCGTGTTCTTGGGGCCCGAGGCCAAAAAAGACGCGCAGGGGAAGGGCCTCTCCAAACCCCTCCCAGTCCAAGGTGGATGCAGTGCCCTTGGGGTGGAGGCCACCTCCCCTCCAGGCCTGGCGACCAGTTTCCACGAAGCCTCATGCTCACTCCTTCCTGTGGTGGCTGACGTGGTGCCACCGCTGCAGTTTTACTCCACGGGGGCTCATCCACCCAGGCCCTGGGGGTGTAGGGGGTATCAATGTCCTGGCAGCATGGAGGCCCAGCCTCCCCACCTACCTCCCCAGCCCCTCGGCCGCAGGAGTCTCACTCCCCTGGCCCGACTACAGCTCCGGAGGCTGGCTACCTCCCCGCGTCTCCTGCTTCTCTGCCGGCCTCTCCTCTACACACCCGGCCCTTCCTAGGGCAGCAGCCGCCCCTGCAGCTGGCCAGAAATGCGGGCTCCCGGGCTCACGCCAGAGCCGCTGAATCAGAACCTGCGCTTCACGCCTCCACGGGAGTCCGGGCACCGCCCTGTGGCTTCCAAGCAACCAGCCAATCCAGAGCAGCCCTGCGCACACGTGCTCCGTTTCAACAGAGGCCCAGTCCGGAACATTCTGCTCTCTGGGCGCTGTGCCCCGATCTGTGTATCTCAGCCTGCACCCCTTCCTCCTCCTCACCGGCCTGGGTCAGGATTTGCCCCGTGAGTCTTGGGCAGACAGTCTGAGGCCCCCTGAGCACCACGGGCTTGCGGCTCTGCCTGGTCCTCCATGCAGGCTCACGTGGTTCCCCTCGGAGCCCGCACGCCATCAAGGGCTCAGAAGACGTCGGGGGTAACGGGCTGAGGGCGTCTGACTCAGAAACGCTCACCCCGCTCCCGCGCTGCACAGACCTTCCTCGTCTGAGGAGCAGAGCCGGCTCCTGTCAGCAGATGCGCCATGGCGGCCGGGAGCCCAGCCCTCTGGCCCGTCTCCCCCCTGCCGGAGGCGCCACCCTGGTCTCCCACAGTCCCCGGCCACACCCCAAACCACTTTTACTGAGAGACGCTCAAAGACACACTGGTAGACTCCGGTTCTCAAAAGCACCCACCCAGCAGCCGTAGGTCTAAGCACCTCTGTAGGGCCGGTTATCAAAGGCGGACTCTAAAGGTGATCTCAAACTTACCCCAGCGGCTGGGAGCGGGGGACCCGCGCTGTGCAGGACTCCGACGAAACACCGTCCCACATGCCTCTGCTCTGCTGCTGGGCTGACCCGAAGGATCGCCTCCGTAGCTGATTCTCCTCAAAACGCGCTTCCGCAAAACCCCCCAGAACCACGAACGCGAACGGACACGAGTCCGGCGCTGCTCAAGGCCCGTGCGCGGCCGCCGGCCTCGGGGTCGCGTGTCCCGGCTCCGCCTCGGGGGGACTCGCGGCAGTGGGCACGGGTGTGAGGGAACGTCAGAGGGGTTCTCCCAGGACGCCCGGACGTCAGCAACGAGGACGCTCCGGCCGACTCCTGGGAGGCTCCGCGGCCGGTCCCGGCAGCACCGCGCAGAAGCCCGCTCACACCACGCAGGCCCAAGAGGGCGGTGCCAGGCCAGGAAACCCTGACCAAATTAGGAAGAAACCCCGAAGCCCAGCTTCCGGCCCCAGGTGAGGAATATCCCACCTGTTACCAACTGCTGATAAAACATGGAGACCCAGACCCGGCCGGACACAGCTCTCGCTCACTCGCCCGAGCCCTCAGTTCCTCTCGCTCTCTGCAGACTCTAACTTTCCCGCTGAGTCACTCGTCGGCTGGGCCGCGTGCCCGTCTTTGGGGTCTGGCTGGGTCGAGGCCCCAGGGCCTGGGTCTCCCCAGTTCACCCGCCAAAAGGTGATGGCACGGAGATACCTCGCTAGAGTGCCAAGGGTTCTGGGCCCAGCTCCCCACTGGTCCCCACTTGTGACCCGTTTAATTCCCACTGAGTAGCGTAAAGCAAAGATTTCAGGTCACAAACTCTGGAGGGTGAAAATAAAGTGCATGAGTGTGTCCTACTTGGCTGCTTCTATTTTTGTTTCCTTATTATTTTCTGTGATCCAAACTCCCTTTCTGGTTCTACCTTCCTCCCCAGCCCACCGCCCCTTTCAGATCGAGCTCCTTCTGGGCCCCTGCTGGAACCTGTCAGCACCAGAAGGGCCCCAGGCAGAGGCGGTGGGCTCGGCATGGCCGGCGCACCTGCCACAGCCACCAGAGGGGTGTCCCCCAGGGGCCTTCTGCCTCTGTTCCCCGCCTGCACACCCGCGCACGCATGGGGCGTCCTCTCCCATTTCCAGCCTCTCCCCCAGCCTTCAGCAGGACCATCCACTCATAAGGACCCCCTCGTTACCCCCTCTGGAGTTCCCACCAGTCATCATCCTGAAATGGAAAAACCTTACTTTCCCATAATTTTAGCCCTGACGCAGTTCACCAGCCCTTGTCCTGAGCGCAGACACAGGCCACTCATGGAGGTCACGGCCACCCACAGCCACCATGCCCCCTGGCCCAGCCCCCCTCCCGCTAGAAACAAGCTCCATCAGAGTGTGTTACACACGCAGATTTCCAGGCAGCCTTGACTTAGTTCAGAATTCCGGTCTTGGGGCGCCTGGGTGGCACAGAGGTTGGGCGTCTGCCTTCGGCTCAGGGCGTGATCCCGGCGTTGTGGGTTCAAGCCCCACATCGGGCTCCTCTGCTGTGAGCCTGCTTCTTCCTCTCCCACTCCCCCTGCTTGTGTTCCCTCTCCCGCTAGCTGTCTCTATCTCTGTCAAATAAATAAAATCTTTAAAAAAAAAAAAAAAAGAATTCCGGTCTTGCTCACGCATCCTGCAAAGGCTTCATGAAGGTATAGACGCGCACATCGCAGAATAGCCTGTTTTCAGTGAATGTTCATTCAGTAGATTTATCCATGGTCCACCAACACTACAATCCAAATGGAGACGCCTCCCGTGCCCACTGGCAGGTGGCCTGCCTTCCTAGCTCAGCCCCGCAGCCCAGAGTCCACTCTCCATCTCCTTCTCCCTTGTCAGGACGAGGCACGTAAACAGAATGATTCGCTGTGCTGGTTTCTACCTGCTCCCCCCATGCTGTCCTGCCATCCCTGCTAAGCAGGCCATGCTGTCCACCCCAGGCACATGTCCCACTGGCGCCCACTGACGAGACTCCCACGACTGGCTCACAAGTTTCCTGCAGATGAGGGCTTTCAGTTCTCACGAGTGTCCCCAAGAACCCAGCGTCGGATGCAAAGTCTGAGTTAACTTTTCAGGCAACGGCAACACCACCCTCCCCGTCTTCACCAGCATGTCATGTCTGCCCCACGCGGGACAGCCGCTCCAACAGAGCGAAGTGGCAGCTCCATGTTCCCCCGCCTTTCCCTAGTGACTTTGGATGTGGGGCAGCTCTCGTGCGTTTACCGGCCCTTGCAGATCTTCTCCAGAAGAGCATCCACTCAGCTTTCCTTTCATTTGGGTTGTCCTCTTGCTGGCGTTGCTTCTAGATTCTGGATGCCAATCCTTTATCAACATGCCCTGCAAACAGCCTCGTCTGTAGCTTCCCTCGCTCTATTAGCAGGTGCTTATGACGCACACATATTAACTCCGATGAAGTCCTACTGAGTCAGCCCTGCCTTTTATGGACTGGGCTTCGGGGATCATACAGGAGTCTCTGCCACCCCAGGGCCTGAAGATTCTTGCCTGGGATTTCCTCTGAGGGTTACAATGTTGGCTCTTACTTTCTGGTTTATCCACGTTCCATTCTTAGTATTTCTATATAGTAAAGGCTCTAAATTCACATTTTCACATGTGGACATCAAATTCTTCCAGCCTCGTGTGCAGAAAGGACAATTCTCCCCAGCGAGCTGCCTTGGTGTGCCTGAGGAAAACCAACAGACCGCACGTGCAGTTTTCGGGATTCTCCACGGTCTCGGAGACAGATCACCAGCACCACACTATCTTGGTACCGTCTCACTGCACATTTATAGTAAGCTCTGAAATCAGGAAGTAGAACTTAACCCAATTTTCATTTTTCAACATTCTTTTGGCTATTCGGAGTCCTTCTGTATGTCCATAAAAATTTTAGGAGCAGCATGCTAATTTCTGCCACAAACCGGCCAGGATTCTGGGAGAGATCGCCGTAGTAGTGAGGACTCTTCCAATCCATGAACGTGGACTTTCTCACAGTTGCAGTCTTCAGCGTACAATCTCACTTCTATTGAATTTATTCCCAAGTAGTTTCATCATCCTGATGCTGTTGTGGACGGAATTAATGCAGCTTCAGATAGTTAACTACTGCATTGTATGTAGAGAAGGGGTCGACTTCTGTATCCAGATCTATGGTGCCACCCTGCCAAATTCATTAGTTCTCAAGTTTTATGTGTGTATCCCTTAAGGTTTCCAACACAGAATCATGTCATCTGCAAATAAAGATGGGTTTATTTCGTCCTCTCCTGTCTGGATGCGTATTTTTTTCTCACTTGCCCGCAGCAGTACAATGCTGAGTAGAAGGGACGAGACTGGATGCCCTCGATGTCCCTGATCCTACAAGACAGGCATTCTTCCAGTTACATACAACGTCAGCTCTAGATTTATTTTAAAAAAAAAAAAGATTTAATTTTTAAGTAACCTGTACACCCATCATGGGACTCAAGCTTACAACCCTGAGATCAAGAGTCGCCTGCTCTCCCAACTGAGCCAGCCAGGCGCGCCCCGGCTGTTGATTTCTTATGGAGGCCCTTCACCAGGTTGAGAAAATTCCTTCCTATTCTGTGTTTCTTGAGATTTTATTATGAATAGGTACCATATTTTGTCAAATGCTTTTTTTTTTTGAGCTGACTTGTGCCTTTTGTCCTTCCACCTTTTAATACCGTGGAATATGTACATTGGTTTTCTGATATTAAATCTCACCTGGCCATGTACCTTAACCTTTCTATACAGATACACTTTGTTTTATAACACTTCATAATTATTTTCCTTAAATCAAAGGTTTCTGGCAACCCTGCACTGATCAAGTCTATTGGCATTTCCAGCAGCATTTAATCATTTAATATCTATGCATCACATTTTGGTGATTCTTGCAATATTTCCAATTTCTTCATTATCATTATATTTGTTATGGTGATCTGTGATCAGTGAGTAGGACTCCCTCAAAACTCAGATAATGGTCAGCATTTTTTAGCAATAAAGTATTTTTTAATTAAGGAACATACACTTATTTTTAGACACAATGCTATTGCACACTTAACAGACCACAGTATAGCATAAGCGTAACTTCTGTATGTACTGGGAAACCAGAAAATCCATCTGATCCCCATATTGTGATACTGCTTTATCAGGGAGAGAAACCCGCAGAATGTCAGAGGTGTGCCCGTGTCACTGGAGCTCTTGAGGGCTCTGCATCTCTGGTCAGCACTCACGAAGGATCCTGGTCCACAGTACTCCCGTTACATCTCTGTCTGGCTCGGGGCTTGCAGCTGGTAGATACTCCCCCTCTTCTCTTTTCTGAGGCTGTAAAAGATGGGCAGTATCACCTCTGCGAACGTTTGGAGGTATTCATCAGCAAAGCCCTCTGGCCCTGGGCTGGATTTCATTTGTTTCTTTACTGGTTACAGGCCGAGTGCAATTTTCCACTTCTTGACAACTAACATCTTCCCACCTTCCCTGAGCAGTCCAATGTGCTGGCACAAACCTGTGCATATTTCCTTACAACCCTCGTAACTTCTGTTAAGGTTGGTGGTAATGTCCCCTTTCACTCCTGATAACAGCAAGTCGTGTCTCTTTGTCCTTGGAGCTAAAAGTGCGCCAACTTGTGCATCTTTTCAAAGAACCAACTATTTATTGATTCCGTTGATTTTTCTCTGTTGTCTTTGCTTCCCATTTCACTGATTTCCATACTAATCTTCATTCTTTCCTTCTGTTTGCTTTGGATTTATTTTGCTCGTCTTCTTCTAGTGCTTTTAAGGTGGACTCTTAGACTACTGATTTGGAATCTCTTCAGTATTCCAGCTGCAAATTCCTGTGAGCACGGTTTAGCTGCATCTCATCAACTGATATGCTGTGTTGTGATTCTCACTAGGAATATTCAATTTACAAACCTCTTTAATGACCACTTTACAGTTTCTGCCGAAGTCAAACTCCCTTCCAGGAAGGTACCAAGGAATTCAGTATAAGACATAGGTTATTAGTTAACTAATCCGAGTTCTCTACTACACGTACTGAGAAGTAACATTAAGCACATTACAAGCTCTCTTTCTCCTTCTCTGCATGTAGTCCTGGGTGTTGGGGATGAGAACTGCCTGGAGAGTCAACAGGGATGCGCTTGGTACTAAGCTAGGGCACACACACACCCGCGTCTTAACTGAGACGGTCTGTGGACTGAGTTCCAGCCTCTGCAGGACAAACGTGAATTCCGTGGACACACAGCTGAGGTGATTACTCAGTGAATCTCCGAGGGTACGTGACAAATGCCCTGTGGTAAATATTACTTTGTTCCTACAATAAAGTAGTGTTTTCTTTTAATAAATAATACATATCTTCCAAAGTTATAAAACAACACCAACCCATTTTCCAATGTTAAGTTAATGCAAGAGAACACAGAGCATCTTACAGGTAAATATCATTCTGGTGCAAGGTCTGCCCAGCCCTGCAGGTTTTCCTCGTCTGTTGCTCTAAAACTTAGTGGGTATCCTTTCTAGAAGAGAACGGAGGTATCTAGAAGGGAGTCTCGTTTCGTTTCGGATGGAGACACCAACATCGTCGGGATGCTGACGCTGGAGGGCCGAGCTCCACCCAGAAGGCACTCCTGAAGGAGCAGACCAGGGCCACCTGGCTGAGGTTACAAGAACAGCCCACGGCCTGACTCGCGGATGGCCAAACACACAAATGCCACATGCTGATCATCTGAGCAACCACGGAAAGCATTTACAGAACTCCAAACCCAACCTTAACCATTTCCAGAGTTCCAATGTCCTTTAAGAAGATTCTTGTATTGATGTAAAACGTAATCTGGAGGTTTAAAAACAGAGGAAGAGTCAGGTCACGGTCATTAGAAACCTAACAGCATTTTCTCATCATCCCAGAGATGAAGCTCTGGGAACACTAACAGAAACACCCATGACTTTTATATAGCCCTGAGCCCCAAGATGGCGTCTCCAACGTGAGTGCACATCACGTGACTCTGGGTTTGGGGAGGAGTTTTCTTAGACCGCAGTTTCCTGGGCCCCAGACTCAGTGCCTGAAGGAATCTGCATGTCCACTACACCTCACCCAGACCGCACACATGCTGAGGCTGAGTCTCACAGTGCAGTCGGGAACACTAGCCCCAGGTGGGCCCGCATCTCATTCTTACTGACCGGTCTTAACGACCAGCCACTCCTCATGGCTAACAAGATCCGCATGCAGTAAATGCCTATTTCTTGGCTCAAACCCGTCTGCCCCAGAACCATGTCAGACAGCAAGGAGAAAGCACACAAAAGCCACCTTTTAGAGACAGAAGTAACAACTGAGTTTTCCAGAAGGGCTTACTTGGGCTTCTGATGATCATTTTCAGTAGCCTTTGCAAAAAGTGTGTTAAGTGCTGACAGCACAAGGGAGACGAAGGTATGAAGACCGGGGCCATCTGTGCAAGAAAACAGTCCCATCCACTGGCATTGCCGCCTCGTATGGCGCTGCTCAGCTATCGGCTCCAACGTGCAGACCGGGCCAGCCGGCCACGCTCCCTGCAAGCCCTGGTCACCAGTGTGTGTGATGAGGTGCAGAGGCAGGGAGACCCCCACTGGCTCTCCAGGCACCACTCAGAAGCCCCATGACACAGAGTGGACATGTTCCCAAGTACCACGGCAAGCTCCACCGGCACACACGAGTGTGCTGCAGCCACAGCCCGAGGCAGTCAACCCAGCACAGCCACGTGGGGCTGGGATCTGTGCTTCTGTGACACCCTTTCCTCACGGACCCCAACTCCCACAGCAGGGGCGTCGTGGACAAAACAGCTACACATCTCTGTGCACAAGAAGCGATTCTGTCATCCTCCTCCTTCAGCCAAGTGGCCCGAGGGGAGGCCGGATGGCGGAGGCCGGGGCAGGTGGATCTCCTGCCTTCTGTCTCTGCGTCCCCGCTGACCACCAGGGACTACACTCGCACTGGCTTCCAGGCCAAGCTGCACCATGGACTTCACGGAGGCAGTGCCAGGTGACGGCACCAACCCCTGGGTGGCCTGGACACCCGTCACGATCTTATGGGACTGCTGGCCGGCAGCCAGAGCCCCTGGAGGACAGGACGTCTGGGACACTTCCCGACTCTTGGCTGAGCACTCCATTTCGCAGGAATGCCAACTCAAGGCTGGCGGGCAGGCGAATGGAACAAGGAGCACGGAAGATGGGCTCTCAGGTGACCCCGGGGCGCCCCTGCTCCGAGCATGCCCTCCAGCACTCACAGGCACCGAGCACTGCATGGACGACTGTCCTTCTTGCAGCAAAGTGCTTCCACGTATGTCCCTTTGGGACAATCTTCTTCTCTGGTCACTCGAACCCAGGACTGTTTCAGGATGCTCTACAAAGTACTTCCCCGTGATCTAGGCTGTAACCATCTGAAAAGATCCGTGACACAAGATTCTTACAATCTTGCCTTTAAATTTCAAAAAGCACAAATAAATCAAGCACAAAATTATGGACATTTTAGTTTTCACAAAGTGCAAAAGAACTTCAGCAGGACATCTAGTTATAAGAGGAACTTCATTTTCTTGGAAAAATTAACTAGTCTCACACTAGAGCAGTAATTATAACGGCCTCTCAAATCAATTTTGAAAACTTTCCAGTTTCCCTTCAGGGCTGAGTGAGCCTGTACGCGATTTAGTAAAACCCCGCCTTCTTTCCACAGAACGTTCAAGTGCCTTGGTTTTCACAAAAGTCCTATTTTAAGTTTCTTTCTTCAAAATATTTAAACTTTTCGAAATCCACCCAACTGAGCAATATCCCCATCGGAGAGGGAAGGCTGGTCTTTTTTCTAAAGGTGGCGGAGGTAACAACACGGAGGGAAATTCGGCAGCTGCTATCAGGACAGGTGTCCGGCCGAAACCACATCCAGCGCTTCACCCCGCGGCCAGCTTGGGACTGCAACTAGAACATGAAAACACGAGATGTGCAATTCTGGGATATTTGAAATAATGAAGACAGAAAAACCAGGAAAAAAATTTCAGGCTTTTCCTCTGGTAACGAGAAATGCGGTGACGGCTGTCTCCGGGATCCACGCGGAAGCTGCCGGCGTGTGCACATGGCCTGCCCGGCGCCCCAGTGGCCTCCGCAGTCCTGACACTCGGCTGGCTGTGGGCAGCTGGGAACGACGCCAATGGAGGACACGCCGCAACCCGTGTTTGCTGTGTCCCATGCTGCTCTCTGGTTTCTATGTGGCAGTCAGTGGATGGGAGCCCCTCCAGGGACGACACCGGTCAGGAACACATGCCCCCGGTGGCCACATGCTCATCGGCCACCACCCAGGCGTAACCAGGGTGAGGCAGATCGCTGAGAGGTGAGCATGGACAGCCTGATGCCGGATGCTCGGGGTAGGCGCCAGCCTGACTGCTGCATACACACCACAGACCGCCACTTACTGAGCCACTGTTGTAAACGCTACTTATCTTTCCTAAGTGCTTTAAAGACACAGGAAATCATGTTATCTAGAAAAACAAACCAGAAGTTTGGAGAGGTTAAAACAAACCCTGCAAGGAGAGACACTGGGGCACAGGGGCGTTTTCAGACAGAGAAGCGGAGACCAGACCCCAAACCCTGCCAGGCTGGCTGGTTTTCTCGGGTCCGGCGACCTTGCCCCACGGAGCCCACCTGCCGCACCACACGGTTCCCGCAGCCCCCAAACCACAGCCACCGTGGAGCTCCACCGACCCGTGACCACGACGTCGAGGAGTTGTTTGGCGAACTGCCTCTCGGAGGTCAGCGCTCCGAGGGGGCGCCACGCTGCCCGCAGGTGCGCACCTGGAATCTTCCACGGCACCGCTTGGAAATTCACCACTGAAGGTTGGAGAACTTGGTTCAAGGGCAAAGCAAGTACACCCGCTTTGTTCCGTGACAGGTGCGAGGGAGCTTGTGAAACTATCCGTGTACGTCTGCAGTTACAGAACAGGCTAAAGACTGTGCGTTCTAAAGAGCACCTCCCTGTGCGGCAGCCGTGGGTTCTAACACAAGACCTGCTTTTGGAATAACAGCGGACCCGGCCACCAGTGGACGAAGAATCCCAGCGCTGTGTCTCTCAAAAGCAGTAAGGAGGCAGCGGGGTGCTCAGGGCCCCGTGACAACATGAAAACACACTCAAGATTCATACCCGCACCTTTATGCACGAGGGTGGGGTTCACGTTGTTCTCAGTCACGATCCAACCTCGCCAACACCTCCACAGTCTTTATGGGGATGATGTGTGTGGACCCTACTGTTCCAGGATCAGTACCAACGAGAACCTCCCCACTGACGTCCCAGGATACAGGACGTGTGAGCCAAGTCAAGCACAAGGAGCGGGACGTGGCAAGGCCCGCAGGACAACACAGGCCTTTGAGTAAGGCAGGCCCTGCACGTGGTGGTGCGTGGCCTCCGTGTCAGGCTCCGGTCTGCTGGACCCAGGTGTGTCCTCAGGGAGCCAGGCAGGGCTCTTCCCCACGCACAGATGAGAGCACGGTAAAGGGAGCTGATCTGCCCGCGAGCACCGGGAGAGGCGGCGGCCACACCTAGAACTCCGTGATTTCATGCTTTTCAGTGCATGAAATTTACCCATCCCTTTTATACTAAAAGTATAGCACCTTAGTTATCACTTCAAAAATAGTCTGTCAAAAATAATGCCCGGCCAGTAAGATTTCTTTCCCAGTGTTAGGTTAACAGTAAGAAAGCCCATCTAACTTTCGATATGGGCTATGGGCTGCACGCACCGTATCCCCCAAATCCACCCCCGGGGATCTCAGAATGGGACTGCATTCGGAGACAGGGCCTTTACGGAGATTATTAAGGCTAAATGAGATTATCTGGGAGGGACCTGATCCAATGCGCATTGTCTGTGTCCTTACAGGCAGAGAAGATCAGGACACAACTACACGAAGAGGAATGACCACGTGAGGACAAGGGTAGCACGGCCATCTGGACGCCCAGGAGATAGGCCTCGGGACGCCAGCCCTGCCCTGCCTGCCAACCGACCTCCAGACTCCAGCATGAGGAGAGTATCTGCTGTTTAAACGACCTGTCCCGTCCTGTGTTTGCTGCAGCCCCAGAGCGGCCTCCCAAGTGTGGCATGGGGAGTGCTCTCACGAGTACCCCTCAGGGGCCCACCACATGCCTATCCATCAGAGCACAGCCCTTGTGAAACATACAGTTACTACGTAACACAAAGAGAAGGCTGGTGAGGACAACTGAGACTT
Organism: Ailuropoda melanoleuca; assembly: GCF_002007445.2. Taxonomy (NCBI): domain Eukaryota; kingdom Metazoa; phylum Chordata; class Mammalia; order Carnivora; family Ursidae; genus Ailuropoda; species Ailuropoda melanoleuca. Next base: position 15,302,175 of record NC_048234.1, on the reverse strand, counting down.
GTCCGTGTTTTTGTGAATGTGTGTGAGTCCAGCAGAGAGACCTCTGGTAACAGGGTCAGTCCCCCGAGTGCGGACGTGACGGGCAGGAATCTCAGCTGGGGGACGATGCAGACTGCGGGCTCCCTCCCCTCAGATGCGGTTCTCAGCCCCCGACCACACTCTCCCACAGGGCCGTTCCAGAGAGAACACAACCAAGGGGTAAACACGACTGCACCTTAGCACTACAGGACAAGCCGAAGCAACATTCCGCTAAAATAAGGTCCCCGGTGCGTAACACACACACACACACACACACACACACACAGAGGCCCCAGAAAAGAACAACTTCCAGTATCAGAGCCCCTCTCGTCTCCCCGCTGGGGGCGCCCACCGCCTGTCACACATTCGCACACACAGCACCTGGGCAGAAGCTACTAGATTGCTTACACACTCAGCAGGACACAAATTCAAGGCAAAGCTCTAAAGCTACTTCTGCAGTCTGCACAGAATTTCAATCCAGAGTCACTAGCTCTATGTTAGCGCCAAGGTTTGTGAAAGACCTGCCCCTGTACTGTTCACGTCACATCTGACGCAGCCGTTCCAACACCAAGACAGGGTTTTAAAGTTATGTGCACGTGCTGATCCCGTGAAGGGTTCTGGGTAGTTCACACGGGGCTTCACGCCCTGTGCTCCCCGAACGCCCGAACGCCCGAGTCCACAGCACAGAGGTGAGAGGCACAGGGACGCGCCCACACAGCAGACGGCAGCCTACTCACCCGACGGGAACAGCCGAGCCTGGGTCTGCACTTGAGCGTCCCTGTCGCCTGGGCTGGGAGGGATCAAAGCGCCACCTGGCCCAGCATCCTCAGGAAAAAACTAAGCAGAAAGAATGCATTTTTAGGCAAAATCATGTGCCAAAACAATAACCCTAAAACCGTCTGCCACGGAGTCCCCTAAGCTGAAGGGTTTTGTGGCCAGTACGAGGGCAGAGACTGAGACGTCCGCAGAAATAATTCGAAGACTCCCCTAATTCTCAGACTCGGCGGCCTGAGCGCTTACAAACACAGGACATGGGACAAACCAACAGCTAGACAATAGGTGTGAGACCATGTACTGCGGGTGTAAGAAGTCCAGGTTTTACAAGAATATTAACGTAAGGGCATGTTTAAAGTTACCTTAATAGTTCCTGCAGTCCTGTGACGGAAATGCGTATTTCTTCAGCATAACTGAAGATAAGACAAAATGTTTTGCCATCGACTTGGGAAGGGAGGTCAGAGAAGTGCCCACAGAGACGGCTGGGCTGTGGTCGCTCCAGGCCCCTGTGCCAAGGCCCGCTGGCGTCCTGGACCACACATGAGTCCCCACACCTCCCTCATGGGCGCCATGGACAGAAGGTGTGCGCTCCCTGACCAAGGGTCCCACGCAGCAACGGCTGAGGGCTGCGCAGCGTCTGCCACACTTTCCTCACCACCAGCGTCACGGCTGCACCGTGGACGGTCGAACGCACAGCCCCACCCACAATTCTCCAAGCTGGGACCGCTTCCAACAGACCCACTCGCTGGCCTGTGGACGGCAGCCGGCGACCGCCAACCTTCCCACGAAACCTGCTGTCCTTTTAGGGAACACGCTTCTCAAGCTGCGCCTGCAGTGGCACTAGGGCTGGTGCATGTCAGGAGGAGGACAAGCGATCAGGCCTCGCGCGGGCGCCTGTAGCCCCTCCCCACACCTGCCTGTGCCTCCCCGCAGCCCCAGCCTTAACCACGTGAGCCACAGGCCCAACTCAACAGGGAAACATCACAAAGCAAATCTAATTAAAGGCACATCGTGAATCTACTTTTTACCTCACTGGTTAAAATCACCCAGGAAGAGAAAACACAGAACACACACCGGTCAGCAGCATCACCCACACTTCCTCGTGCCACCACCAGGAAACGGAGATCTTCCCCTACACTCTCGCTGGTGGGTACTCAAGTATTAACAGCATCACAGGCAGTATATAAAGCAAAACTAGATGTGAAAGTACAAAACACACATTATTTAATTCTATTTAAAATAATCAAGTTTAAAATTTTATGATAAATTTTCTCCTTAACGGGAATCCACAAACTTGAGTATTTTGGACTATGGGATGGTTCTGGACACTGTTCACTGCCCCTGTCCCCTTGGGGACAACCAAGTATTACCAGATGCAAGGAGCACTTTGACCTCCTTCCATTTCTGCACGCATCGGACGGTTTACATGTGGAGAAGGGAAAAGGTTACTTAAAAATCTTAAAATAAAACTTTAAAAACTTTTCCAGAAGCAGGTTTAACACATCACATTTTGCTCATGAGCACAAAATTTACAGTCAGAAGTTGCACATAAAGGGTTTATTTTAAATGTTTTAAGGATAGGATAGAGTTACATCATAATTATAAAAATTACTTACAGAATTAACAGATTTATATTGTTTATACTTCTAAATGCAGAGAACAGGAAACTGTCTACACATCGTATAAAATAAAATTAAAATTAAAAATGAATTCAAGCCTGAAAGATGAGGTCATTTACCTAATTGTAAGATGCGAACACGGAGACCTCTGAACTATACACACCCGCTCACACCGCACTAATGGTGGAAACACAAAAAGCGCAGCATTTCCAAGGAACCACAGACATTTCGACCATCATTATTTTGTTATAATAATTGCTCCTGTTTTGTCTTTGGAGAACTTTCTTTCCTTCTTTTTTAAGACAATCAGCTTACACATGTTTTCAGGCACTACAATTTGTGGCAATCAGAACAGTCTTCTAATGGGTCCACAGCGTTCAGAGATTCGAGCCCAATGCACTTCGGGGTTTGGCACGTAAAACAAGAATAGGAATGAACTCTGGCTTAGAGGTAACTGAGCGCATCGAGAATGCACAGTCCCTTCAAATGCTGCACGACAGACAGAGCTGGGAAATCACCTTCTGCTGGCACTGCATGGCGTGGCCAGTGCATTTTCATCCTACGACCACTACAACGGTACAGGAAGCAAATATACAGAAAACTGAAAACAAATAAAAACAAAGATAGAAAACAAAAAACCTAAACATCTTTCACATGCAAGTTCAGTTAGTTACATTGAACATTCTACTTAGAATAGAGCATGCAAAAAAGGATGGTCTGCATTTAAGGTTCTCCTCAGAAGCTTCACGTGGCAGCCGGACGTCACACGCACACGACACGGGAACACGATAGCAGGTCGGTGAGGAAGGCCGGGACATTTTATACAGGTTTGGGGCTTGTGCAGTCACAAGTCCCATGATAATTTTGGAAACTCATGTTGGGCTCCTAGAACAAGGAACCAACATTCTGATACCAGGAAAAGGCAAGCAATGCATGCAGATCTGAAACGTGAGCCTAGAACAAAGCCTGAAGGACCGGGCGAGGGAGTGGAATCAGTCACCGCGGAAGTGTGGGTTAAGCCACCAAAAGAAAAGAGAATGGGGGGGGGGTGAAAAGAAAAACAACAAAATAAACCCCTTCCCCTTCCTTCCACCCTAAAGGCAACAAATGGAACAATGATTAAAATAACGGTGACCATCACGTGTCACATTCGTCTGGAGAGTGGCAGACCACGTGGTATTGAAGGTGCTAAAGGTACTCGCAGGAAAACCACAATGCAAGTCGTTAAGTGATGCTGGAAAGGTTTCCACTGACCCAACCCTCGGGATACTTCCAAAGAACACTGGTTTTCAGTCCAAAGCCACTGTGTCACGTTTGCACAGTGCGCATGCTGGACACCCCTACTCTCGGGGCACACGCGTCCACCTGAACTCAGGAAGCCAGGCTCAGCCTGGAGAGTCGCATGCAGGGACTGTGACCAGAGCCACCGGCAAAAGAGGTGACAGACAGATGTGCAGCACGACCCCTGTTCAAGCAGGAGGAGCGTGAGACCAGGCATTCACTGTGGGGAGAAGCGCAGAGGCAGACAAGCTCCCCCTGCTGCCCACGGTGAGGCGCTGCACTTCTACAGCACGGGGTCACCGCCCAACAGCACCACAACGCGCACGGCCTTCCCGAAGGCAGTGGGTGCCACGTGGACTGCGCGCACCGAGGCCACCAATGACAGAATCTCCAACACTGAGAACAGCCACGACAGAGGCCGCACGCACTGCTGGTAACTGACAACATGTACCTCCTGCCCAAAACTCAGGCAAGCTTCCCAAGCTCCACAAGAGACTGGATTCCCGTACCGCCTCTCTCCTGGCTTCCAAACCATCAGGGCTCATCCAAAACAAAGTGACAGATGGCCGTGTCACTACCACCCCAACTTCTGCGGTTCCATTTCGGTCAAAACAACCTTGCAAGAGCAAGCCATGAAAGGGCTGCGTGGCCAAGGGCCAGTCACGCCCAGAAGCTAGCACGATGACAGAGAGGCCACGTCAGCAGGACGCCGGGAGCCAGGACCGCACAGCACCACAGAGGGCGTCAGGGAATGGAGGCTGTTCTGTGTCTAGATATTCTCTGTGGGGAAAAGCTGGGGGGAAAGCCTTCTGACCACAACCACGTATCAGCGAGAACAGTAATAAAAATACAAGTGTCCCAGAAAACTTGTCAGAAGGCAGCAACACCGTTCTCAAACCTGTATGTCTCACATTAAAGCACGAGGCTCTGGCAGGAACTTACCACATACACACAAACCCCTGATGCACTGTTGCCTCTCAAATCCACGAACTAGAATCCAGACTGCTGAGCATACAAAGCAACGGACCAGCTGTGCCGTCCAAAACACACGGGCATCACACCGTGTGGACCAAGTACCTGGGCTTTGCTTTAAAACAAAAAAAGTATTTATGATAAAAAATGTAAACAAAAATTTACAAAGCTTAGAAATTAAAGGCAGCTTTTTACCCAAATTCCTAACTGTTTTGCTAAATTCTAATGTGGGTCCAGCAACTGTTCACAAATGATTCCTACTTGGACTCAATGGTTTAAAGCCTCCAGACTGAAAAAGTGTCTGAACTTCTGAGTTCCAAACATGCTGGGCGTCCCTATGCGTCTCCTGTGCCCACATTTAATTTTAAATTAACAGCAGTAATATATGAAATCGGACTGACTTAGGACAAGCACTCCTGTTAAACTGGAGAATATTATTGAACCCCCGCACCAATCCACAAAGAAAGGACTGCCAAGGAAGTGTATGTGTGTGTGTGTGTGTGCAGTGCGTGTGGACACACACAGATGTGAACAGGGAGAGACAGGTGCATACGTGTCTCGACAGAGAGGGCAGTACCGACAGTACCAAACTATGCTTGCAGTGTGGCAGCAGACGGGGAGAACTATGGTGCCGGGGAGCTGGGGACAATCCAGGACACTTTACACAACCGCGATCCTAGCTTAGCTTTACCAAACTTGCCTGTAACTCCCCTCCAGACACACAGACTTCTTGTAAGAGGAAGGAGTTCCTTACACAAAATGCTTTGTGTTCACATAAATCTGTACTATTCAGAACAAAACCAGTTCTGCTGGCAGAGATTGTGGGTTCGCAGGGACATGTAAGCTTTCATTAAACTGGAAAGCAATCAAGTCTTTATGTCTACAAATTATACATTTAATAGTTCCACAAATTTGGCCAAGTTCATGATGACATCTAGGATGTTTTCACCAAATCGTAGACATAAATATGGAAATCGTCATCAAACTTGATGAAATAGACAGACGGTTTGGCCTCCACTTGATGAATGACCATGCCAGTCCTTTTAGAGCCGTCCTCTTTGGCATATTCCACCTGTTTGCCCACCAGGCTGTCCACAACTTCTCCCGGCTCCCTTTCTGCTGGAGGAGAATCATCTGCATTAAAGAGGGAGGAAGAAAGAATTTAAAGTCAATTTTTACATATGTACCAACTCACATGTCTATTTTAATAATAATTTTTTAAAAGCGTAACATCCGGATTCATCCCGATTATCTAGAGCAAGAGTCGGCCCACATTTTCTTCAAGGGCCAGAGGCTTGAGGGCATACGGTCTCTGCGCCAACCGTTCAGCCGTGCCAGTCCGCGAGAGCAGCCCCGAGGAGCCGCAAAATGAAAACGTGTGGCTGTCTGCCAATAAAACTTTACGTACAAAAACAGTGTGCCGCCCACACCCCCAGGATGTAGGGGAGTCAGGATTTTGAAAATCCTAAGCAGAAATCCCCATGGCTTATGTTTAATTACAGCTGAGACCGTCTGAGGGGGTGAGGCAAAGAAAGGCCACAGAAAAGCCCAGATGCACAGAACTTCTCACAAGTCAGCTGCAGTGACTTTGAAACAGGCCTTCAAAACAGGCAATACCTCCTGAGACCCTGAGAACACGCCGTTCACTTCAACACATCCCTGGTCTTTTTCCTGTGACTCCTGAAAGCTTCCTTCTCTGCACATTCACAGCAACAACACGGTGTTCCTCACCCAGCTCCCAAATAAGATTTCCTGCGCTCTGAAAACAGGTGCCAAGAGAACCCCTGCCCAGAGGAATCACGACGGGACCTCCAGGATGGAGGAGGCACCCGTCCCTGTCAGAAGGCCCCCAGCAAAGCCTGCGGGCCGGAGAACGCTGCCCTGAGCCAGCGGGGGCCACGAGATGTTCTCGGAGCACAGAAACCAGAGCAAACCGCCACCTCCAGCAGCAAAGACCCAAGGGGCGGAGGAGTGGGGCTAGGCGGCTATCGCCCTCTCTCAAGAAACTCCTGCAGGTCATGCGTGGGGTGAGCTCTTTTGCAAGGAGCAGCAAAGGGCTTCCAGATGCCCCCCCGCCCTGGGGCACGTTTACAGAGCATTCCGGAGACGCGATGCCTGGGCATTTCACAATGACTGAGCCAACATGCACAGGTCTCACACGGAGGCCCCTGCGGAGCTCCCAGCACCAGGGCATTGTCCCTGGTGGCAGCTGCACTTCCACACTCGCAAAGCCACGTAGCAGGCAGGGAAGGCTGAGAGGGTAAGGAGGGCCTGGGAGACACCCCAGGCGGTCCAAACGCCCCTACGCTTTCTGGCAGCAAGGCAACAGTCCTTACTGCAGCTCTTTCTCTACAAAAAAGTTAAAAATCAACTTCACACAGACTTGGAGAAATGCTTTTAAGGAATGCTCTCCTGATAATTAAATTCCTGCCCATAGAAATACTTCCCTTTACAGATTTATGACAAAAGTACACAAAGCCTGTAAGACAAAGAGGGTGGAGAGTCAGGGCCGGATGAGCACCGTGAAAGCAGGTTCACTGACTGGCCTATTGGCGAAAGAACCCAACGAGACGTGCTGTCACACCGCTCGGGTATCGAGCGTCTGCACGTCACCCCATCCAGGCCCAGGGAACCCTGTGCTGCAGGAAAGGCTATGGAATAGTTTAAAAAAGAACAGGCCTACCTGAAAATGAAACCAAGAAAATAATTCCTTCATGATAGCATCAAAAAGAGCAACATAGTTAGGAATAAACTTAACAAAAGAAATACAAAACTAATACTGTAAAGACTACAAGACACTGTTGATGGAAATCTTTAACTCGATAAATGCGAAAGTACCCCGTGCTCCCGGGTCAGCAGGGTTCACAGGGTCAAGGTGATCAGAGATTCAACAAATGGATTCCAAAATTCACGAAATTGCAAGGGACCCAGAAGAGTCAGAAGAATTCTAAGAACAAAACAGGACTCAGTACCTCCCAACGTCAAAACTTACTTCAGAGCCGTGTGACCGAGTGCAGCACGTGCCCCACCAGACAGGAGCACAGCCGTCATCGCAGCCAGCTCCCTTGCACCATGGGTGCCAAAACCACCCGGCAGGGAAAGAATGATCTTTCCACAACATGGCGCTCAGACAGTGTGCACAAGAATGAAGCAGGGCCCTTCCACCACATCACAAAAATTAACTCAACACGTATCAAAGATGTAAACGTAAGAGCAATGCCTACAAGACACGCAGAAGAGAACAAAGAGGTAAATTGTCAGGACTTTGGACACAACACCAACAGCATGAGCTACAAGAGAAAAAACAAACAGGACTTCATCACAATGAGAAACTCCTGTGCTTCAAAGAGCACCACCAAGAAAGTGAAGAGAAACCCACAGAATACAAGAAAGTGTCTGCAAGTCCCACACAGGTCAGAAGACCCGCATCAAGACCCGGACTTTGACGACGCAGCAACAGAACATTGTCCTGACTGGGAAACAGGCAGACAACACGCACAGACTTCTCTCCAAAGAAGACATGGCACCGGGGGCCCCGGATGGCTCAGTGGGTTAAGCAGCTGCCTTCAGCTCAAGTCGTGATCTCACGGTCCTGGGATCAAGTCCTGCATCTGGCTCCCTGCTCAGCAGGGAGCCTGCTTCTCCCTCTGCCTCTGTGTACTCTCTCTCAAATAGATAAAATCTTTAAAAAAAAAAAAAAAAAGGAAGAAAAGAAAGAAAAGAAAGAGAAAAGAAATGGCCAATACCACACGATGCCTGATGTCTTTAGTGATCAGGGAAATGCAAACCAAGCCCAGGATGAGGTCGCATTTCGCCACCATAAGGACGGCTGGGGTGAAAATGCCAGTTACCACATGTTTGTGTCAGAACCCTCACACACAGCCGACGCGCGTGGAGAAGGGTGCAGCAGTGACCACAGACCTATCCATCCCACTCCTCAGTACGCACCTCAGAAAACGGAAAACACCCACTCAGAAACCTGTGCGCAAGAGTTCATCGCAGCAGCCTTCATCAGCAAGGGGGACGACACCCACGCGCCCATTGGTGGACAGATGAGCACACGTGCACACGGAGCCGCTGTATCTGGTACGAAGACAGGTGAGGCACTAACACACGTGACAAGACGAGGGGACGTGAAAACACCGAGCTGAGTGAGGAAGCCGGCCTTACACACTCTACCCACGCGCGGGTCCACAACCCAGAACAGCACATCTACACGGCAAGCACATCACACTCGGCAAAAGGTGCAAACCTTCACAACCTATGCTTCGTGCAGGGCTCAAAGAATGATCACTTGACCGTAGTAGTCAAAGTAAACAAGATACAGCTACAAAACAGTTCATCAAACACATCATTCTAAACTTCAAGTTCCTCTGGAATTAACAGAAATAAAGGCTGTCAATGCACACTTACTAGAATCGGGCATAATGCGAAGGTCGCCTTCTTTATAATCATCTAAGAGCTGGTACATGTACAAGACGGGGTCCTTCTCGTAGGTGATGTAAAACCACGTGTTCATGATGGGGGCGCGTGCTAGGACCATCCCCCTCCACTCGTCCTTGGAGCCGTCCTCCGTCTCAAACATGTGCTCTACCGCCTTGCCGATCATCGTGTCGGCCAGGTGTGCATCGCTGATTCGAGAGGTCGCTGGGGACAAGAAGCAAACAACGGTTCACACGGGGTTTTACTAGATACGTACCGTGAAGACTGAGCTCATGCACGGGGGCGGCCTGAAGGGCTGTCTGCACAGCACACCAGTGGCCCGAGGGTCACAGTGGACCTCAGGGGCCGGTGCCACAGCCCTGTGGGGCCCAGACCATGGGATCCCACGGGCACTGTTCTGTCCCACATCGGCTCCTGACAGCACGTGCTGCTCTGTGTGTTTCTGTATGAACAGTTACTTACTGTAAGTTGAGATAAGAACAGCTTTGTTGCGGAATTGCGAACAGGAGCGTTCCCACGCACCCTCACTCACCTTCCCTCCACTAACACACACGCAACCTCAGGCCAGGGATGAAAACTACGAAACGCACCCATGCCAGGCCTGAAAGGCTACTCTCACGTCCAGTGTTTTGCACAGCGACCAGACCGCGCCTTGGCACGAAACGCCCCCGCGCTCCCGCTTGGTCACGTGAAAAACAAACTGCTTCCTGCCAGGCTCCCCTCCTGGCCTGTCCCCTGCCCCCACGGACCCCTCTCTTCCCCCCACCAGGCTCCCCTGTCTGCGGGACCACCACCCACCTGTCGCTACTGTGTTCCCTAATGACACCTGCCACCACATGCAGTGACCCTGCTCCCGGCCCAGACACTGTGACGAAGGCAGGGCCCTTCCCATCTGTTTCCCAATACTGAGATCACAGGGCGTCTACGCCTGCCCAACAAACTCATCCTCAGCCCTGCTCTGTGTTCCTGAAGAGGCAGGCGGAAAATCACAACCTTCCTTTTATTAATACTGGGAAAATTACAGAAATCCTAACGATTTTAAGGTTTCTCTGGTCCTCGCATTATAGATAATTGTCTTTAAAAATAATTAGCACTTCTATTTTACTCATTCACAAGTGCTTCTATTTCTGTTAAAATAAAATTCAAAGGAACACAGACTATAATTTCTTGCTAAAGACACTGCTACCCAGCAGGTAGAAGGACACACTAAACACATATGGTGCTTCTCTTTACTTACACATGCAGTAATTCCCCAAAATTACATAAACTCCCCATTGCATACTAAAGCAAAGCCTAGCTTCAGAAGTTCTCAAACTTTTTGATCTCCAGACTCCTGTACAATATTCTTAAACATTTCTGAGGATCTGAAAGGGACCTTCTTTAGATGAAGAACTATCAGAATCTGCTATGTTAGAAATTATAAATGACAAATCTACATGATGTACAAATGTGGTAGGAAGTACAGTGCGGTTTTTTACATTTCTCTAAGCCTCTCGATGTCCAGCTGTACAGGAGGACAGCCGGATTCTCCTGTCTGCTTCCTCATTCAACCTGTCATGTACTCTTCCGGTTGGCGTACAAGATCCAGCCTCACCAACACCTGCGGCCACGAGGGGAGTCTGCTGCTGTGTGTTCGGGGAAACTGCAGACTCCCGTGTGACGCCACAGGAAAGATCCTCAATGCTTAACTGTGGTGCAGAATCTGAAATCCTTACCAGCACACCTGTCACACTGTCACGTTAAAACTCACTCTCCAAAACACATAAAGAACTCCTACAACTCAGCAGCAAAAAAAATTAAATAACCAGACTAAAAAATGGGCAAAGGACTCGAATAGGTATTTCTGCAAAGATGACAGCCAAGTGGCCGAAAACCATGTGCAAAGATGCCTGACTTCTCACTAATCGTCAGGGAAACGCAAATCAAAACCAACAGCGAAGGACAAGGGCTGGTGAGGACAGGAGCCCGGTGCACTGTGGCTGGGAACGCAAAATGCTATAAACACTGTGGAAAACAGCACGTACTCTCCTCAGAAAATCAAAGAATTACTGTGTGACCCAGCGAATCCTCTTCTGGTACTACGTTCCAGGGAAAGGAAAGCAGAGGCCTGAAGAAGTGCCTGACCACCACGTTCACAGCAGCACCGATGGTGACAGCCCAACAGTGGGGATGGCCCAGGCGTCCATCCACGGAGGGAGGGGCGCACAGAAGGGGTCACACATGTGCAACGCAGGGTCACGCAGCCTTGAAAGGGAAGGAGATGCTGCCAGCAGCTAGACTCGGCAAACTCCGAGCACATATGCTGAGGAAGAAGTCGGTCACAGAAAGACAAATACTCTACAATCCCGCCTAGGAGGTATCGAACGTGACCAACTTCACGGAAACAGAAAGAAGTGTGGGAGGCAGGGGCTGGGGAGGGGAGCTGCTGCTTAATGGGGACGGAGCTATAGACTGGCAAGATGAAGAGATCTGGAGATCTGCTCCACAGCAGCGTGAACGCACTTAACAACAGGCTGAACTACAGACACTTAAAATTGGTCAAGGTAGTAAATTTCAAGTCCCATGTTTTTCTCCCCAAAACAGAACAATCTATCAGTCTTCGAACGGATCCTTTACCACCACATGATCTGGTCCCGCACAGAAGATACTGAGTTTGCTGAGCTGTGCAGATCATGAACAGTGCTGTCTTCCTACGGGAATGTGAGGGCCACAGAACTTTCCAGACTGCACTACTGCAGGGAATACACAATTAACTATTGATTAAAGTCAGCACAAGATGTACCGCTGGTCTGCAGAGAAGCCTTTGGATTGCCTGTTTGAAATACTCGCTGTTTACAAAAGCAAGCCCTGTCTCCTGCTGGGAACTACAAAGAAAAACATTAGGCAACCCTGAAGTCCATCACCAGAGCTACTTATAAATCTGGGGGTATTTTGGTTTGGTCAAACCATGTTTACCAAGATAAAAGGACTTTTTCTGTCCTACAATGGCAGAACAACTCAAGAGAACGGGCACAGGCCATGCAGCAAAACGCAGTTAAATCTCACGTGGGCTGACAGTCTCGCCCCAGAGGAGATGGAGACTAAACTTCTGGGTCAGAAGAGTACATGATAATTACTTCCTACAAACAATGGAGATGAAGGTTTGGGCATTTTTTAAGACCTGCAGGTAAGACTGTTCGATGTGGGTTTCTCACGCTGGACAAGGGCGGACATCAAGATCAAGAGGAAACCGAGGATGTGCCTCACGAGGAAGAGAGAGGGTCCAGGGCCCAGAGAAGAGGTAAGATGTGACGGATGCCGGAGAGGCAACGCTGACCAAAGAGGCACCTCTCATAAATGGATAAAAAAGATGGAAAGCAAGACTGCTGTGAGAACCGGCTGTACTTACACAGGATGAACACAGACATAGCCCTGCTTTCCAAAGGGACACCAACAAAGGACTTCCCACTCTGGCAAAGGGTTACCGTGCCGCGGAACTGGGTCCCACGAGCACAGTGGCAAAAACAAAGGGGACGGAGGGACGGAGAAGCTCCCTCTCCTGACAACCAGACCCCACGCTCCCACTCTCCGAGTGAGTCCACCTCTGCCAGGACTGGTCTGTTAACACAGGGGCTTCCGAAGACCATCCCAAAAGCATTGCTGGCGCCCGTGCACGAGCAGCACTAAGAAAACACTTCCGGGGGCGCCTGGGTGGCAGAGTCGTTGCGCATCTGCCTTCGGCTCAGGGCGTGATCCCGGCATTATGGGATCGAGCCCCACATCAGGCTCCTCCGCTATGAGCCTGCTTCTTCCTCTCCCACTCCCCGTGCTTGTGTTCCCTCTCTCCCTGGCTGTCTCTATCTCTGTCAAACAAACAAACAAACAAATAAATAAATAAACAAACAAACAAACGAATAAATAAATCTCAAAAAAAAAAAAAAGAAAGAAAAAAGAAAACACTTCCGAGGGAACATGCTGAAGAGAGTAAGGTTAATGTGGAGGCATCTTACTCATCTTAACAGTAACAGTAACATTTTACTTTAAAGATAAAATCAGTCATTCTTATTATTAACTGACACCTTGTGCCTTAAGGAACTAGGTTATGAACGTGAAGCACATTTGTATGACACTTAAAGAAAGGGCCGCTCGCTTCTCCAGTCACTGCAAACAACCCTAAAGAATGTGTGATCAAGCCCACCGGCTCTGGAGGCCTGAATTACAGATAAAAGTGCAATGATCACTTTTGTAATAACACACACTGTGAGATATACTTCACATAAGGATTCTAAAATAAAGGCATAAGCTACTATAATCAGATGAAATAAGTACACAGCATATTTGAGCTAATAAGAAAATATTCTTACCCATCAGAGTCCACATGAACAGTGAGCAAAATGTGGGAAATAACCATGCTAGACGTGATCAGATTGTCAATTTCTTCAGCAATAACTTCATACATCTTTAAATCGCTCACAGTTCCTTGAACTGTGGTTCTAGTGACTTAATTGTGTATCGGGAGTGCTTGCACTCCAGTAAAAATGAAAATACCAATAATGCAAAACAATAATCAAAAAGCATCCATTTCAATAATCATTTTTAAAGCATACAACGCACAAATAGTAAAGAGAACTTACCAACTCTATCAGGGAGGACTTCAAGCGCAGAAACTCTTTCATCTTTATTAAGTTCTAGTCCATAAACACAGTCAAATCCATCGTATTTTATAAGATACAAAGAAGGATTTACAGGCACCTGGTCCAGAACGGTTCCTTTCCACTGGGTGACAGGGCCATTCCCTTCCTTCCACCCATGCTGAATCCTGCAGCCTACGATGTTCCGCCGGGGCTGGGAAACAGGTTTGCTCGGCCCCACACTGCTCCGATGTTTTCTGCATTCACACATATACACACGTAAGGGATCATCTCAGAAGAATGCACCCCTCAATCCAACCGCCAGCTAGCATGTTCTCCTACGGGTTACCCCAGGCCTGAGCTAGCTCGTGCTGCCACACGCCCAGTCCAGGTGCCCCTCAGGGTCACCACGTGTGCACACGGCATGGTGGCCACAAGGCTCCCCGTGCACCCACTGTGGACGGGCAGGAGAGCACCACTGCCTGTGGCAACCTCAGCCCTCACCCTGAACGCAGCAGCATCTGAGTTCCCTCTAATGAGTCAACTCACAATGATTCCAGTTAATCACAGAAAAAGAAGGGCTGGGCGCGTGAAATATGTACATATGCACATGAACCCGTTCCTCGTCCAAAGGAAATGTGCAAACGTTCAATCTCACCCACTCCGGGACCCATCCCACGAGCCCCCACCACCTTCATCAGTGAGAAGAAACTAGACATTTAGCCTCCCCCCCACCCCCCGCAGCCAGTAGTCCAGGCCGGCTGGCATCCCCACATCATCCCCATGTTGTACCGTCAGTAATCTCCAGAAAACACAGAATCTTACATGCTTGCATTTGTGACAAATACTTAATGTAATGTAAAAATTATTGCAGCAACACCAAACCACATTCTTCCCAGCTTATTAACTGAGAAATCTACACACGATGTTTACAAGCAATATATGTAGGCCTTGGGATCAGGGAAGGAATCCTGGTTCCACCTAGGAGTCTGCACACAAGGGACTGGGCTGGGCATGAATACAAGCTGAGGGCCAGGCCCTGCCCACGCTGCCGCAAGAACCTCCAGCGGGCAGGCAGAAAGCTCTCAGCTGCTGCACTGCGAGCACAAGTGATGAGCGACTGGCGTGCAGACTTCGAAACGAAAAACAATTTATTGTAGGATATAATGTTTAAAGCTATAGAGGTCTGTATTTCAAGCAGTTGAGTCTGGTAAACCCAGTGGTTCTGTGAGACAGAGACACAAGTTCCAGGAACCACGGCCACCTGACGAGGCCGGATCAGCTGGTGCAGGCCTTCACTTTAGCAAGAGGGGCATGGCCCAGGAGGAAAACGTCTCACGTGGGGCTGGAGAAGGGGTCCCGAGGTTTCGTGCAGGGCTGTGAGGACAGAAGAAATCACGGCTCTGTCCCCCCGCCGCCCCTCCAGGCTCAGCAGGACCCAGCAAACCCTCCTCCCCGCAAGACGGGGCACGCAATCCTCTCCAGCAGGATGGCGCCACAAGAGGCAAAGGAGGTGGGCCTCGGAAGGGACGACGGGGCCACCCCACAGAGGCCTCACAGATACAGATGGGCTCAGAGCTCAGCAGTGAGGACAGCCGTCAGGGCAGCCCCAGCCCTCCTCACACACAGGGGCCTCACACCCAAAGACAATCTGCTCACTGTCAGGCATACAACACAGGCCAGGGCAGCGAAGGAGGGACAGAAGAGCCCAAAAATGAGGACCAAACCCGGGGAACCCAGCCAACAGACACCGTGGGGCACAGCTGGGAGAGAGGACAAGGGGACAGCAGGAGCAAAACAGTCACGGAGATGGGAACAGACATGAATTCCAGCTTCCACACAAAAGAAGGACACCAACACGACTCAAGAAAAATTCCCCAAACTAGAAGATGGACATGTGCACAGGATGCTCAGGGAAGGTGGACCCCCAACCACGGAAACTAACATTCTAGTAAAACAACGGACTCCGGGAACAGAGCATCTCGTGAGCACCCTGCCGAAAGGACCACACGACGCGTAAGGAAAACTGGGACCGTAACAGTGACGCCGGGGCCACCAGACAACAGAGTGACGGGGTTAAGGAGGGAAATGTGAGCCGAGGGCCCTCGCCAGTGTCTCCTGAGGAAGTCACAGGAGTTCCCCAGAGCCCGACCGCAGGCCGGGAACACCTCCAACTCCACACAAACGCGGGGAAAGGTGAAGAGGTGCGGAGCAGCTGTGGTCTGCGGGGATGGGAGTCAGCACTACCCTGCGGGGAGGGAAGACAAAGCAAGGCAGAGCCACCCGCTGCACAGAAGAGCATTGAGACCGATGGCCCTTAACTCGATGGGAAAAAGGGAGAGCCGACAGCTGGACTCAAGTTGCTCAGACTCAGCAGCGTGCGGCTCAGTGCAGAGGAAAAGGCCAGTACTGCGCACCACCGAGTCCCTGTCCTGCAGCTACAAACAACGCTCAACCCCGACGACTGTGAACCTCTGCACAGTCCCTGGGAGCGTGCCGTGTGGGCAGACGGCTGGAATCTTGCTAGTGTGGCGTTTCTCTTCCATCAATCCGTCACCTACTTCTTGTGACATTCAGGCAAAAGTCCCAGCGATGCGCGCTGCGTGTGGGGTCAGGCTTTCTACACAGTGAGGGCAGAGGTTGGCTCCCAAACCCCAGTGAGGAAGGAATGCAGTCCCGTGCAGCATCTCATTCACACACACACACTCCGCCATCACTTCCAAAATTACAGGCCAACACAGCATCCGTGCCAGCGTCCACGTGGCTGGGCCACAGGACCCGGCTATGTGGTCAATCCTTACTGCAGGTGTTTTCTGTGGAGGCACTCTTCTAGAAAGACATGGAAGCAGCAGGCGGCCCCCACGTAATGTGAGTGGGCCTTGTCCAATCAGTTGAAGGTCTTGAGGAAGGTCTCACAGGGAGATGCACTTTTCCCTCAGACTGGAGCTACACCACCAGCTCTTCCCCAGGCTCCAATCTCTGTCCATGCGTGCACATGCACACCTACACATGCACGCACACAATCACCACTGGTTCTGTCTCCTTGGAGAATACAGACCACAGCCAGAGACGTTTCTATCTGAGATCCAGAGGCAGGACATCTTCTGTTACCGTGATTCTCAACAAAGCCAGCCTCAACTTGGCCAGCGACAGCACAAAGGGGCAGCTGGAGACTCAGAACAGCAGCGTTCCAGCTTGGCCACGCGTCCCTTGTACACTCGTGAGTGGCGCTCTGCTGGGGCCCACAGCTGCTCCTGAAGGGGAGCGTGGCACCGTGCATCGCCGTGTTTCCGTGCAGGAGGCCCTCATCCCGGCCGTGTTCAGCAGCAGCACAGGCCCGCTCCTTCTCCAGGGCATTGCAGGGGACTCAGAGCGGCCGGATGGTCCTCTCCAAAGTGGCTCCTGCACCCTTTACCCAAACACGGCCGTCCTTCCCTCTGTCTTCGTGAAGGGAGCTGCAAGCAGCCAAGTCCTACTGCCATACGCGGGACACCTGAGCGGGCCCAGCAACTCGTTCTGTGTCTCTGTGCGGCGCTGTGTCTTCACGTCCTCACCAGGGTCCCCCTTCTTCTGTGCGGCCGGGACGACGGAGGCTTCGTGCCCTGCACGGGGCTCCTGCTGGAAGTCGGAGCTTAGCTCTGCTCTCACAGAGGCCACCTCTAACCGCCTGAGTACCACACTCAGACTCAGTGCTGCTATACTGAAATCTACAGTTAATCAAAACCTGTACTTTCTCCTTCCTAGCTCCAGCAAGACCAAAAACAAGCAAAAAACTCTTAGTAAAAGGAGGAAAATTTCTTTAAAAAAAAAAAAAGAAAGAAAAAACACCTTGGCACATAGTAACCCCACCTGACACTGCTCCAATTTGGGCTGCTGTTCTAAATTGTTACTTTTCATTTTGTTCTTATCTGAATAACTTTAAAAATATTACCTTATTTAGAAACAAACAAGGAAGAAGGATTTTTGTTGCTTCTTGTAACCCTCCCATCTCGTGGACATTTTACCTTGCTACATACACCCTGTGGGGAATCAGACTGGGTTCACAGATGCAGGAAGCCTCCAAACGCTGCCCTGGTGCCCAAGTCCCCAAACCGCCTCGGTCTACCCGTCAGGTTCAAGACCCGTCTCCCCTCAGTGCCTGTGTCAGAAAACAGTATTTTCACTGTCTCCCATCTTCCAAGTTACAGATATTAGATGCCAATTGATCCTTCTTCAATTTGACCGGTTTTTCTGAGTTGCTTTCAGAATCTTCTTTGTTCCTGCAATCGAAAATGTCACCAGAACTTGTGACTTGTTTTTAATCACCCCTTAACTAGCACTTGGTCAATCTAGAGAGGGCTGTGCAGAATTCTCTCCCATACTTATTCTTGACCCTTCCCCCTCCACCCCTTCTGTAGCAGAGGGACACAGGGTTTCCAGGTCTATCCTCCACGATCTACCTTCCCCAATGCTGCTCACCTTCCAGAAAGCCTCAGACCAAGTGCTCCTGAATCAGATAAAATCAGGTAAAACAGATAAGCTTGAATTTCAGCCTACCTATTGAGTATCTTACATAGTATCTCTAATTTCTAGAAACTGATGGTTCTTCTCTTGAATCAATTAACAAGCCTTCCAACTTCGGGGGTAACGTTTGCTTCTTTCCCTGATTCCTCTATGAAGTCCGTGGGTCGGCCTTGATCATATTGGGCGGTTCCATGTGGATCCCCGGTTAGCTCTCCCATCGTGTGTGACGATCTCTCGTGCCGTCAGCACTGCTCAGGGGCTGGCTGGTTCCCAGGGCTCCCGCGTTACATGCAAGCTGGGGCCATGGCATCTGTGGTGGGGAGCACTTCCTCAGGCCCAGGCAAGCCCTGATGTCTGGGCAGGATCTGACACGCAGCTGTGATGCAGGGGGCTGAAAAGTGGCCAGGAGGTGAGTTGAGCGGAGACCTCGAGAGGGCGGCCAGGGAAGGCAAGCACCTGGGCGAGCTGGTTTCTCCCCTTCGGCTACAGACAGCCCTGCTGGTCTCTGACCTGTGTGAATTCCAGGGTCTGCTCCGGCCGTCACTCTTCGGGCAGCCTCCTTTTCTCCTCAAAGTGGTAGAGAGCTCCTCAGCTCAGCTTCGCTTTTACATAAATCTGTTCCAACACGCTTTAGGTCTCCCAGAAATTTCTAGTGTTCTGGACTGCCAGTAGGATGAGGCAGAATGAACTTTCTAGCTCAATAATAACAAAAATTTCAAATTTTGAGGAGTTATTTTAATGCAAATTATAGTGAGGTACAATCCTCTCTCTGCTTATGGTACAGATACAGCCCGCCCAGCACACAACTCAGCAATCCCTCGTCCCGGTGATTCGCATCCAGGAACTTATGTGAAGGTGGTGGACAGAGACCCAGCTGCCACGCTCTGAGCCGTGTACATGACAGAGGCTGGAGATAAAGGACGTTTGACCACAGGCCCTGATGCAGCAGCTCGTACTACACAGCTACTTAACCCACAAGAAGTGGAGAATATAGAACATGAAAAACTTATGTACGTAATTACCCACAGATAGGGAGAAAAAAGGCTTCTCACACGTTAGGTACAGGACGAACAGCTGTGAGTAATCCTACAATAGCATTAGCAATACTTAGGCTGTCCTCCTCTGGGTCTACCTGTGCTTCCAAATTTTCCTACAGTGACTTAAAAACAGTTCGTTTTTATGGGCAGATAAAGCATAATTTTTAATTTAATTACTGACAAATTAATGCAATGAGTATTTTACTTCTACAGAAAACTATATATAAAAACAGATATACACATTTTCATGTTACCAATTGTGAACTTCACTTCTAGTGCCTGCGTTTAGTCAGGGGTAATTCTACTCGTGGGGCATCACGTCCCAGGCTCTGAAGGAAGAACGAAAGAAGATCCATCTGGTCTGGCTGAAGAGGCAGAGGTGACAGAGGTCATTCTCCCCACGGCAGCACTGGAGGCAAACACGAGTACTTAGAGTAACACACCTGTGTTTCAAGTCGAAGTCAAGCTCCCCAACTACCGGGACGTGACACTGCCCGAGGCTCTTGCAGCCACAGCTTACAGAAGAGTGTTCTGAAATGTCTTCATACATGTTAAAATATCAAATATTATTTCATATTAACAGTACACAAATATATGTTGTTTTAAGTTGATTTAAGTTCTTCCAACCAGCATCGACCGGGCGACGAGGTTCGAAACTTCCCTGGGCAACGAGTGATACGCTCGTGTATCATACTAGTGTCTGAGATTGGGCGAAACGCTGATGATCGCTGAAGCTGGCTGACAGGGCTCTATTTTTGTGTATACTTTAAACTGCTCATAACTAGAAAGGTTAAAAATTATATCCTAAACAAGTTCTTAAATTTTTGGGGGCGCCTGGGTGGCACAGTCATTAAGCATCTGCCTTCGGCTCAGGGCGTGATCCCAGTGTTCTGGGATCGAGCCCCACATCAGGCTCCTCTGCTGGGGGCCTGCTTCTTCCTCTCCCACTCCCCCTGCTTGTGTTCTCTCTCTCGCGGGCTGTCTCTGTCAAATAAATGAATAAAATCTTTAAAAAAAATTTTTTTTTAACTGCTAATTGCTAATTTAGATAAAAAGCAACAAGAACTGTAATAAAACTTAAAGCTTATTTTCACGAGCTGAAACAGTACGTATAAAAGCAAACTAAGAGGAAGTGTCCAATTCCTGGAGAAGGTGCTGAATCGGACACACCCTTCTTGGGTCTTCTCCGGGTGGTTCAGTCAAAGAGCAGCACACAAATGGGACGTTATCAACGGAAATAGCTAATTTAAAATGAGGGATCCCTGAACATGGTGATGTTGACTCAGGTCCTCCCTGGAAAAACGTGTTTTTTAACTGCTCTCACTCTCCTGTATGTTCTTGGGAACAAGTCTGCAATGTTCTTGCAATCACTCACCAGGCCGACACACAGCGCAGCTGCAGAAAGATGCCCAGACACTTCCCTCTGGGAAAGTAGCTGGAATTGCAGCCGAGCGTGAGGACAAGGCCGCCCTAGTCACCATCCAAAAGATTCGAGGGTAAAGTAGAGAGACCATAGGTAAACACCTATGATCACTTTGCTTGCTCCTTATCTCCAGAAGCCATCTCTGAAACGACTGGTTTCAGGGACCCTTGTGAGCTGCTATCTGTCCTCAGGGCGAGTGGACGGGGGCCAGCCCCTCAGCAGCTGCTCTCACCGCTACAGCACAACCTGCTTAGCTTTCCAATGAGCTTCAGAGGAGCCACGGGCAGCCACGTGGCCACCAGGAGCACGTGTGGAAGGCCCACACTGGCCCCAGAGACCTGAGTCCACTATCTCAGACCTTCTAAGCTAACAGGCTCCCAGGCGCTCTGCCCCAGGTACCACAACTGGGGAGCACGATTCAGAACCAACACTAATTTCTATGCGTCCATGTTCCCAACAAGGTAAGCTGTGACTGTAGGGGACATGTCTACCTTGCTCAACGCTTTCAACACTTCCAGTAAGTTCTGAATCAACCATGCTACTTGTTCTGTCATCCAGAAAGAAAATCCTGTGTGGGGAGACCTTCCAGTGTTTACCCAGATTCCCTCCATGCCTGAGACCCACACGAACTGCCCCCCCCAGGACGGGTAGATCTGATTCTGGTGGTCGACCATTAACGGAACCACACTTCTTCAATCCAACTGCAACTATCCGAACTCTGCTATGAACCAGTAAATGCCTATCACAATCCCAGTGCGTAGTTGTATGAATTATGGACACACTTCCCTTCTTCTACTCAGTAGTACCCTAGGAAAGCAGTGTTCCAGCAGATTTCAGCAGAAAATACTGATTAAATCAAAGTGACTGTCTTTGTACAAGATGCCCACCAGCAAAGAGAAAGAAAAAAACCACTTTTCTGGTATGTGCTGCTTAACAAGCAGATACTGCCATTGCTGACTTAACAGGACAAGATAAAAACAAATCACTATGGGTTCTCTGGTTACTGTTACACACTGAGAGCTGTCCACAGAAGACTGCCAATGCCAAGGGCCTTCCAAAACGCTATCCACTTCACTGGTGTGAAGAGCAGCTCCTTACAAGCTCATTCAGAAGTCGTCTAGGTTTTGATCAGTTAAGGCAGTCAGCACCATGCTCCACTGCTCACCTAGTCCGTGTGTTTACCACAGACGTCACCCACCCTGCAGACGGGGGACGAGAGCACATTCCCCGCGGACACGCGGCGTGGTTACTGTGTGCTCTAGAATCCTGCCGCCCTATCTGTGAGCCCGCACGCAGTCACTGCTCCGTGTAGGAGCCCAGACTGGCTCGTTAGCCTCTGTGCATAAAAGGACTCAGGGTTCCTCCTTGACAGGGATGCCAGGAAAACTGCCCAAGGACACCCAGGGACCCGAGGAAGAGGAGGAGGGGCATCTCTGTCCTTGTCGCTGTCACTGACTTACGTCTTAACATATGCAAAAGCATATGGAAATATCTCTACTTAGTGCGTAAAAGCTCCAGTCCGTTCTCTAAATGTGCGTTAGTGGGAAATACCTAAACCCCTGGAAATGGAAATGCATCCACTATTCAAATTAGGGAAGAAAAAGAACCAGGTTTCTGTTTGAAAACTGAAACAACCACTATAGCTAAACTTACCGTAGAGGCCCCCCAACTCTACCTTCCCTTCAAAAAGCACAGCTGACCCTTGAACAAAGCAGGGACTGGGGCACTGACCCCCCCACAGCTGAAAATCTGGGCGTACCTTCTGACTCCCTCAAAACTTACCAGCTTGACCAGAAGCCTGATACCGTAAACCAGTTAACCCCTACTTTGTATGTCGCACGTATTCCACACAGCGTTCTCACCATGCAGCACGCTGGAGCCCAGAGTGCTATAACACATCATATGGAAGACAAAACACATGGACCGTGCAGTCCCGTGTTTACAGAAAGAAATGCATGTGGACCTGTGCAGTTCCGGCCCAGGCTGTTCACTGCGACGCATTTCCCAAGCCACCTCCTGAGAAGCCAGGAAACGCCGGTCACCAGCTTGTTCCTAAAATGCAGCAAGGGCCCGGCCAGCAGGAGGCACATCAGCTTGTCCCATTTACCGTAAAATCAGAAACAAACCACAGGGCAGAACTTCTGGGTGCCACGGTGCTCCACCACTGCAGGTCCCCGAGTCCTGCCAGTACGCGCAGGGACGGTGGCTCCGCCGGCACGCATCTCCTGGGTGTCCCTGTGACTCCCACCAGCAGGCAGAGGCGTCCACACGTGGGGTTCCTGCTCAGCCTCCCTGGAATGAGGCGTGGGTCAGCCCTGCAGGCCTGCCTCGATCGCCGGAGGGCCACAGTGGAGGCTCCAGGTCGGCTTCTCTATGTGGTTTCCATAAAAGTGTCACTTGTGGAGAGGGACCGTCCTGGTCCATGGCAGAACTGTTAGGCCCGGAAGCCCAGTGCCAGGTAGATGGAGGAAACGAGCCAAGGGGCCCAGCTGAGCCATCCAGCTTTCTGCGTCACGCCAGGCTCCCCGGCAACGGCCCCTCCAGAGGCCGCTAGCAACAGCCAGCCGCGGTGAACTGTGCAGACCTGTGCATCGTCGATCTTTGTTTCCAACCATCTTCACATGTGCACAGAGATGAGAAGACAGAGGGGAAGGGGAGCGACAGCCTTTCCTCTCTTTCCGGCTCCCTCTGGCTACAGAAAAACCCCGTCACGGCCCTCTACTCTTTCAACGGAAACAAGCAAAACACTGGTCAAGCTCCCTGCACGGCAGAGCACAGGGGGTCATGCCTTTAGCTGACACGCACATGAACAGCAAAGTTGCAAAGGCAGGTGTTTATTCCTTGTGCTCCGAGGGAAGAAACCACCAGCATCTCAGATCCAGGAGTTAACATATGACAGTGCTTCAGACGTTTAGACGAGGCTCATGAAACCTTTGCACCAACGCAACGCCCGAAGTCCTGATTAAAGGACCTTCTAGTCCTAACATTTTATACCCGGCAACGTGTAAAAATGGATAAAACTGAATGCACATTACATTCTTAAAGCCGATTATTTTTAACTGATTGGCAAAATCTGTCTTGCATGAACTGTTCTGATCTTGTGAAGTTAACATGTGCCCTGCTTCTCTTCCCCACTGTAGTTACGTTTCTACCATTACCTAATATTTAAGGCTTGTATTTGTTTGGTTACCTTAAACTTGGGCCAAGACACGGTTTCCCATTTATGGTAATGCTATGGTATGATGATGAGGGGAGACAGTACATCAATTACCAGGTAGCTGGATATGGCAGAAGCATGAAGGGAATGGGCAAATCCACGGCATCTGGGAAATGCTTGATCACACCTCAGGGACACACATACTCACCTCAACATCACCTTCCTATTCCAGGTCATTTCTTGAACTACGTATTACAGGTATTTACGTTACACGTCCACGTGTGCACCAGCCACTGACCGTTACGAACGGGCATCTCGTGCTCTTCAACTGCACAGGGTGGTGGCTGGGGCGCTTACAAGTATGAATGGTTTGGAAAGAACGGCTATAACGAGACGCTCGGAAGGTGCTAGCTGGGGTCAACGGGTCTCTTCCAGGGTTAACCGTCTACAATTAGACTCAGAACACTCAGAACTGGTTCGTTAGTGCGATTTCCATGGTACAGTAGCAGCGACCAGAACCTGGGGGGTACTTGTGAAATCTATTAAGTGTAATTCAGTACAAGCACAGTATTTTCATTTAAGATAGTATCTCAATTTTCTTTTTAAATGTAACTATGTCATACATGAAGATTTAAGGAAGAAAAAGTGGCTCCTTTATTCTGGTATCTATAGAATTTAGGATTTATAACATATTGGTCACTTAAAATACATGGCTTTTTAATTATCTTTCAACATGCATATGAGCTCCCTGATTACAAAGTTTTCATTTATTTGAAAATGTTATAAAGCAGCAAGCGAGCACCTGTCAGCATGCTAGCAAGGCCCTCGAGCATGAGCAAAGGCCTCTACCACAAGGGGCTCCTAACCAGCAGCAGATCTGAGGCTGAGAAAACCACCTGCGTGCCGGGAACGTGCAGCCCTTGTGAAGAGAGAAGGAGGAGAGGTTCACCACGCACGTGCCGCCCTCGTCACAACGGACACTTCCTGCCGTCAGTCCAGCCCCTTGGAGCTGGAGGGGAAATCATGGCCCAGAGACTTTAGGAGGTGGAAGGACAAGCCTAGGCAGCCGTAGGCCAGGCCAAGGACAAGGGACACAGCTGTACGCCTGTACTCAACACACAGCGAGGCATGACCTCCTCAACCAGGGGAGAGGGCATCACGTGAATCTCAGACCCTACATCACCTACGGCCACAACCTGCTATCTAAAATCAAGCTTCAGGGGTGCTTACTTGTGGGACGTCCTTTTCTTCATCATGCTTGCAGACACACCAGCATGGCCTAAAAGAGAAGTGAATATAAATCAATAAAAACTGGATAGAAAATACTTCAGAACATGGAAAAAATTAACTTCTGAAAAACTGCTACATAAAGCATGAAATGAAAATAAACCATCAACAGCCAACATGTATAGAGCCATTTGTTTGTCTAATTTTCAAAAAGGAGATAAATGGAGTTCTGAGAAGATAAAATGACAGGGACAACAGCTCATCGCCCAAGATCAGCCATAAAAAAACACCTAAAATCACATCGACAAAAACCACAGAAGTGACAATTCTAGCCGTAAAGTACAACGTTACAGCAGCCGTGTTCCTGCTCCCAGCAAGCAAAACGCCAGCAGATGTGAGACACCTGGATCCAGGCACCGGGACGACCGGTGGGGCAGGACTGGGGGGCCCCGCATGGACCCAGACTGTGTTCTGAGGGCAACATGCAGACGACAGTAAGAGAAGGGAAACCAGAAGAACCCAGTGGGTGTGCCAGCCACCTCTCTGAACCCATGTGGTAAAAACCTCAAAGAGGTGGCCCCTCAGCAGGAAGGCTGAAGGAGCCCCAGGAATCGAAGCTGCTACAGCCCATCCCGACAACTGCGGACAGGAGCAAAGTCAGAGGGCAGTGACGGGGTCCCGACGCACCATAGCTCATTCCCAACGCAGAGCGGCAGACTGGACCCCACACCTCCGTGGGTTATAAACAGACAATGTAAGTAACAGGTAAAAATGTGAAAAGCACTATAATAAATACGCTCAAATATTTAAAGGAAGATACAGACAACACTTAAAAAACTGTGAAGAAAGAAAGGACTGGAATGAAACTAGTGGAAAACACAGGGTCTGAAGTGAAGATCAGCGGACATGGTGAACCGTGGACCAGACCTCACAGACGCGAAGACCAGTGACGCTGTCCACAATGATGGGGAACAGCGGGGACGGCCTCGGTGGCCAGACGGCACAGTCAACTGCACCCACGACAGAGAGGACAGCGCAGGAAAGAAGAAACAACTCTGGAGGAAGCAACGGCAGGGAGGCCTCCAGGTGCGGTAAGCGCGCAACCACACGGCCAGCGAGCTCACCAACGCCAAAGACGACCACACCAGGGCACATCCTAACCATGTTTCTGAAACCAGCAACCAATAAAATACTTTTACAACACCCAGACAATGAAAGACGCATTAAATGCCGGGAAACAAAGGTAATACCGACTCCAGATTCATTGTCAGAAACAGCAGAGCCAGGACAGAAGACAGCGGGGTGAACCCGGAGACTCAGCACTACACTCAGCCCAAAGGACAGAGAATCACATCAAACGTAAACATGCCACACACACCAATTCAGAGACAAGAAGGAAAGGATGGGACAGTGGCTCACTCCACACAGGTTAACTTCAGGACAAAGTTATCAGGGATCAAGACAACATTTCAAAATGGTAAGAGCCAATGAACCAAGAAGCCCCCATATTTAAACCGAGGCTGACTGTGTGGACCTTGTCCCAGAACACTGAAGGACACGAACTGAAACCGGCTGGCGTGGCCGGAAGACTCACCACAACCCCATGTATAGACCTGGACTCCTCTCTCGGTAACGACATAACATGCGGGTAGACAATCGGTGGAGACACAGAAGACCTAATCTCCACAAACAGCCAGCACGCACTCTTCCCCAAGTTCACACGAGACACACCAGACACACCATCTGCTCCTCGTAACACAAACCTTCCATACGCTTAAAACAACCTGAAATCATAAGAATTTTGTGCTCTGGCCACATCAGAATTAAATCAGAAATAAATATCTGGAAATATCTGTGTTTTTGAAAATTAAACAACAATCTTCTGAAAGTCCACAGTTCAAAGACAAAATCACAATGAAATCTGATCTCGAAGAAAAAATGGAAACACGATCCGTGGAATGCAGCAAACACAGTGCTTACTGTAGTGATCGAAATTCACTCCAAGCAGCAGCAGCAGACAGAAAACAAAGCGCCCCGAGCACAAGCTCGGCATGGTGGTTCCCCTGGCTGGGGGCTGGCGGGTGATCCACCAAGTTCTCTCCCCTTGGCCTTTAAAGTGTCCGATTTAAACACACATTTCCTTACTAGTATTACATTCATGACTATGAAGTGAACAGGGAGAGAGACGGCCAACTGGTCTGCACAGGACATTCTGTCACTGTTCCCAGGTGACAGCGCAGGGCCATCCTCCTTCTGTGCAGCCCGGGCGCCCACACACAGACTCGCAAGGGGCTCAGGGACGACAGAGGACACGGCCTGGAGGGAGAGCTCCCTGAAGCACCCGGGAACGTCGTGGCGAGCCTTGGGGTGGACAGGATGAGGAGAGACACACAAACAGACGTGAAGGACTCACTCAGGCTCTGCTGGGCCTGCCCCAGGCATCGGCGCGCCTCCCCTCCCACGCGAAGGATGCCAGGAAGGGCAGCTGACTGAGCATCTGGGCTGTCCCGTCCCTGCATGCCAGGCAAAGCTCAGGCCCACAAGTCACCACCTGTCCCCATGGAGCTCACTTCCCCAGCTGGAGGAGGATCCTGGCGGAAACCATCTTCTACTGATCACTCAAGAAACAACCCCTCCATGGTAGGAGTGCTGTCAGACGAGCGGCAAACTATGAAATGATTCCAGAGCCACACAGATGAAGTGAAAGAACGGGTGTCCTCAAGCAAACGGAGGGTATCGCTGTCACCACATGGGAACAAGAGGCTACAAAAGGGGAAAGCAAAGAGCTCCTGAAAACCGAACGCCATGAACGGACAGAACGTGCTGTTTCTGGCGCTGCGTCCTAACAAGCAAAAAGCCGAACTCGAGGAAAAATCAACAACTCTTCCTCAACTGGTCAGAGACGTGATGTCACAGGGCAAACCGGCGCCCCCCAAACCGTTGACCAACCTGCAGATACGGACAATCAGAGCTCAGCAGGCAGAACCATCTGCGGGAAGCAGGGCAGGAAAGCCTCAACAAAAGCCGCCCAGCAGCTGGGGCCTCAGTGTGGAGAAGGCTGGGACGAAGCCTCCAGCCACTAATCATGCCGAGGAGACGCAGGGCACCAATGCTGGGCAGGTTTCACCTCCAGGAGCGCTGCCAGGTTCTCAGGGAAGATGAGAGAAAAATCCCCTCCTGCCTCCAGTAGAGGGGGGGAAAAGTACCCGTCTGGAAATACAACAAAGCATTCAGTTCTCAACAAGGCCTGCCCTCAAGAGCTTAACCTCTGGGGTTTGTCTGGGAGCCCAGCTGGCCTGAGGGAAGGGGAATTCAAAGTGCAGCTGCCTGCCCTCCCGTCCCACAGGGGGAGAAGGTCAGCCGGTGACACAGACTCAGGAGGGCAGGAGACCGATACAGCACTACAGAACGTGCACCGCCCCCACGCCCCATCGTCACATCACTGACGGCTCACGGAGTTCCTTCTCGCCAGCACATCATGTCTCAGCCCAAAAACTATACAGCGCATTAA
Organism: Ailuropoda melanoleuca; assembly: GCF_002007445.2. Taxonomy (NCBI): domain Eukaryota; kingdom Metazoa; phylum Chordata; class Mammalia; order Carnivora; family Ursidae; genus Ailuropoda; species Ailuropoda melanoleuca. The sequence goes on along the minus strand of NC_048234.1, from coordinate 15,273,600 downwards.
AAAGCAAACATGGTTTGAAGAGACAGCAAGCATCCGAACTAGACTCGGGTATGACAGGGATGGTAGAATTATCAGACCAAGAATTTTAGTAACTATCACAGTAATAAGCTAGGGGCTCCAAGGAAAAAGTAAACGTGAGAAAAGACGAGTAACGTAAACTGAAAGGTGGAAATTATCAGAAAAAATTAAACAGACATGGCAGAGATCAGAACATCACAACAGAAATGAACAATGTGTCTGGGGGGACTCAGGATGGAGAAAGTAAAATCATGGAAAGTTGAACAAAACCACAAAAAGTAGGGGAAAGTGGAAGAGAAAAAAGGGAGAAAGCACAGGGCAAGGAACAGGAAACAGTAAGAAACGTGGCCGACATTAACTCAGCGGTCACCGGAGGCCGCTGAGGAAGACTCTCTCAGCTTCAGGACATGCCAGCAGAAACCTCCAAACCTGAAAAGCAAAGAGAAAAAAGACAAAGACAGGAAAAAACAAATCAGAATATCCAAGGACCATGGGACAACTATAAAGAAGTAACACATACAATGGGAATGCCAGGAAGAAAAAGAGGAGACAAGGGAATAGACATATGTGAAGCAATAGTGAATGATGATTTCCCCAAACTGAAGTCAGACACTAAACCAGAGATCCAGGAAGTTCAGAGAATGCCAAGCAGGATAAATGCCCCAAAATCACATGTAAGGACAAAGAAAAACTCCTGACAGAGACAGAGGAAAAACACCTTATGTACAGAGGAACAAAGCAAAAATTACATCCAACGTCTCCTCAGAGAGCACACACGCAGAGAGCGGACTGAGACACCTGAAGTGTTGGGAGAAAATTAACCTAGAATTTTGTATTCTGCTACCCTTCATGAGTGAAGGAGAAGACTTGCTCAAACAAGCAAAAGGTAAGAGAATTTGTTGCCAGGAGACCTACACTGTAAGAAATGTGAAAAAAAATTCTTCAGGAGCACCTGGGGGGCGCAGTCGTTATGCGTCTGCCTTCGGCTCAGGGCATGATCCCAGCATTCTGGGATCGAGCCCCACATCAGGCTTCTCCGCTATGAGCCTGCTTCTTCCTCTCCCACTCCCCTGCTTGTGTTCCCTCTCTCGCTGGCTGTCTCTATCTCTGTCAAATAAATAAATAAAAATCTTAAAAAAAAGAAAAAAAATTCTTCAGAGAGAAGAAAAATAATATAGCTGAGAAACTCAAATCTACAGAGAGATCATTAGAGATGGAATCAGTGAAGATAAAACAAACACTTCCATTTTTATTACTATTTAATAGAACTGGTAATATTTTTTCAGAATTCCAGCAACAACATGTTAGATGATTACAGCTTACTTGTAAGTGAACTGGATTAGTTATAAATGTATCCTGCAAACTGTAGGGCAGTCTCTTAAAAAAGTAAAAGAACAAGGGCAATGAAAATAGTAACAAATAGAGCAGATATTAATCCAAATCACCTTAATATCAATGGTCTAAGTATACCAATTAAAATACCAAGACTGCACAGTGGAATTAAAAACAAGACCATACTGTATACTGTCCACAAGAAATCCGCTTTAAAGGTATGTTTAGATTAAAAGTAGAGGAAAGGAAAAATATACACCATGCTAACACTGATCAAAAGAAACGAGAGTAGCTATATTAATTTCAGAGAGATTCCAGAGCAAGAAAAGTCACCAGGGAAAAAGAAATATCTTACGATAAAGCAATCAATCCTCTAAGAAGACATAACAATCTTTAACATGTGTATCTAACAAGAGAACATCAAACTAAGGAAGGCAAACTGTTAAAACTACAAAGAGAAACTGATGAATCCACTATCATAGCTGGATACTTCAATAACGCTCTATCAGAAATGGGACAGATCCAGCAGGCAGAAAATCAGTGAGGACACAGTCAAACCCAACAACACCACTAATCAAATGGATATAATTGACATCAATAGACCACTCTATCCAACAACAGCAAAATACACGTTCTTTTCAAGTTCCCATGAAGCAGTCACCAAGACAACATTCTGGATCATAAAACACACCTTAATACATTTAAAAGAACAGAATTCCTGCAACTGCTCTCAAACCACAATAAAATCAAACTAATTTCAGTAACAGAAAAATAGCTGAAAAATCCCCAAATACTCAGAGATTAAACAACACAGTTCTAAATACATAGTTCAAAGAAGAAATTGCAAGATGAATTTAAAAATGTTTTGAACTAAGTGAAAATGAAAATACAATTTACAAAATTTGTGGGATACAGGGAAAGCAGTGCACAGAAAGAAATTTATAGCAGTGAATGCATGTATCAGAAAAGAGGAAAGACCTAAAATAAAAAAAATCTAAGGTTCCATCTTAGGAAAAGAGGAAACCATATTAAATGCAAAACTAGCAAAAAATGTTATAAAGACTGGGGCTCCTGGGTGGCTCAGTCAGTGAAGCGTCTGCCTCTGGTTCAGGTCATGATCCCAGCATCCTGGCAGACTCTCTACTCCACGGGGAGCCTGCTTCTCCCTCTCCCTTCTCCCTCTGCCTGCTGCTCCCCCTGCTTGAGCTCTCTCTGTCAAATAAATAAATAAAACCTAAAAAAAAAAAAAAGATGTTATAAAAAATATAACAGAAATCAGTAATATTTTAAACAGGAAATCAACAGACAAAAATCAATAAAATCAAAAGCTCATTCTTTGAAAAGATCAAAATTGATAAATCTCTAGCCAGGGGACTAACAAGAGAGAAGACACAAATCGCTAACATGAGAAATCAAAGAGGAGACATCACTACAGACCCCATATATAAGATAGATATGACAAAAACTGATGAAAGAAATCAAAGAACAACTATCTAAATGGAGAGATATTCCACGTTCACAGACAGACTCAATATTGTCAAGATGTCAATTCTTCCCAGGGGTGCCTGAGTGGCTCAGTTGGTTAAGCATCTGCCTTCAGCTCAGGTCACGATTCCAGAGTCCTAGGATCAAACCCCGCATGGGGCTCCCTGCTCAGCAGAGAGCCTGCTTCTCCTTCTCCCTCTGCCCCTCCTCCCCTTGTTCTCACTCTCTCTCACTCTCACTCATTCTCTATAAAATACACAAAATCTTTATTGAAAAAAAAAAAAAAGATATGTCAGTTCTTCTCAACTTGATCTATAGATTCAATGCAATCCCAATCCAAATCCAAGCAAGTTATTTTGTGGATATCAACAAACCAGTTCTAAAGTTTATAGGGAGAAGCAAAAGATCCAGAACAGCCAACACAATATTGAAGGAGGAGAACAGCTGGAGAACTGACACTACTTGACTTTAAGACGTACTATAAAGCTACACTAATCAAGACAGCATGGTACTGGCTAAAGAATGGAAAAACAGATCAAATGGAGAACTCTAAAAAAGATCCACATATAGTCAGCTGATCTTTAACAAAGGAGCAAAGGCAATAAAATGGAGAAAAGATAGTCTTTTTAATAAATGGTGCTGGAATGACTAGACATCCACCTGCAAAAAAATGAATTTAGACACAGACCTTACATCCCTCACAAAAATTAACTCAAAATGGATCACAGACCTAAATGCACAGTGCAAAACTACAAAACTCCTAAAAGTTAGCATAGTGAAAAATCCAAATGAACTTGGTTATGCTGATGACTTGTTATGCTGATGACTTTTTAAGATAATACAATGGCACAATCTATGAAAGAAGAAAATTGATAAGCTGCATTTTATTAAAATTAAAAACTTCTGCTCTGTGAAAGACACTATAAAAAAAATGAGAATCTGGTGTATGTGCTTGGCTGAGGAGCCAATGAGACGAAGTTACCATCTGTGGGATTCTGACTGAACACCTCTAAGTCAGAATCCTGCCCAGGTGGAACAATACGGCAATGCCAAGGAGCCTTGGTTGGCCTCAGACAGCCAGTCTCCCACTGACCCCACCAGTGGGCCACCACACTTAAGAGACCAGGGTCCAGTGCAGAGAGCACCTCATCCTGCAAAACAGGGCGCGTCTGGAAAGGGGCCACCCCCTCGCCAGTCACACAACGCACATTCACGCTAAACCATTCACAGACAACCTGCTTCTAGGTCAGGGTTTCATATGTAGCAGAGCAGCTCCCTCGCTGCGATCTATTAAAAGTCAGCCCTCGACACAAGGGTTTATAATTCAAAAATAAATAAAATAAAATAAAATTTTTTAAAAAAAGGACAATCAGAAGAAAATACCTGGAAAACATATCTGATGAAGGACTATTATCCAAAATATACAAAGAATTCTTAAAATTCAATAAGAAAACCACCAATTAAACATGGAACAAAGAGCTTAACACCAAAGAACAGACAGAGACGGCAAAAATCATGTATGAAAAGATGCTCTACACATCATATGTGGAGGAAATGCAAACAAAAAACAATGAGATACCACTACGCTTCTAACAGAATTACCAAAATCCAGAACACTGACAACACCAAACACGGAGATGATGTACAGCAACAGAAACTCTCATTTGTGGCTGGAGGGAATGCACACTGGTGCAGCTGCACTGGAAGACAATTTGGTGGTTTCTTACAAACCATACTCTTACCATATGATCTAGCAACTATGGTCCTTGGTATTTACCCAAATAAGTTGGAACCAGTTCACACAAAAACCTGCCCGTGGATGTGCATAGCAGCTTTATTTGTAATCCCCTAAACTTGGAAGCAACCAAGATATCCTTTAGTGGGTGACTGGATAAATAAACGATGGTACATCTACAAATAGAATATTATTCAGTACTGAAAAGGAACAAGCTATCAAGTCATGGAAAGACATGGAAGAACCTTAAGTGCATACTGCTAAGTGAAAGAAGCCAGTCTGCAAAGGCTCCATAGAATTCCAACTCTATTAACATTCCAAGAAAGGCAGAACTATGGATACAATAAAAGGTCAGTGGCTGCCAGCGGTCAGGTGGTGAGAGGAATGAATAGCTGAAGAACAGGGGAGTTTCAGGAAGTAAAACTACTGATACCAGAACGGTGGATTTGAGTGATTACACATTTGTCAAAACCCACAGAATGTACGACACCAAAAGTGAACCTTAAGATAAACAACGGACTCTGGGTAATCACAACGTGTACAATGTAGGTGCACTGTAACAAATGTACTATCTGGTGAGGGCTATTGCTTGTATGGGAGGCTAAGGGGAGGGCATCAGGGGTATATGAGAAGCACACATTCTGCTCAATCTTGCCGTGAACTTAAAACTGCTTTAAGAAAAGTAAAGTCCTGGGGCACCTGGGTGGCTCGGATGATTAAGCATCTGCCTTCAGCTCAGGTCATGATCTTAGGTTCCTGGGATCGAGCCCCACGTCGAGCTCCCAGCTCAGCAGGGAGTCTGCTTCTCCCTCTTACTCTGCCTTTCCGTCTGCTTGTGCTCTGTGTGTATGTGTGTGTGTCTCAAAAAAATCTTTAAGAAAAATAAAGTCCTTTTTTAAGGTCCTTTTAAAAAAAATGAAGAGGTACTAGACGTATTCTTTCATCATCAACACTGAGCTACACAACCGGAAAGCAATACCTGCAAACTGGAGGTAAAATGACTTTGAACCCAGACTTCCATACCCAGCTAAATTACCAATTGAGAGTATACACATTTACATTCACATATGGGCTCAAAAATACATCTCCCACAAATATCTGGAAGTTGCTGGAGGCTATTCTTCAGAAAACGAGAGAGAAAAGATTCATAAACACAGCATCCAAGAAACCACAGCCATTAGCTAGGACTGCAGAAGTCCAGCATGACTGTGACGGAGGCTGAGACCCACGAGGATGCAAACAAGAGGCCAAGAACTTAAAGTTCTCTCCCAGAAGCTGACACCACACAGTGGCAAGTATAAGACATAACTCCTATCACAAAGTAACTCTGACTTTAGAAGAGCTTCTAAAAGGAAGCAAATCAGGGGAGAAAAGAACAGAAGAAAGGAAGGCCAAAGAGGCCTTAAAGGACGCAGCATTCCCAGAAGTTCTCTCCCAGAAGCTGACACCACACAGTGGCAAGTATAAGACATAACTCCTATCACAAAGTAACTCTGACTTTAGAAGAGCTTCTAAAAGTAGAAGCAAATCAGGGGAGAAAAGAACAGAAGAAAGGAAGGCCAAAGAGGCCTTAAAGGACGCAGCATTCCCAGAAGTTCTCTCCCAGAAGCTGACACCACACAGTGGCAAGTATAAGACATAACTCCTATCACAAAGTAACTCTGACTTTAGAAGAGCTTCTAAAAGTAGAAGCAAATCAGGGGAGAAAAGAACAGAAGAAAGGAAGGCCAAAGAGGCCTTAAAGGACGCAGCATTCCCTTCACACATACCCTGAGGGCAAAAAGTTACAAAGCCCATGAATACCTCACATAATTACATATGCATTTAAGATCTGATTCAGTCTTCCTTCTAGAAATCCATCCCAATGACAACGCGTGGGCAGGACAAATGGACAAGCCTATTCATTGCAGTCATCACGTCTAATACAGAAGAGCAGAAACCACCGTAATGTCCAAGTAACTGACCTCTGAACAAATGAGTATGAAAACCATTCATCCGTAGAGTGGGAAGGAGGCA
>NC_048234.1:15222973-15265996 GCF_002007445.2 Ailuropoda melanoleuca | reverse complement strand
AAGTTCTCTCCCAGAAGCTGACACCACACAGTGGCAAGTATAAGACATAACTCCTATCACAAAGTAACTCTGGACTTTAGAAGAGCTTCTAAAAGTAGAAGCAAATCAGGGGAGAAAAGAACAGAAGAAAGGAAGGCCAAAGAGGCCTTAAAGGACGCAGCATTCCCTTCACACATACCCTGAGGGCAAAAAGTTACAAAGCCCATGAATACCTCACATAATTACATATGCATTTAAGATCTGATTCAGTCTTCCTTCTAGAAATCCATCCCAATGACAACGCGTGGGCAGGACAAATGGACAAGCCTATTCATTGCAGTCATCACGTCTAATACAGAAGAGCAGAAACCACCGTAATGTCCAAGTAACTGACCTCTGAACAAATGAGTATGAAAACCATTCATCCGTAGAGTGGGAAGGAGGCACTCTACACACTGCTGAGCAGAGGTCACCAACACACACTGTTCAGAGGAGTAGGCAGGTGTGTATGTATTCACTGTGCCTGGTGTCAGTCTGTCATTGAAAGTGGGTGGCATCGCTCATCTGAGGACCACATATTTTCCAGTAGAAAACAGAACAAGATCCTTTACTAGGTACTACATCTATTTGTTGATTGAAATGTGAAAGAAATAGAGCCATAATTTATAAAATAAACTGTTCAATGACTCACAAAAGTTACACTGTACCAAACCAAGATGGCTAAGAAAAACTACATTCACTCAAACCGTTCTAACAGAAGCTCATTCAGAGACACATGTTCCGAAACACTCATTACTCCTTTTACTGCTCCTTACTTTACTGGGCTTTGCAGATACCACGCTTTTTACAAATTGAAGGTTTGTGGCGACCCGGCATCAAGCAAGTCTATCAGCGTCATTTTTCCAACAGCGTTTGCTCACTTCATGTCTCTGGGTCACGTTTTGGTAATTCTCACAACATTCCAAACCTTTTCGCTATTACAATTTCTGTGATCAGTGACTTGCTGAAAGCTCAGATGATGGTTAGCATTTTTTTTAGGAACAAACTGTTTTTTAAATTAAGGTATGTACATTGTTTTTTAGACATAATGCTATTGGGGTGCCCGGCTGGCTCAGTTGGCAGATCATGTAACTCAATCTCAGGGCTGTGAGTTCAAGCCCCACATGGGGCATGGAGCTTACTTTAAAAAAAGGAGGGGGGGCACCTGGGTGGCTCAGTCGGTTGAGCATCTGACTCTTGGTTTCAGCTCAGGTGCTGATCTCACAGTGGTGGGATCAAGCCCTGAGCTGGGCTCCATGCTCGGGGCAGATGGGGGGGAGGGGGTAGTCTGAGATTCTCTCCCTCTTTCTGCCTGCCCCCCTCTCCCCCACTCATGCACACACTCTCTCTCTCTCTAAAATGGATAAATAGGGCGGGGGTGGGGGGATGGGTTAGCCCAGTGATGGGTATTAAGGAGGGCACGTATTGCATGGAGCCCTGGGTATTATATGCAAACAATGAATCATGGAACAATACATCAAAAACTAAGGATGTATGGTGACTAACATGATAAAATTTTTTAAAATGGAAAAAAAAATTAGAAAATAAAAAAATAAATAGAACGGATAAGTAGATCTATTTAAAAAACAGACATAAACTACTGCACACAGGAGGCAGACCGCAGTAGAGTGTAAACATAACTTACACAACTTACACAACTGGGAAACGAAGAACTTCATCTGATTCATTGTACTGCAGCACTCGCTTTATTGTGGTGGTCTAGAACCACACCGGCAACAGCTCACAGACATGACTTCTACCAGCTGTTAATTTCAGGTGGGCTCAGATTTTCCAAAGATAAAGATCCTGTCTGTTCCAGTGCCTCGTTTAGATCAGGAATCCTCACCAATCTCACCCACACCACACTCAGTACCTCCCACCCTAGCAACTCACTCGTTCCTCCCCGTGAACAGCTCTGCCTCTTGTGAAATCGCCCTGGGAAGCTGTCAAGGGCACTCCGTCCCTGCTCCTGAGCAAATCTGTAACCCAGTTTTGTGTGGCCGGAAGTCGTCTCCGGTGGCAAGGCCTCAGCAGATGTAAAGGTGCAAGACTGAAACTTTAAGGGAGAAATCAGGAATTCTGAGAGTTGATTAATATTCTCCTCATACAGGTAGGAAATCTGAAGACCCACCTCTAGGAAAACACCCACAGACAGTGACACTTGGAGACCCCAATAACGTAACTCAAGTCCAACAGGCACCACCTACACACACAGCTTCCGACCGATTCCTCCATGCCTCACTCGAGGATCCACCCGGGATCTCAGGAAATTCACAGGGAACCTCCAGACAAAACAGACTAAAAAGCAAACAGACACAAAGATACTCCTAACAAGCCAAACTAATTCAAACAAGTCTTTTTAAAAATACAATTTATAGCCTCAGAAGTACAAGCTACTTGCACTTATGAAATAATATAAAAACAAAAATGAGCTCATAGAAGAAACAAAATGCTCACTGAAATCTTTTTAAAAGGCTGGAAAATAAAGTCAGTAAACTTCCTAAGAATGAGAAAATGGAAACGAGTAATTGGAGAAGTTTAGGAAAAAAACAGAAAGACCAGCTCAAGCAGCAGCCGTCCCAGCAGCGTGCATTCCAGGGAGAAGAGGAAATGAGTGCCATCAAAGAAGGAGCATAGAACTCCCCACAGCAGACGGACCTGCCACTGAAAGCTCGAGCACGGAGTGAAAAAGACCCATCCAGACACTCACTGCCATGTTTCCCAGCACATGGAAAGTCCAGCCCAGAAGTTTTCAGAGGACAGGGAGAAACCACTGGACACACCCAGGTGCAGAAACAGCATCCAACTTCCCCAAACAGCAACGCTGGGGCCTCAAAGACAAGGAATGGAGCAATGCCTGGAGAATTGTGAATGAAAAGTTATTTCCAACCTAGAACCTTCTGCCCCACTGAAGACTGAGAAGGACAGAATTAAGACAATATTGATACAAGGTTTCAAAAAGAATCTCATCTAGGTGCACTTGTGGAAAACTGTATTAGAGACAATTTCAAACGGGCAGAAAAGTAGAGAATATGACCAACCATGCATTCCACTTGTCACTTTAAAGATATTTATTTATTTATTTATTTGAGAGCATGAGCGGGGGGGGGGGGGCAGAGGGAAAGGGAAAAAGCAGACTCCCCGCTGAGCAGAGAGCCCGATGCAGAACTCGATCCCAGGACCCCAGGATCACGACCTGAGCTGAAGGCAGACACCACCGACTGAGACACCCAGGCGCCCCTCCTCTGTCACTTTAACCATCAACTCACTCACTGTCTGCTCTGGAAGCTTCTTGACGCCGTACAAGCTTTTCCTAGGTAAGAGTACACACCAAAACAGGGAGGGCATGGCAAACAGAAACGAGAAGAATCCAGCTACAGAGAGGAAACAGGCATTCCAAGGATGAGAGCATGTCTGTGCGGCTAGAGGACGAGGCTCAGAGAACAGGGCCAAAAGCACTACACAAGTACCCAAGGAAGCGCGGACAGATGGGCCATCTATGGCGTTGGCCACAAGGCATATTACACTGACAGTTCTATAAAGCTGTGGGAACTGTTTAAGAGACTTCAAGTTGCAAAGAAATTTAAGCAAATAGAAAAAAATTAAGAAATCCCTAAACTCCAGGAAAAATAAATATACAAAAGAAGAAGAAAAAAAAAAAAGTCCTTAGACGGCCTTCCCTGGTTCAGCACTGTCAGATTCAAGAGAAACTTTTCTACTCATATTATTTACAAATGGTGAAGGTAAACATCAGAAGGGACAGATGCCTTTTTTTTTTTTTTAAAGATTTTATTTATTTATTTGAAAGACAGAGAGCACAAGCAGTGGAAGTGGCAGGCAGAGACAGAAGCAGGTTCCCCACTGGGCAGGGAGCCCGACATAGGACTCGATCCCAGGACGCTGGGATCATGACCTGAGCCAAAGGCAGCCACTTAACGACTGAGCCACCCAGGTGCCCCAGAATGCCTGCTATTTTGTTTTAAGTCTTTGGCACTACTTGACATTTTCAACAATGAATTTTTATTAATTTGGTAAAAATAAAATCAAGGTTTTAAAAATATTTGGATTAAATATAGCAAAGAAGTTGCTAAATCTGAGTATTAGGCACATGGATACGTATTACCACTATTCCCTGTATCTATCTGTATAATTAAAGTATGTCATAAAAAGGGAAAAACTGCAACCTTGGATAAACCAGTAAAAATGGAGGCTTACTAAGGGAAAAAACATGTGAAACATGTTGTACCATATAATAGGACTTGCTGCCCATCATTAGGTGTATATAAATTACTATTTTAACAACCAATTTAATTCCAACATAGTTATAGAGAGATAAACCTGTTATTTTAAAATAGAAATTCCTAACATGTGGAACTAGAAATATAAAGAGCATGCAAGCATTCAATTTTCAAGTTTTTATTGATCACCCACACTCTATGTCAAACATAGAACCCAGTACCAGAGACTGCCTAGTGATCTATTTACCACTGTGGCACTTTTAAGGCAGGGCCCCAAATTCCTCACCCTCTTCCCAGAGCATAGTACACTCTCCCTCCCTTGGACAGCGGCTGGCAAGGCAGCACTAGTCAGCCAGTGCGAGTCCCAGGGCTACCGGCTCCGCCAGGGGAGCCTCACAGCTGCGCCTGTTTCTCTGGGGACACTCGCTCTGGGGGAGCTGTCATGTTAGTCCAGCTCCATAAAGGCCCAGAGATGAAGACAAAGGTCCCTCGGCTTTCTCTCCAGGCATAGCTGAGCCACTGCACCAACGCTAGAATGCCCACGCAGGGTTCTCGTTGCAGGACAAAAATAACCCCCATTTTTTGGGTGAATTTTCTTTATTTGTAAATGGGCACATGTGTAACTGACGAGGGGTTCAAAAGCAAGAAGTCTCGGTCTATGTTAAGAGGGAGAATGATTTAAGACAATTATAAACAATACTGATCAAGGGATCAGCAATCTTTCCAAAATATGATCATNCAGAGATAGAGACAGCCAGTGAGAGAGGGAACACAAGCAGGGGGAGTGGGAGAGGAAGAAGCAGGCTCTCAGCAGAGGAGCCTGATGTGGGGCTCGATCCCATAACGCCGGGATCACGCCCTGAGCCGAAGGCAGACGCTTAACCGCCGTGCCACCCAGGCGCCCCTAAGACAATTTTATAAACAATACTGATCAAGGGATCAGCAATCTTTCCAAAATATGATCATGCAACAGTGGGAAACAAGAGACTACATGGTCTCGTGTTAAAGCATCAAACAACGGGCCGACGAGAACTTAGAGCACCCGCTTTGTCTTCAGCCTATGCCAGCTGCTCTTAGAAACGTCGAGGAAGAAGAGAATCTCAGATCAGAGTCCTGGCTGGGAGTAACAATCTCTCCCCTAAGAGCAACAAGCATCTCTCGGTTTAGATCCTCCGGGTACTGACATCGGTGAACTCTGCTCACTCTTCTGACGACAAGGACTCAAAATCAATGAAGGAAACAGGAGTGCTGAAACTGGAATGGTATGCATAAAAAGAACTCTGGAAAATGAATAACTATCTCAAATGACAAACGTGGGAGGTTTCACTGATCAACAAAAAACTTGACAGCAGGGGTGCCTGGGTGGCTCAGTCAGTGAAGCAACTGCCTTCGGCTCAGTGATGATCCCAGGGTCCTGGGACAGAGCCCCATGTTGAGCTCCCTGCTCAGCGGGGAGTCTGCTTCTCTCTCTCTCTCCCTCTGCCCCTCTCCACCACTCGTTCTCTCTCAAATAAAATCTTAAAAAAAAAAAAAACTTGACAGCAATTTTTGCAATTAACAAAATAAAATTAAATCATAAATAGTATGATCAACGATAACAATGCTTTTTGGTAGAACAGCTACAATTGCCAGGCACCTAGCTGAGCCCCAACCCGCAAGCTCATTCACTCCTCCTATTAACCTCAGCAGGTACGTATCACAGCACACCTGTTCAGGTGATAAAAACCAAGGCTTGAGAAGACGTGTGGCATGCCCGTGTCTGCGTGCCTGAGGGGCCGAGATTTGACAATACACTCGCAGATGACAAACCCTGAACAGTGAAATCAGTATTACTTTTACAGAAGAGGAGCTGGAACAAAACAAGAGCTACGGGGTGCTTAAAACTCTGAACCCCTGGGGCTCTTCTACGAAGGACTCCCAAACCCTTCCGTACTGAAAGAAAGAAAGAGTGCTACAGCAAACAGCAACCATGTCTGCAGAATAGTACTCTTACCAGCATAATTCTCAGATTCATTTATCAAAGAATCGTAAAATGTCATGACAGACTGTTTTGAACATTCGAATGTATTTATGAATGGAGAAGAACTAAAGTCCTAAAGAAAATACCACTTACCTACTTCACAGTATAGCCTGTAAGGCTTCACCTTTGTTTCTGGGGCAGGTAAAAATCACGCGAAGTCTAACCCTCTATTCTAGTTGTATCAGCTGTGTTCCACAAAAGTGGGAATAATTCCTATCAAATATTCTGTTCCATTTTTATCCATTTCATTCCAATAAAGTTCTTTCAAATAAACATACAAAAAGCTTTTTTCCTTAAAATCACTATAAATACCCTAAATGTCATACTGCTCTAGTCAAAACACTTTCACTTCCTTCAAAAAGAAATGAGAAATCCTTCATTTCTTATAATCCCATCAGGTAGTTGTTTACAATTCACTTGCTAAGTTTAATGGATATCTGTAACTTGTAGAAGGTGAAAGACGACAGAAAAAATATGAACATGGTCCCCCTGCCTTTCAAAAAAGGAAGCCGTTTTTTCCCACGTATGTGTATGGAGTAGCAGAAAGCACACAGCTTCAAGAACAGCAAACCACTAGGAACTATGCAGAAGTACTCCTGGATTTTAGCAACGTTTCACACTTACTGAAGAACGCAGGGACCGCACCGCCTACCTGCATCCGCTCTGGACCGCTGGCCAGGTGTCTTCCCGAATGGGGTCTTCATTCATCTGTATTTAAGTGAGCAGCACAGCTGCTGGACTAGGGTGAAAATTGAATACTCTCCGATTTGAAACTTTTCACAGAATCTCAATGTTCCTGTTAATCCATCATCCAAGTGCCTCTTTTACAAGTTCAGCAAAAACATGTGAAATCATAAGGACTCTGCAAAACAGTGAACAGTTCGTTACTAGGGCATCACAAGAGCAGAACTACCTGAGCCAGCCGCCAGCTAACAGAAAATTTTAAACACGACAGCAGCTATGAAGCGCTTTGCCCAGAAGCAATTAGCCTTACTTCCAAAGACCTGGGCACCAAGGGCAGCACTGCTCCCCGGAGGCCGCGCAGAGCACCACACCGCGTCTGCCTCCTCCACCCACCCCCAGACCCATTCTGCTGCCACCATCAGTAAAGGGCGGACGCCAGGGTGTCTGTGAAGATGGACCCTGTCATGGCCCATCTCCTCGATGGGACACGAAGACCCAGCCCACGGGGGCGGCAGTCCCCTGGAGGAAGGCTACCAGCACGGCTGCAGCAGGGGCAGCACGGGAACCAAGTTCAGGTCAGAATCACGGCTGGGTGCCAGGCCAGCACCCAGGGCAAGAGAAAGGAGCACAGCCAACAAGACTGACGTGCCCTGTCTGCTCTCAAGCTTCCAGAAACCAGAAGAAAAGATCAGCAAGTCCCACACCCATGCAAAAGTTAGGTCATCTTACGGAAGCAGTTTATCCTTTCAGCCAAATTTGATTCCAGTTTCAGTCCACATAGTAATACATATGTGGAGACATAGTCTCATAAGACATGAAAATGTCTGCTGCAAATCTCACTGAAGCCCAGGACTACTCTGGGCTGGGTGCATTCAGTCTTCATGAAACCACGGCCACCCGTGCACAGGTGTTAAGAACTGAACGCGGTGCTGAATCAATTTTCTCGAGATAAGAAAGTAACAAAATAGAATGATTAAAAAGCCTAATTAGTTGAGAAGAATCCATTTAACCAATAAAAATTCGTAACTATATAAAACTTATTATTCAAGGAACACAGACTTAAAAATGACCAGATCTTAGAATTCATGCATTCAGCGAGTATCCAGAGTGCCCCCCTCCCCATTTGGGGCTCAGGAAGGAGGGGACAGTGCACGCCTCAGCCAGGAGCAGCACCTCTTCTGGACACAGCTCTTCCCCCAAGAGGTTCCAGTGCTCTGCAGCCTCGCCATGCAAGGCCTGAGGAGCTCACGCTGAGGCTGCCTGACAAGTGGCTGCCACCCATCGCCACTGGAACCTCGCTCCCCGACCCTGTTCAGCACCAGCCACGCCAGCTCCCTCAGCAACTCATCCACGAGACTCCCCTGCCCTGCGGGGCCCTGCCTTCCAGAAGGCAGAATGCCGCTGGGCCCCCCCACAGCTCCCCACCCTGCCACCCACACAGCCACGCAGCCACAGCACAGAGTGGCGGGCATCCTGGCCTGACGTCTTGGCCTCCAGCGGCCCAAGGACCCCATGCCACTCTTCTCTGCACCACATACTCTGCAACAATGCCTCTGCAGCTTGCCCCTCAGGTCTCTGACACCCTCCTTTCAAGCCACCTGCCCCCCAACCCCGCCACTGACCTCCAGGGTCACTGCCTGCACCTTCTCATCACCAAGGACTACCACACCTCCGGAATCCTCGTTCCAAGCACCTCAACTCAACACCTCCAATGGTCCCTCTTCCCTTACCCGGCCACTCCCACCCCACACTTCCCTGCTGCAACCATTACCTCCCTCTATGGCCTCACCACTGTGCCACTGTCCGTGGTCTTCCTCGGGGACTAACTGCCCTCCTGACTGCTCTGACTCCTTGAACATCAACCACAACAGCTGCTCCCCTGCTTTGCCCCATTCTCTCACCCTTCTTGTCTTGTCACCTTCGTGGCAAAACCCTGACCCAACTCCCCGCCTACAGTGCCCACAGCTTATGCCATTAGGCATAGCCAACCAATTTATAACCTCCCACCTTGAATGAGTGTGCAACAGCGGTCCACGCCTCGGGAGGCAGGCTGCCATCTGCCAGGGGGCCAGCCCCGCCCAAGAAAGGACGGCTCACCCTCACACCACCTGACCCTGACAGCGCCCTCCACGCTCCCCTGCCTTCCCTACCGGCTCCTCCCTTCCCGTCAGAGCATTCTGTCAGAGCATTCTCGGCAGCACTCAACAAACGGTGCACCATCTCCCAACTGGAGACGTCCCACGACCCCTGCGGGCTCTGCACAAAACTACCTCGAAGACTGAGGAACAGCTGAATCTGCACAAATGTCAATGTGCCATAGCCTAGTGAGCTAAACTGGTTCTAGAACATGCGAACCCAGCGAGGTCCTCAAGTGTGTGGCCTTCCCCGGTGATGCTTCCTACTGCACACACGGCACGGCGGGCTGCCGGGAGGAACTGTTACGCCTGCTCCACTCTGAAACAGTGCAGGCACAAGCTGAAGGAGGGGCTGCCGTGCGGGAAGGCTGCAAGGAGCTTTCAGAACAATCTAGGAATGCAAAACGTTAGATCAAAGTCCTTCCCCATTTCTGAGAGGCAGTTAATATTCCAACTGCCTGATCTTACCCTGATGCCTGTGAGTCCAGAGAGAAAGGGGGGCCGAGCAAGAGGCAAACACCACCCAGCGGTAATGCACCCCTGGCTTTGCTCTGTTCCCACAGAGGCCATATAATGCTTTGAAAAACTTTCCCAGAACAATCTCACTCTTTTGACCGGAAAGAGAAAAACTTAACTTGTTCAAAAAAAAATCTTTTTAAACATACCTTGACCTTAAGTTACTCTATTAAGTGGTCAATTTAGTCAATGAGACAAAGTGAAGATAAATTTTTTTTTAAATGCTGACATTGTAAAATCTCATTATTTCCAGGAGAATGGGAATTTTAAGTTTTTTTCAAGTATTACAGAAAATGCTGTCACGGACCACAGAAAGGCAGTCCTAGGTTTGGAGAGGCCCAACGGATGCGACTGTCACGAGGTGAAGGGTGCCAAGGCACCACAGAGCACAGCCACACAGGCCAGCGCCCCTCACGCGAGCCAGGCGCTCCTCACAGCCTCCGGGAGCGCCGTCGCTGACACAGCATTGTCAGAAACGCTTCCCCCAAGCCTCTGGACCTCATGCCCAGTTTACAGGGAACACAGGTGACACGGGAGTCTAAAAGGCAAATAGGCCCCACTCCCCGACGTCCAGGCACGGCTCCAGCCTAAGACTAAAGGAGCCCTGAACGCACAATCCGGAGGGGAAAGCTGCACGAGACGCTGAAGACAAGTGGAGAAACTCAAGGACACTGCGACATTACCGCTGGCCCCTCACACACTTTTGACACCGGGGTTGCACACCCAAATACAGTCATTCTCAGGAAACACACAGATTTCTAGAGGCAGACTGCCATGAGGTCTGCAAGTGAATTTTGAATGGTTCAGGAAAAAAAATGAAATACACACAATAAAATGAAAACTATAAACTACTAATTCTTGAATCTAAGTGAGGGACGTACTAATGTTACTCTTTGAACTCTTATTTCAATTTTAAGTTTTTCACCATAAAAAGTTGGAAAAGAAAAGATCCTGGATTTTCCTCTGCTAAATCCATCTTTACTAAACATGGCCAACTATCCAGGCTTGCAATTTTGCTAAACAATCTTTAAAATGTGTCTTTAATTTAGTTTTCAAACTCGAAATTCTCCTTCCATAATAATCTTAAAGGGGACAAGATTCTCACAGTCTCACAGAAAAACACTGTCCCAAAGCACAGGCTGTCGTCACAGGATGCTGCAGGAGCGTCCGCTCAGACGCCTCACGGCCACCAGGAGGCACACACAGGGAACACACGGAGCACAAGGCACACCGCAGCTCAAGCACGAAGAGCAGACTGCAAGGAGCACCGCCGAGATAACCTCCCATGTTAACAGTAAACACATGCACTGTTCCCATAAAGGAAGAGAGCCCCACTATGTCCTATTTCCAGACAGCGTAAGAAATGAGTGTTTCCACATTTTAGATATAAAAGGAGTAATAAACACAAAATAGAAATTACATATCAAAGTATTTGCAGCCAGCTGTTATCATCAAACAGTGCTATTTATAAGAAGGAAATAAATCTCCAAAACTGTTTAAGCAAAGATGTTAAGTCCCAAAGAGGTCTCAACACCGGGACCACTACTGGAAAAGTACAGAGGAGCGCTAACAGCCAAAATACGTCCCGTGTGAGCTGAAGTCTGGGCTGCCAACGAGTTGTGCTAAGGCAGCAGATGGTTCAACATGGGTGGGAGGAACGTGCACGACCACAAACACGTGAAAAATGATCTACAGCTAAAATCTGAACAGGACCTAAATACTAAATAACATTAATTACAATATTATCGTTATAAGGAAAAATATCCCTGTTGTAAGAAGTGTCGTGCCGTCTGCAATTTACTCCAAGCTTTCAAATGGCTCAACAAAAAAATGTTAGTGCAGCAAAATACTAGTGAATGGATCTCAATGGAAGGCATAGATATAACTCAGCTACAGTTGCAAGTTTTCTGTGTACAGAAAATTTCATTTAAAGTCTCAGGGAGGGGTGCCTGGGTGGCTCAGTGGGTTGAGCATCCCACACAGTTTCAGCTTGGGTCATGATCTCAGGATCAGGGGCAAGTCCCTGTCCGGCTCTGTGCTGGGTGTGGAGCCTGCGTGGGATTCTCTCTCCCCCCCGCTCCCCACTCACCTGTGATGTGCACATGCACACTCTTTTCTCTCTAAAATGAATTAAGTAAAATGTCATTTAAAACAAAGTTTGGGGAAAAAACAGCAGGGGGAGAAAAGGCAAGTTTGGAACTGGTAACGACACAGGTTTACTGTAGGTGCTCAAAGGTCTGTAACTTATTTTCTAAGATGTGATTTTTTCAAATGGATTAAAAAAGACAAGAAAAGGGGTGCCTGGGTGGCTCAGTCGTCTGGGCAGGTGGCTCTTGATTTCAGCTCAGGTCATGACCTCAAGGTCATGAGATTGAGCCTCACATTGGGCTCCACACTCAGCACAAAGTCTGCTTTAGGATTCTCTCTCCCTCTGCCCCTTCTCCACGCTCGCTTGTGCGCGCTCTCTCTCTCTCTGAAATAAATAAATCTTTGGGGGAAAAAAAAAGTAAAGTCCAACAGATGGTACCTAAAGACAACATTACAGAGGCCTCTAGTGCAGGCTGTCCCTTTGGCTCAAACCTCAAGATTAAAATGAAGGGCTCAATAATGAAAGAAGTATTGTTGATTATCCAGTGTTTGGCTATAATACCAAGTGGCTATCTGAAGGCCTCCAGAGCCTCAAACTCTCATATATCAATGTAAGCAGAATTACCGAACAGCTGAAATCCATACACATTTAAATACCACGTTCTAATACAGGAGCTCTCAAGCATGGACAAAACCCACAGGTGCCATGAATCTGGACGGGGGAAACATCTGTAACCTTCATCTCAAGACAGCACCTCCCTCCTCCATGAACGTATGCAACAAAACCACAGTATTACTAGAACCTCTGACTTCCTCAGAGGAACCAGTCTGTCCATCCCACTGCATGTGCTGTAGATCTCAAAGTCACTTTTAAGCTCATCAACACTTTTAAATTATGTTACTGGCCTGCCACAGACCAGACCCAACCAGAGGGGACCAGCTGTTGGGTCAGCAGTCCTCCAACTGTGAAAACAGAACTGGTGATGCTCTGAGACAAAGAGCTGGGCCAGCCCTGGTCCAAATTCCAGGGAGAGCCCCTCTAAATCCTTGGAGCTTCTGGAGTGACAGGAGTCTGTGATTCATAGTGGCCCCTAGATCATGTGTGCTAACAAGACATCTCGGAATGGGGTTGGTCACATCAGAAAGACCAATCATGGCACTGGAGGAATGAGGCTCTGAATCCCATGAAGGCAACCCAACTGCTAGATGGTCAATTCAACCTGAGAGCCAACGATCCATCAACCATGCTTACATGATGAAACCCCAATAAAACTCTGGACATGGAGCTGAAGTGGGCTCCCTGGTCAGCAATGCTCCAACTCCACGTACAGCTACACAGCCACATGCAAGGTAGGCAACGCTCCGGGCTCCACAAAGAGCGCTACAAGCTGCCCATTCAGAACCTCAGAGACCTCGCCCTCTGTGTTTGTTTCCCTTCACATCTGGTCCTGATTTGGACTGCAAGCAGACGCACACCTTCAGCTCCAGACCACTGGACGTCAAATGAATTTTTTGTTTCCCAGTGCATAAAAATGCTATGTTCACACTATACTATAGTCCATAAAGTATAAAACAGCATTAAGTCTAAAAAACAATACCTTAATTTGAAAAGTTTATAGCTAGAAACTAACCATTATCTGAGCTCTCAGCAAGTCATTATCACTGATCAGATCACCGTAACAAATGAAAAAATTTGCAATACTGCAAGAATCACCAAAACATGATGCAGAGACACAAAGCGAGCAAATACTGTTGGAAAAATGGCACTGCGTGCTTGACAAGCTGCCACAAACCCCTCATTTGTAAAGAACACTACCTGCAGGCACCATGATGGGAAGCTCAGTGAGATGAGGGCCTGCACAGTGCTTTCCTGCGTTCTGCAACATGTTCCAGTAAATCAGCAAATCCGAGAGGACCGTGGGAACCCCCAAACTTGGGGCTGGGGTCTGCAGTGAGGGCAGCTGTGCAGAGCCTCGGCCTCGGATATCCGAACCCACCCAGGAAGCTGGCACTGTAGGCACACACAGGTCTACACAGCTCCCCATGTTCCTTCTCACTGATGATCTGTCAACCAGCAGGTGAAGGAAGAAAAGTCAAAGACCACCTCAATTTATTCTGTGATGCGCATCAAAACCCATCATTTAAATATGTTAAAATACAACATTTCAATGGTACGTCTATTAATACCAAGTTGCACCTAACGCTAATATAGAAGCCAAGGCACTGTTAAGTTTATTTTCATAGTTTACAACCACTTTAACATAACTGATCTCTATCGTGACCCCTTATTTACTGTATTCAGGAACACTACAAGAAGGTACCCACAGGCTTCAGCAGACTGCCAAGAGGACCACAGCACAACCACCTGCCTACACCTCCGACAACAAGCAACTCTGAAACCTTTCAATGCCACCTGTGGGCACCATGTAAAGAACGGACAACTCCTGGGAGGGAGGCACTCGACACTGAGAACACTCCCCTGAAAGCCAGAAAATCAAAACGAAATCTAAAAAAATACCCCAACAAGAACTATCAGGAACCAGGGTTTCTTACAGAAACGGCTACTTCCAGGTCAGGTGCAGGACATACGGGAGGAGCCAGGAAGACGGCCCCACAGGACTGTCAAAAAGTCAGGCGGTTCTCTTAAATTCTGTGCATGGCTGAAAACTTCCATGAACGGCCCCAGAGGACAGTCAAAAAGTCAGCGGGTTCTCTTAAATTCTGTATGTGACTGAAACTTCCATGACAAGATCTTGCACACACACACTTAGAAGGCAGCGAAGGAGGTGATGGTAGCACTCACAGGGGCAGGATATAGGGAGGTAAAGCCCACGTCCCGAACAGCTCAGATCACTGAGAACAAGGGGCGGCTGAGAGGCTGACGGCTCGGCAAGGACCAGAGGACCAGAACCCCAGGACTCTCAAGGACCATCAAAGGGAGGAGGGGGCTGTGAACCCAGGCTGCTGTGAGCTAGGGTATGGTAGGAAGCCAGGCTAAGAACCATGGTCTGACTGTAGGTCATCTGTACTCCTAACACGGAGCTGAGGGGGAGCCCAGACTCCCTCACGTGCTTGGCAGAAGCAAGCATAAATCCTCCCTAGGAATACCAGCCCGGACTCCAGATTATTTCAAACAATTTTTAAAATGTAATCTGCATGGGCACACATGTGCACACATACAAACTGGCCTACAAAGAGACAAAAACTGGCAGAAACAACAAATAAGGAAAAAAGCAGACCCACACAGTTGCTAGGTATTTGGAGTTGCAAAATCATACTTCAAAGTATGCTGGGGGAAGAAAGACACAGAAATATAATTATTAAATAAAAATAAAGGAGCTGTCAGCATCATGCTCCAACGGGTAAGACCTAACAGAGAAACTGGTAGAAAACTTTTTGTTAAAATCAAGGACAGACGGCAAACAGCCTTGAAGTTTCCCTAGCAGACAGAGCCAGTTTAGTCATGCAGGCAAAACTGAATCTAGCTTATTTTGCAAGACTAACTGGACCTGGGTCATCCCTTGCTTGTGCCTCTGGAAATCACAAGCAAAACTTGAACTGCTTCCCAAGGTTGGTAGGAGGTAACCACTAACAAGTTCCCTATCACTTAAGAACATTCTAGCATTATGACCAATCCCTGGGAAGAATACACATGAACTGTTTTATGACCATCTACCCCCCAGCCTCACTCCATGCTCTGGTTTGAGTGCTCCTCCTGGTTTGCAAACTGTTGTCTCAGAGTGTGCATGATAAACTTTTACTAACTGCTACTGCAGTGATTCACTGGTCTTACTTTGGCTATTTTGAGCCTTTGACATTTCATGGGGTCAGGAATGGAATGCAAACAAGACTCCCAGTGACTCAGGCCAGACAGCAAACAGGTGCTGGTGCGCTCAGAGCTCACTGAGCTCCCTGCTTTCTCCCCGACCCTGCAATTTTAAGGTACGTCTCCCCGGGTTCTGAGCTCTCCAAGCTTCTTGTGCACACCTGCTTTCTGTCCCTGCTTTGCTTTCTGGTTTCTATTTTCCTTTGTTGAAACTTTTCGGTAAGTCACCCATCCTTTTCAGAGGGGGAAACACATGATTCCCGGTGATTTGGAACAGCTGCTAGAAACAAAGGGCCTCATAGTTAAGGTGTTTTAGGGAATCCAAAGGAGAACAGGCTCCACCTGGTCCTTGGACCAGGCTCTTGGGCCTCTCTCCAAAAACAGGTAAACTTATGGGTAACCTGGAACTGTAATGGCCATTGCCGGGAACCTTTCTTCAGCTGAGTCCACCTTAGGGGGCACACGGAAAAGAGGATCCCAAACCTCTGAGACAACAATGGAATGAATGCTTTGTTTGACTGGTATGCAGGAGCTTCGAAAATACAAAAATGACTTCAAAAACAGTTCTAAAAGGATCCTTACAGCATGCAAGTAAAATCTTTGGCCATCTGAGCAAACGACCTCAACCTGGTCCATCTGCCAAAAACACAATTTGGATCCAACTATTCTTTTGAGCTTTGTATCTGACACATGACTAAAATTTTTTGAAACAAAAGCTGTAAGATCTCTATCTATAGGTTTATGACGCCTACGTACATGTTGTAGATGTGATATATTTTTACCACCGCACGATATTGCCAGAATTAACTTTAAAGGCTCTATTCAATTACCTTAAAGAAAATTAGGCATTTATATAAATTAAGTAAACTCTCAGAAACATAGTACTAATCCAAACATTCTTCAAGTTCATTTGATCTGGGATAAACTCTGATAAATAAAAGCTAGTTTAAGTTTCTTGGTTTAACAAAAACAGGCATGTCTTTAGAGTTACCAATATTGAACGTAATGCAAACAGGAAACTTTCCAACCCAGGTTTACTGATCAAGTAAGCTCATAGTATCTCTAGGTTACAGAATATATCAACAAGAAAACAAGTAAGATGATGGTTAATTATTTAATGTCTAATACAAGCCTAATTGTTAGAAACAGGCAATTTAAATAAATGTAAATAAGAACAAACTTTCTGTTAAACTAAGGGATGCTCACTGAATATTTAAATCATTTCCAAATTAGATAAACATTAAATGCTAAACCTGTTTATCTAATTCTGACTTTTTAATTTTTATAGAAACAAAAAATATTTGGCTCTGTTAATAAACATGTTTCATGCCACACTGGAAAGAATTTTTTAAGATTTTATTTATTTATTTATTTGATAGAGACAGAGCGCACAAGCAGGGGGAGGTGCAGAGGGAGAAGCAGACCCCCCACTGCTAAGGGAGCCCCATGTGGGACTCGATCCCAGGAACCTGAGCCAAAGGCAGATACTTAACCAACGGAGCCACCCAAGCACCCCGAAAAAATATGAAGCAGAAATTCTGGAATGTATGTATCCGTTTACTAATCTACTAGAGGATGCTATCATTATGACAGACTGCTCACAACGCCCACCTCCTGGTTTTCCCCAGAAAGCGAAGTTAAGATCTGTTAAAAGTTGGAAAAGGGGGGGCGCCTGGGTGGCACAGCGGTTAAGCATCTGCCTTCGGCTCAGGGCGTGATCCTGGCGTTATGGGATCGAGCCCCACATCAGGCTCCTCCACTATGAGCCTGCTTCTTCCTCTCCCACTCCTCCTGCTTGTGTTCCCTCTCTCGCTGGCTTGTCTCTATCTCTGTCAAATAAATAAAAAAAATCTTTAAAAAAAAAAAAAAAAAAGTTGGAAAAGGGGCTGAGAGTGAAAAATGCACCAGAGAACATGAGACCACTTAGAGTAATGGCACAAATTAACTGTGCACACACCGTGTGCCCACAAGGCAGCAGGCACACCCTGCAAAGCAGAGGGGTGGGGGTGGGGGAACAGCGGGGCTCCCTAGAGCTTCCTCCTAGTGTGGAGTAATTTACTGTAACTTCCTGTTTCTCAAACTGTGGTTACAGACCCTTAGTGAGTTGTGATCAACATTTATTTAAATAAGAAATATAGGGGCACCTGGGTGGCTCAGTCTTGACCATCCAACTCTTGGCTTCAGCCCAGGTCATGATCTCAAGGTCCTGGGATCAAGCCCCAGGTCGGGTTCCATGCTCACTGTGGAGTCAGCTTGAGATTCTTTCTCCCTCTCTCTCTCTTCCCCCCTGACCCTCCCCACTGCTCTCTCTGTAAATAAAATCTTTTAAGAAATAAATAGGAAATATACACATTATTTGTAGCTGCCTATATACATAAATGGATAATATGTATTATTTATCTATAACCTATAAATTTATTATAAATTTATCTATGGATAACTAAAAGAATTTCAAAAAGTGCCAAGAGTACATGCATGGCAAACACTGAAAACAGGAAGTACATGTCAGTTTATTAGACTTTTATTTTACTTATATGGTTATATATATATATATATATATATATATATATTTGTATAGTATGTGCTGGGCCAAAATACACATTGTATTTTTTGCTGTGGAATGATCCCACATGTTTGAAAGCCACTGCTCTGATACCACAGTATACTGAGCAACAAAAAGGTCCATACAGCCAACTGGAAAGACCAATACAAGAACCACCACTCTTTCTGTCCTGGACACACACAGTGATAGCCCCCCAAGATCAGGCTGCAAGCACTCTCTGATAGGCTCCCATGTTCTTGCCTTGTGTTTTCAGTTTTGCAGCCAGGCAACAATCTGTATTTAAAAGAATTTCTCCTATTTCTTATAACTACAGTTCACCGTTGAACAACACTGGGGTTGGGACTGCCAGCATTGTCAAAAATCCATGTATAACTTTTGACTCCCCAAAACCTTAACCAGTAATCACTATTGTTGACTGGAAGCCTTCCCAATCACGTAAATAGTTAACACATTTTGTATGTTACAGGCATAACATGCTGTATTCTTACAATAAAGAAAACTAGAGAAAACGTCATTAAGAAAGTCATAAGATGGGCGCCTGGGTGGCTCAGTTGGTTGAGCGTCTGCCTTCAGCTCAGGTCTTGAGCTAAGTCCTGGGATTGAGTCCCACATTGCGCTCCCTGCTCTGTGCGGAGCCTGCTTCTCCCTCTCCCTCTGTCCCTCTCCCCTGCTTGTGTGCGCGCATGCTCTCTCTCTCAAATAAATAAGATCTTTAAAAAAAAAAAAAAAAGTCGTTAAGAAAAGATACTTTTACAGTACTGTCCTATATTATTTACTGAAAAACCCCTGCCCGTGAGGGGACTCATGCGGTTAAAAGTCCTTGATCAAGGGGCCAACTGAACTTGCAAGGCTGTGAGTTCTGGGGGCAGCTCCCCAGTATTTACAGCTCTGCTATCAGTTTAGAGGTTGCTGACCCACCTTTCAAATCTTGATTCTCCCTCTCAATAATGAGGGATCTGCAGCCCCCACCTGTCCTGTCCCCACCTGTCCTATCACTCCCAGTCCAGCAGAGCAAGGTCAGGAGAAGCCTACAGACACAATCTCATACTGTCATCAACAAAAGGCACGTGGTTCATGTAAACTATGTACCAGGAATTTATACTCATTCCATGTAATACACAAACACTTCTGTTATCCTCTAAGAGTGAACCTGTGGTTACTCTCTAACAACTGCCTTGCAAATTTCATTTCTAGGTAAGAGTCATAAATTTTATAAATTGAGAACATCTGAACTAATAAAATTACAACTGTCAGCAAAAGGTTTTTATGTTTACTTATCTTTATGATTTTCATTCCTTAATCCCCATTACCTGCTTCTCCCATCCCCCTGCCCACCTCCCCACTGGTGACCAGCACTGTGTTCTCTGTGGTAAGTTTGTTTTTTGGTTTGTCTCTTTTTTTCCCCTTTGCTCATTTGTTTTAACTTCCACATATTAGGTGAAATCGCATGGTGTTTGTCTTGTTCTGACTTATTTCACTTAGCATAATACTCTCTAGTTCCATGCACGTCGTTGCAAATGGCAAGATTTCATTCTTTTTATGGCTGAGTAATAATCCATAGTATACAAACACCATATCATCTACTGGTGAACGCCTGGGCTGCTTCCATAAATTGGCTACTGTTGATAATGCTGCTGTAAACACTGGGATGCATGTACTCCTCTGAATTAGTACTTTTGTACCCTTTGGGTAAATAGTAGAGCAATTGCTGGATCGTAAGGTAGTTCTATTTTTGAGGAAGCTACATACTGTTCTCTGGAGTGGCTGCACCAGCGTGCATTCCCACCAACAGTGAAAGAGGGTTCCCCTTTCTTCACAACCTCATCAACACTTGTTTCCTGTGTTTTTTATTTTAATCATCCTGACTGGTGTGAGGAGATATCTCATTGTAGTTTTGATTTGCATGTCCCTGATGACGAGTGATACTGAGCATCTTTTCATGGGTCTGTAGAGCATGTGGATATCTTCTTTGGAGAAATGTCTGTTCATGTCTGTGTTCATATCCTGTGACTTTACTGAATTCATTTATAGTTCCAGTACTTTCCAATGGAGTCTGAGTGTTTCCTATATATAGTATTAAATATATACTATGATACGTATCATATACCATTTGCAGTCACCTGCACATTGTGAGAGTTCTACGTCTTCCACACCAATTTGGATGTCTTTTATTTCTTTTCATTCTGTAACTGCTGTGGTTAGTACATCCAGTACTATGATGAATACAAATGGTGAGAGGAAACATCCTTGTCTTGTTCCTGACCTTCGGGGAAAGGCTTTCCGTTTTTCCCCATTAAGTATGATTTTCAATGTGGGCTTTTCATATATGGCCTTTATTATGTTGAGGTGTGTCCCTTCTCACCTGCTTTGTTGAGGCTTTTATCGTGAACGAAGGCTGTACTTTGTCAGATGCTTTTTCTGCATCTATAGAATGTTTTTATTATTTCTCTTACCAATGTGATGTATCACACTGTTTTGCAAATACTGAACCACCCTTGCATCCCAGGAATAAATCGCACTTGATTATGGTGAGTAATTTCTTCAATGTATTGTTGGATACAGTTTGCTACTATCTTGTTGAGGATTTCTGCATCCTTATTCATGAAAGACATTGGCCTGTAGTTTGCTTTTTTTCTGGTGTCTTTAACCAGTTCTGCTATCAGGGTGATACTGGCTGCACAGAATGAATTTGGAGATTTTCCTTCCATTTCTACTTTTTTGGAGTAGTTTGAGAACAACAGGTATTAATTCTTCTTTACAAGTTTGGTAGAATTCACCTGTGAAACTGGTCCTGGACTTTTACTTTTGGGGAGATTTTTTATTACCAAATTCAATCTCCTTGCTGGTAATGAGTCTGTTCAAATTTTCTATTTCTTCCTGCTTCAGTTTTGGTAAGTTATAGGTTTCTAGGAATTTTTACTCATCTCTTCTAAGCTGTCCAATTTGTTGGTATATAATTTTTCATAATATTCTGTTACAACTGTTTGTATTTCTGTGGTGTTGAAGTTATTTCTCCTCTCTCATGAGTAATTTTTACTTGGGTTCTTTCTCTTTTAATGAACTTTGTTAGAGGCTTATCAATTTTGTTGATCTTCCCAAAGAACCAGCTCCTAGTTTCAGTGATCTGTTCTACCGGCTTTTAGTTTCTACTCATCATTTATTTCTGTTCAAATCTTTATTATTTCCTTCCATTTGCTAGGTTTGGGTTTTGTTTGTTCTTTTTCTAGTTCCTTTAAGTGTAAGATTATGTTATTGGAGATTTTTCTTGCTTCTTAAGGTAGCCTGTATTGCTACAGACTTCTTAGAATCACTTTTGCTACATCCCAAAGATTTTGGACCATTGTATTTTCATGTTCATTTCTTTCCTTGTAATTTTATTTATTTTTATTTTTACTTCTTGGATGACCCACTGTTTAACAGAACATTGTTTAACCTTGATGTATTTGTGTTCTTTCCATATTTTTTCTTCTGGTTGATTTCTAGTTTCTTAGCATTGTGGTCAGAAAAGATGCATGGTATGACTTCGATCTGAATCTGAGACTTGTTTTGTGGCCACATATGTGATCTCTTCTGAACAATATTCCATGTTGCACTTGAAAAGAATGCGTATTCTGCTTTTTTAGGATGGACTGTTCTAAATGTGTCTATTAAATCCATCTAGTCCAGCATGTCAAAGTTACTGTTTCCTTGTTTTGTTTGGATGATCTGTCCACTGATGTAAGTAGGGTACTAAAGTCCCCTACTATTATTGTATTACTATCAATTAGTTGCTTTACATGTTAACTTTTATTTATTTGGGTGCTTTCATGTTGAATGCATAAATATTTTTAGTTGTTATATCCTCTTGTTGAGTTGTCCCCTTTATTACTATACAGTATCCCTCTTTGTCTCTTTGTTTTAATGTTTATTTTGTCCAATATTAGTATTGCTATCCGGGCTTTCTTTTGACATCCACTTGCATGATAACTATTTCTCCATCCCCTCACTTTCAATTTGCAGATGTCCTTAGATCTGAAGTAAGTGTCTTATAGGCAGCATATAGATGGGTTTGTTTGTTTTTAATCTACTATCACCTTGTGTCTTTTGATTGGAGCATTTAATCCATTTACATTCAAAATAACTACTGATATGTATTGACTTTTTTACTTATTTTGTGGTTATTTCTATAGTGTTTCTCTGATCCTTTCTTCTCTTGCTCTCTTTCACGGACTGTTGGCTTTCTTTAGTGATACACTTGGTCTTATCTCTTTAATATCTCCTTATCTAGGACTGGTTTTAGATCTGTAGCTACCATTAGGTTTGTATATGACATCTGCATATAGCAGTCTATATTATATTAAATTGATGGTCATTTAAGTTTAAACCCATTCTTGACTCCTCTCCCATTTTAGGTATATGGTATCATATTTTATATCCTTTTATGAATCCTTTGATTTTTACAGAAATATTCATTTTTACTGCTTTTGGTTCTTTTCATACTCTCCCTTATGATCTCTCCTTTCCACTCACAGTCCCCTTTGATATGTCTTGTGGGGCTGGTTCAGTGCTCATGAACTCCTTTAGTTTTTGTCTGAGAAGCTCTCTCTCCCCTACTCTGAATGATAGCCTTGCTGGATAGAATATTCTTGGCTGCAAATGTTTCTTTCAGCACATTGAATATAACATGCCGCTTCCCTTCTAACCTGCAAACTTTCTGCTGAAAAATCTACTCATGGCCTCATGTGGTTTCCTTGTATATAGCTATCTCCTTCTACTGCTTTTAAATGTTCTTTATTGCTACATTTTGCCATTTTAATTACTATGTGTCTTGGTGTGGACCTCTTTGGGTTCAATTTTCCAGGGATTCGCTGTGCCTCCTGGATCTGGATGTTTCCTTCCCCAGATTCAGAAAGTTATTGGCTATTATTTCTTCAAATACGTTTTCTGCCCCCTTACCTCTCTCTTCTCCTGTGATCCCAAAATGCAAACGTCTTTACCTTATTGCAGCTACTAAGTTCCCGAAGACTTGTCTCAAGGTGCATAATTTTCTCTTCTCTCCTTTGCTCAACTTGGTTACTTTCCCTTTACTCTGTCTTCCAGGTCATTAACTTCTTCCTCCCCTTCACCTAGCCTGCTATTTATTCCAACAACTGTACTTTTAATTTCATTTATTGGGTTCTTGATCTGACAGGTTCTTTTTTTTTTTTAATCTCTGTGTCAAGGGTCTCACTGACGTCCTCCATTCTTTTCTCAACTCCAGTAAGTACCTTTATGATTACTGTAAATTCCCTATCAAGTATATTACTTCTACCCATTTCACTTTGGTCTCTTGCTGTGGTTTGACCCTGTTCTTTCACCTTGGAGATGTTTCTCGGTCTCATTTTGTCTTTCTAGGTCTGGTTCGGTGTGTTAGGAAAGTCAGTTACTTCTCTTTCTCTTTTTGATAATAGCCTTGTGAAGAAATCCTATAGTGTCCGGCAGTGCAGTATCCCATTACCCAGGTCCTGGCACTTCAGGGAGTGTCTCCCACGTGTGTTGCATGCGCTCTGCTATTAAGTCTTGGGCACTTTTTCCTTTAGTTCTGTCGTCTGCAGAGGCTCTCTTTGCCTATTGCTTGTAGTGTTTGGTCCCCAGCGGGGTGGGATGCATTTTAACAAGGAGTGAGGCAGTCTGCTTACAAAATGAGACCTGCACCCAAACACATCACGCAAAATGTGCAGATCAGAAGATGTGGTGTTGGCAGGGTTTGTCTTGGTTTTCTAGGTGAGGGGCCCAGAGCATTGGGACTGACGGGAGTATGACTAGGAAGGGCAGATCTGCCAAACCGCGGTGGGGAGGGGGCCTCCCTATGATCACTGTCTCCCTGGGCCACACTTCAAAATGAGCAAATCACTCTCCCAGTTGCCACCAGTGTTTTTCAAACTGCTAGTTCTATGCCACATCTGCTCAGGCTCCTGCTGGTCATGCTATCTCTTTAATGATGGGGATTCAGCTTACTAACGCCGTCTCCCTCCAGGTTCTGAGCTAAGCCTGCTGATTTTTAAAATTCCAGGCTTTAAGTCTTGCTGATTACAAGAACTCACAAATTCAAGCTCTCTTGCTTTCAAAGACAAACATTATGGGGATTCATCTTCCCCACTTCTGGGCTCCCTGGTATGAAAGTCTGTTTACTGCCCTTCTCCTTGCCACCAGCTCCCTCCACACCTCAAATGGCCATAGTCTGTTTTACTCCCAGACCACATCTTCACCCTTCCTACCTTCTTTGACGGGGCAGTTTCACTATCTTTAGTTGTGGAGTTTGACAGTCTTCAGATCATTTTCTCGGTTATTTAGGATGTTGTGTTATCTAGCTATATCCACGGGACAAGGGAGCCTAAGGCCCTCCTACTCTGCCAACTTGCCAGCAAACCACCAAAAAAGTATTTTTTTTACACAGATTTGTACTACTAGAAATAATGATGAAAGAAAATGTATACAAGAACTAGGATCTATGGTTTCTGTTAAGGAAAAAAGATATATAAGGAATGGAGGTGCATTTTTTTTGAAGGAAACAAACAGTTTTATCCTTAAATAAAATAATTATCCCAGAATAAGGGGAAAAAAAGAAAAAAACAGAACAAAACTTAAATAGATATAGAAAGTTGGAGGTTTGTGGAAAAAGGAATCTTGAAGATATTTTGTGTGTAGTCAAGGTAAGATTAGGATGGAACTATTTAAGTTTAAAAAAAAAAAAAAAAGAAGGGGCTCCTGGGTGGCTCAGTCGTTAAGCGTCTGCCTTCGGCTCAGGTCATGATCTCAGAGTCCCGGGATCGAGCCCCACATCGGGCTCCCTGCTCAGGGGGAAGCCTGCTTCTCACTCTCCCACTCCCCCTGCTGGTGTTTCCTCTCCTGCTCTGTCTCTCTCTGTCCAATAAATAAATAAAATCTTAGAAAAAAAAAAAAGAATAAAAAGAATTATTTTAATTTCAAAAGTACCCTAGTGCAAGATTGGAATTTGGCTTTCTGTTAAATGGACAAGCTTCTTTTTATATTTTATTTTTTAAAAGATTTTATTTATTTATTCGACAGAGATAGAGACAGCCAGCGAGAGAGGGAACGCAAGCAGGGGGAGTGGGAGAGAGAAGCAGGCTCATAGCAGAGAAGCCCGACGTGGGGCTCGATCCCATAACGCCGGGATCACGCCCTGAGCCGAAGGCAGACGCTTAACCGCTGTGCCACCCAGGCGCCCCTGACTATGGTCATTCTTGAGAATAAGACAACCCTGAGGTTTCCCGCATGGACTGACTCATCTTTCAGGAAAAAATTCTCTGTAGCATGTGGTGCTGTTTGGTAGCATTTTACCCACAGAACTTCTTTCAAATCTGGGGTCCATCCCCTCAAACCCTGCCACTACTTTACAACTACATTCATGTGATATTCTAAATCCTTTGTTTTTATTTCAACAATCTTCACGGCATCTTCACCAGTAGATTCCATCTCAAGAATCCACTTTCTTTGCTCAACCATAAGAAGCAACTCCTCATCTGTTCAAGTTTCATCATGAGATTCTAGAAGTTCAGTTCCATCTTCAGGCCATACTTCTGAGCCTGGTTCTCTTGCTGTTTCCCCCACATCTGCGGTGACTTCCTCCACTTAAGTCTTGAACCCCTCAAAGCCATGCATGAGTGTTGGAATCAACTTCTTCCAAACTCCTGTTGATGTTGACATTTTGGCCTCTTCCCATGAATCACAATGTTTTTTACGGCATCTAGAGTAGTGAGCCCTTGCCAGAAGTTTTCAGTTGATTTTGCCCAGACCCATCAGAGAAATCACTATCTATGGCAGCTATAACCTTACAAAAGGTACTTCTATATTACTCCTTACTCTATGGGCTACAGGATGGATGTTGTATTACCAGCATGGAAACATTAATCTCATTGGATATCCCCATCAGAGCTCGTGGGTGACCAGGTGCACTGTCAACAAGCAGTTATTTATATTTTGAAAGGAGACTTTTTTCCTTGACAGGTCTTAACAGTAGACTTAAAATACTCTATAAACCATGTTGTACACAGACATACTAACCCCAGGCTTCTCTGTTCCATTTCTAGAGCATGGACAGAATACACTCCGCATACTTAAGATCCCTAAGATTTTCAAAATGGTAGATGACCACTGGCTTCAACCTCAAGTCACCAGCTGCATTAGTCCCTAACAAGATAGTGACTTCTCTCCAGCTATGAGAGTCCTAGATAACATCTTTCACTTTAAAGCTGGTTCACCTATACCAAAAATGTAGTTCACTGGAGACATGTTCAGTAAATCTCTCAGCTAGACCTTCTGGATCACTTGCTACAGCATCTACAACAGTGCCTCCTGCCTCACCTTGCATGTTTATGTCATAGAGACAGTTTCTTTCCTGAGACCTCACGAAACCACCTCTGCTAGCTTCAAACTTCTGCAGCTTCCTCTCCCTGATCAGCCTTGTTGGAACTGAAGAGTCAGGGCCTTGCTCTGGGTGAAACTTTGGCTGAATGGAATGTTGTGGCTGCCTTGATCATCTATCCAGACCAAACTTCCTCCATATCAGCAATAAGGCTGTTTCACTTTCTTATCATTTGTGTGTTCACTGGAGTAGCACTTTCAATTTCCTTCAAAAACCTCCTTTGCAATCAAAACTTGGTTAACTGGTGAAAGAGGCCTAGGTTTCAGCCCATCTTAGCTTTCAACATGCCTTCCTCACTAAGCTCAATCATTTCTAGCTTTTAATTGAAAGTGAGAGCCATGTGACTCTTCCTTTTGGTAGAACACATAGAGATTATAGGGTTAGTAGTTGGCCTAATTTCAATACCGTTGTGTCTCAGGGGAGAGCAAGAGATGGGGGAACAGCCAGACAGTGGAGCAGTCAGAACACACAAAACATTTATCGATTAAGTTGACCGCCTTATTTGTGCATGGTTTACAGTACCCCAAAACAATTACAATAGTAAAATCAAAGATCAATGGTCACAGATCACCACAAGTATCACATTAATGAAAATGTATGAAATACCATGAGAATTATCAAAATGTGACACAGAGACACAAACCAAGCGAATACTGTTTAAAAAATGGCACCAGGGCACCTAGCTGGCTCAATCAGTAGAACATGCAACTTGGGGTTGGGGGTTTGAACCTCACAATGGGTACAGAGAATACTTTAAAAAATAAACTCTTTTGGGGGCACCTGGGTGGCTCAGTCATTAAGCGTCTGCCTTCGGCTCAGTGCATGATCCCAGCGTTCTGGGATCGAGCCCCACATCAGGCTCCTTTGCCGGAAGGCTGCTTCTTCCTCTCCCACTCCCCCTGTCTGTGTTCCCTCTCTCACTGGCTGTCTCTCTCTGTGTCAAATAAATAAATAACATCTTTAAAAAAATAAATAAAAATTAAAAATAAACTCTTTTTAAAAAAGAAAAAGAAAAATGGTGCCAACAGACTCAACAAAGGGTCGCCACAAACCTTCAATCTGCCAAAAAAAAAAACAAAAAACAAAAAAAACACGTATCTGCAAAGCACAATAAAATGAAGTGCAATAGAACAGGCATGGCAAGCATTATCAAATAAAAATACTAGCCCTTCTTTTTTGATGTACTTACATACATATATTATAAGTGTTCCGGAAATTATATGGAAATCTTAAATATCTGAAATGTCTTGGCACATGCTGTAAGCTGTAATTTCAGCTATTGTCTCACCGTATAATACAAAAATAATCAAACCCCCCTGTCGATTACATTATAATAATGTCTCATCTGACCTTTAACCATCACCAAATTTTAAGTCTTTTGTCACAGTTGTTGTTTTACTCTGATGCTTTTACAAAACTGTGCCTAAAAAATGCTTCATCTTCAAGGAAATTCATGGAAAAGACCCTGACAAGTACTCCAGAATAAAGATTTCTGAAACTCTTAAAATCGTAAAACTGAACTGGGGTAAGAATTCCTAAAACTCTGATGCAAAAACTGATGAATTCATAAAACTGTTAACAAAAGACAAAAAATTAATTACAGGAGACTGGATAAGCTGATAAAGATGATCATGATTGTTATGACATTGCTGGCTCTTTAATGTTTTGATTTCCTGATTTAAAGGACCCCCTTTTCTCCTCTCTTTTAAGCTTTCTATGACTTAACAGCAACTTAGTAACATGTATCTTTATAACAAAGGTTGACAATGTTCGGGTCTGCGTAAGTTCAGTAAGAATCTGTTCTCCCGGGTCGCCTGAGTGGCTGGCTCAGTTGGTTACGCGTCTGCCTTCAGCTCAGGTAATGATCTCGAGCCCTGTATCAGGCTCCCTGCTCAGAGAGGAGTCAGCTTCTCCCTCTCCCCCTCCTCCTGCCTNCGCCCTTTTTTTCCCCTTAAAATTTTAAAAAAAAAAAAAAAAAAAAAAAAAGGTCTGTTCTCCCTATGACAGGAAACAATTAGACAAGTCCTTGGCTTGGCTTTTTAGCCTAAAGAGACTTTTAAAGTTCAATCTGAGACTCCTTATGAAAAGTTCCAGAGAAGTAGATTTAAAATGAGCCTTCATGGTCAAAACACTATTATTCCTGCACTTATATAAATAATCAAGACAAGTTTATCAAAACTAGACTTAATCTGCAAGATTAATCTTACATTCTTATTTGAAATGGAAATGATATAAAGAGATAAAGTATATCAAATAATACACCTTTATGGATATCAGATTACAGTCTGTTAATTGTTTCCTACCAATGAACTGAATTCTAGTTTCCTCTAATATGTGGCTAGGTAGGACTCTCTCACATTTCCAATTTCCTCCCACTTTTTAGACACAGAATCACCATGAAACTAAAACTGACTCCTTCCTAAAGCCATGTAAGCTAAAGCTGGACAACCTGATAGCAACTTCAGAGGAACCACACTGCTCATGTGTGGGCAGTTCATGCCTGTTGCTATGGGGCTGCTCAAAAGGATCACCAGGAACACTGTTGCTGCAAACCAGGAAAATCTGTCAGGTTGCCACTATCTGCCCTCACTCCATCTGAAGATGCTCAGAACCCTACATTTAGTAACCTCAACTGGGGGGTGCCTGGGGGGCTCAGTCGTTAAGCGTCTGCCTTCAGCTCAGGTCATGATCCTAGCATTCTGGGATGAGACCCACATCGGGCTCCCTGCTCAGCACGAAACTTGCTTCTCCCTCTCCCACTCCCCCCCCCACCTTGTGTTCCCTCTCTCGCTGTCTCTCTGTCGAATAAATAAATAAAATCTTAAAAAAAAAAAAAAACCTCAACTGACTGCTCATCAAATTCATAAAACAGAATTTTTTCTGTTTTCAAACTACTAAACTTTGTTTTTTTTGTTTCCATGGAAGTGCCTCTCGTTAAACTACCTGATCAATCTCATCTTAAAGAGGCCTAATTTACATGGAAGCCCATCCGCAACACCACCTTCTGAAATACAACACCCTCTCGTTCATCCTGTCCTACATATTCTGAACATAAGTGTTTGCTTATACATTATGCTGTGCTCTACATAATCACTTAAAACATGTAAACTGACTTAGGTAAAACCTGAATCTGATTATAACCCATCTGATTTATTTGACTGGTTAAATCTTAGCTCCTGGGAATCCCAGCTCTGGGAAATTTTTCAGTCTTTGGCTATTGCTCTCCTCACAGTCATCATATTAACCCGTCTAGTGCACGGTAATCTCTTAAAGATTTTAAATGCCTATCAGCAGCCACTCACATGACAAATACCATCCATCAGGATAAACAACTGAATGATATCAACAATAACCACATGAATGATAAAGACAGTGAGTACACGGGCCTCCAGCCTGATGACTCAACTAATGGAAACAGTCAACTAATGGAAACAGCAAATGTGCTTATTCTTCTGCCTGCCTACATCAGCGGCAGTAACCAAGAACATCATAACGGTTGGTCATACTCTCAGCCTGTTAAGTGAATGACCAAAAGGGGGGAACTGTTGAAACCAAAGACAGGCAGAGACCAGCCTTGAAGATCCCCTGAGCAGACAGAACCAATTTAGTCATGCAGGCAAAGCTTTATTCAGCTTACTTGGCAAGGCTAACTTAATCTGGACCATTCCATTCTTGTGCCTCTGAAAAATCACAAGCAAAACTTGAAGTGTTTCCCAAGGCTGATGTGAGGTAAGTGCCTATCAATTCCATACCATTTAAGAAAATTCTAATATTGTAACTAATCACTCCTAAGTTAAACTGTCACTGCCTTCTCACTACATACGCTTCTTTATAACATACTCCTAAACCTCATCCTATGTCGACTTCAGTGCTTCTCGTTTGAAACTCTATCTTTGGTGTGTGCACAACAAACTTTTACTAATTAATAAACACTTCAGTTATTCACTAGTTGTACTCTAGCTACTCCGAACCTTTGACAATATCAAAGAACAGAATTTTCCAGAAGTAAAAAAAGCACAGAAAATTCAATGGAAAGGGACGCCTGGGTGGCTCAGTCGTTAAGCGTCTGCCTTCGGCTCAGGGCGTGATCCTGGAGTTCTGGGATCCAGCCCCACGTCAGGCTCTTCCGCTATAAGCCTGCTTCTTCCTCTCCCACTCCCCCTGCTTGTGTTCCCTCTCTCACTGGCTGGCTCTGTCAACTAAATAAATAAAACTTAAAAAAAAAAAAAAAGAAAGAAAAGAAAATGCAATGGATGACATTCACAGTAGGCTAATCTTGTTAAAAATTAGTGAACAAAGAGAGATTAGAAGAAAATATCCTGAATGAAGCACGGAGAGGATAAGAAACTGAGAGGCTCTAATATGCTTTCAATGGATTCTGAGAAGGGGGTGTTAGGCAAGCAGCAGAAACATTTCAAAAGATGGTGCCTACAAACTTTTCAAAAGAATGAAAACAGGGGCGCCTCGGTGGCACAGCAGTTGGGCGTCTGCCTTCGGCTCAGGGCGTGATCCCGGCGTTATGGGATCGAGCCCCACATCAGGCTCCTCCGCTATGAGCCTGCTTCTTCCTCTCCCACTCCCCCTGCTTGTGTTCCCTCTCTCGCTGGCTGTCTCTATCTCTGTCGAATAAATAAATAAAATCTTAAAAAAAAAAAAGAATGAAAACAACTTCAATACAAACTTAATTATACCTACAAAAACAAAATATATATAAAAAGAAATACATACCTACACACATCACAGTAAAACTGTTGAAAACTAAAGACCAAAAAACCCCATAAAAGTCTTAAGTAAAAAAAGACAAACTTCAGGCGCCTGGGTGGCTCAGCCAGTTAAGCATTTGCCTTCAATTCAGGTCATGATCCCAGGGTCCTGGGTTCGAGTCCCACATCGGGCTACTTGTTCAGTGGGGAGCCTGCTTCTCCCTCTCCCTCTGCCTGCTCCCCCTGCTTGTGCTCTCACTCTCTGTCAAATAAATAAAATCTTAAAAAAAGAAAGAAAGAAAGAAAGAAAGAAAGAAAGAAAGAAAGAAAGAGAAATTCTACTCATGGGAGTAAATATCAAACTGACAGCTTACTTCTCACAGAGAGAATAGAAACCGAGTATGTAATTCAAGAGCTTCTTTCAACAACCTTAAAAGAAAATCAACAAGTTAGGCAATTCAATACACATCAAAATTATCCCTTGGAAAAAAATCAACTTGTGAAATTTTTAGCTAATATAATCAGAGAATTCACTATTAGCAGTCATACAACAAGTGAGAAACACAAAGGGTTCTTCAGGCAGAAGGACAATGTTCAAAGATGGAGGACTGGAATTACAGCAATGAATGAAGAACAATGAAAAAGATAAATCTAAATGGTCATTGATTATAAAATTAATAATGTCCTAAAATAAAATAAACACAGAATTAAAGGAGCACAAGTGGCATATAAGTGAAAATGAGATAAATGGAGTTTAAGTGCCCAGGAAGAGAGGGAAATAACCAAATATTACATTTTGAGAAGTCAAAAGCAACAGGTGTTTTAATAACTTCCAAGTTAACAAAAGAAAAAAAAAAGCATCCAAAGAAAGACAAAAAAGGAGAGAAGGAAGCACAAAGAACAAGTATAATAAAGAGAAAATACTTATTAAGATAAAATTTAATCCCAACTATGTCAGTGATTTTGTCAAGTGTCAACAGACCAAATGTTCCAAATGTAAGAAATATTGTCAGGCTAGATTATTTAAATTCCAACTATACATTGGTGACAACAGACTCATTCAAAATATAAGTACACAGAAAGTATGAAAATAAACGATAAAAAAAGACATACATGATACATATTAACTAGAGAAAAGATAGTGCAGCTGCATTACTATTCAGCTAAATTAACTTTATCCTAACACTACTTTTGTCTTAAAGAGGGACACTTAATAATTTTTAAAACCTCAACTGATAAGGAAGACATACAACTCTAAACATGTATGCACCTAACAACATATCCTCCAAATACATAAAGCAAAAACTATCAAAACTAAGGAGGGACGGACAAATGCAAGTTCACGGTATTAATACATTTCTGTTGCTAAGCAATACAACCAGTAAACTAAAAGGAAAAATTCTACATGACTAACCAAGTTGAACCAACATATATAGACGCTGCATCCAACAAACACAGAAACACTTTCTTTCCAAGCACACACTGGACATTTACAAAATTCATCATATCCTGGGCCATAGAGCAAGCTTCAAAAATTTCGTAAGCTTTTAAACAGTGTTCTGACCACAACAGAATTAAGACAGAAATATAGGCAGAGGGGCGCCTGGGTGGCTCAGTAGGTTAAGTATCTGCCTTCAGCTCACATCATGATCCCAGAGTCCTGGGATCAAGCCCCACATCAGCTCCCTTCTCAGCAGGGATTCTGCTTCCCCCCTCTGCCCTTCACCATACTCATATGCACGCGTTCTCTCTCACTCTCTCTCATAAACAAATTCTTAAAAAATATATATAGGCAGAGCAGAGAAAATTCTTAGAGCAGTGAAACCACTGTGTATGACGCTATAATGGTGGATACATACCACACATTTAGCAAAACTCATAGACTATACACCATCAACAGTAAATACTAACATAAAACTATGGACTTAGAATGGCGATGATGTGTCAACAAAGGTTCAGTGATTGTAACAAACAAATGTACAATCTAGTGCAGGATGTTGACAATGGCGGAGGCTGGGGGGGTGGTAAAGGGATCAGGAGGTACAGAACTCTGTACTTTCTGCTCAATTTTTCCGTGAACTTAAAACTGCTCTTAAAAATAAAGTCTATTTTTTTAAAAAGATTTCTCTGTCAGGTTATGTTAAGTATGCTTTGGTTACAAACCCCAGAAATCTTAGTTAAGAAAACTTAACCCAAAATAATTCCCACTTCCCACCCCTGCCTGCCCACTCCTCCCTCTTTTCTCCCCCCCACCCTGCTTTCTGCTCACTGTAGACACATAAAAGACCAGCACTGCAGGAAGCTCCATCTGGAAACATGATCACTGGCAGGAGAAAAGGGATGTGGCAAATCTCACCACTGCTCTTGAAGTTTACGCGATGAGTCTCTTCTGCTCACATTTCACTGACCAAGATAAACACATGGCCACATCTAACTCAAGAAGAAGGAACCAGATACTACCACACACCCACTGCAATGTCTAAAATTACAAAGACCAACAATACCAAATATTGGTGAGGATGTAGAGCCACAAGGATGTATTTATTCAATGTACTAGAAATAGAAACTGATATATAACTGATATATATCTTTGGAAAACTTTGGCATTATCTACTAATATTGAACACAGACCTAATATATGACCCAGCAATTCTACTCCTAAGTGTACTGAACACAAAAGTATGCAAGAAACATGTACCTGAAAGTTCACAGCAAGTCCACTCAAGTAAGCCCTCTGACAGCCATGAAAATGAGCCTCTTGCATCACCTACCATGGAGAGCTGCTCCACTCTGAACTCACCGACACATTCCACACTCAGCACCACACTTCCCACAGGCTGTTTCCAGCCAATGACCAGCCACAGGTAGAACACTAAAGCAAGCTTATTCCTGCAGGAAGGATTTTCTCTGGCCTTGCTTAAACTTTCTTCAGACTTTGCCTCCAAACATTCTTCATCCCTTCCTCCTCCATGTGCAGCAGACCTCCAAGGTGCTGACAAT
Organism: Ailuropoda melanoleuca; assembly: GCF_002007445.2. Lineage (NCBI taxonomy): Eukaryota > Metazoa > Chordata > Mammalia > Carnivora > Ursidae > Ailuropoda > Ailuropoda melanoleuca. The sequence goes on along the minus strand of NC_048234.1, from coordinate 15,231,801 downwards.
GCCCACACATGTTTTTCCCCCACTATATCTAAATCTGATCCAAACTTGGGATGCCTGGTTGGTTCAGTCAGTTAAGCATCTGCCTTCAGCTCAGGACATGATCCCAGGGTTCTGGGGTCAAGCCCTGCATTAGGCTCCCAACTCAGTGGGGAGTCTGCTTCTCCCTCTCCCTCTGCCCCTTCCCCCTCTGCTTGTGCGCGCGCGCTCTCTCTCTCTCTCTCTCTCTAAGACCTTTTAAATAAACAAATAAACAAACCTGATCCAAATTTATTGTCCTCTGGTTCTTGGGAGACCTGAACTAACAGTCTCAAACTGGGAACATCCAATGTTTATCCACAAGAGAATAAAGGCCCATGAATAGTACAATTCATACATGAAAGAGAAACTACAACTCTAGTGACCACATAAATGAAATTCATGATAAACGGTTCCACAGTGTGTCACACAGACAATGACTGTTCCACTACTTCTATACATCAAAAACACACACACAAACTAGACCCTGAAGTCGAGAGTCCTCAAACCTAAGGTAAATCTGCTATTAACTCAGATTAAGCTATTTAGAGACAAACTGCTACTATGTTAGCCAGAGCCCTCCTCTCACCTTCCTCCATCAGCCCGCCCCCAGAATTAACCAATTATGAGACTGCTATGATTCTAACATACCACTATGCAAATACTTAAAGCAGACACAAGACAAACATCTTAAAGTACACACACAGAAGCAAGAACATAGTTCTAGGGGCGCCTGGGTGGCACAGCAGTTAAGCGTCTGCCTTCGGCTCAGGGCGTGATCCCGGCGTTATGGGATCGAGCCCCACATCAGGCTCCTCCACTAGGAGCCTGCTTCTTCCTCTCCCATTCCCCCTGCTTGTGTTCCCTCTTTCGCTGGCTGTCTCTATCTCTGTCAAATAAATAAATAAAATCTTTAAAAAAAAAAAAAAAGAACATAGTTCTATAATTTGCTTCTTACTAAATATTTTGTTTCCCACACAGTACAGTAAAATTTTCCTTATTTGTAATAGTTACAAGACATTCCAGTGTATGGATATAAAATTCACTTATTTTGCCCTAACCCCAATACTGGACAGGTGTTTCAAATTTGTCATATCACAAATACTACTACATGAAAAATCTTACACTCACATTTGTAAACTCATGCAAATGCATCTATACAACAAATTCCTATCAGTGGAACCACTAAGCCAAACAGTACGAGCGTTTAAAAACGTCTTAATATAGGGGTGCCTCAGTGGCTCAGTCAGTTAAGCATCAGACTCTAGGTTTCTGTTTAGGTCATGATCTCAAGGTTCTGGGATCAAGCTCTGCACTCAGCAGGGAGTCTGCTTGAGACTCTCTCCCTTTGCCCCTCCTCCACTCTCTAAAATAACATCTTTTTTTGAAAGTGTCTAAATATAGTGAAACTACTTTCCAATGAGGTTCTACGAAATTGTAGCCCCACAAATCACATAATTTATTGAAAAACTATGTATACTTTAGGTGAATCTTACTTTATTAGACTAACATCTTAGAAATTACAAAAAGTGGGATGCCTGGGTGGCTCAGTCGGTTAAGCATCTGCCTTCACCTCAGGTCATGATCCCAGGGTCCTGAAATCGAGTCCCGCATCGGGCTCCCTGCTCAGCAGAGAGCCTGCTTCTCCCTCTGCCCCTCCCCCCTGCTTGTGCATTCTCTCTCTCTGTGACAAATAAATAAATGATCTTTAAAAAAAGTTATGAAAAATAGTTATAAATGGAAGTTCATAGGATCACTTCTTTTACTGAGTCAATTTAAAGAAAAAACTTTACAGGATTAAACAATACCAGAGTAAGCCAAAGAAATTACTGTTAGGTGCAACCCAAATATTAATTCTAAATTAAAAGAAGACCATTCCAGGGCACCTGGGTGGCTCAATCGGTTGAGCATCTGACTCTTGATTTCAGCTGTCATAATCTCAGGGTCAAAGGATGGAGCCCCAAGCTGGGCTCCATGATGGGGGGGGTTGCTGGAGATTGGCTCTTCCTCTCCCCCTGCTTGCTCGGTCTAGAGAAAAATAAATAAATAGATCTTTAAAAAAATAAATAAATATGGAGCGCCTGGGTGGTTAAGCATCTGCCTTCGGCTCAGGTCATGACCCTGCTCAGCAGGGAGTCTGCTGCTCCTTCTGCCCCTCACCGCACTCACACTCTCTCAAACATACATTTAAAAATATTTTTAAAAAATAATAAAATAAAATAAAACAAGACCATTGCACAGACATGCCACCCCAGGAACCCACTATCACCACTGCATTTACAGATCCTGCAGTTCCCACTGAGAAGAGTGACCAGAGCTCTTCAAGATACCGGGGCTCCCCTTGCAACTACAATATAAGGCATGACCTCTGAATCCTCCCAGGGTGAACAAGCAGGTCTTTCACAACAAAGCCGCTCCAACATCCCAATCTCCCTAAACCTCTGGATGCCTTCTTCCTCCACAGTATATACCAAGACAGTTCTGGCTTCTCCGCTTTGCTTAGGCAGACCACGTTTCTATTTGTTTCAGGAAGTAAAGCAGCACGCTAATGCCTCGAGCTACACAAAACTGATCCAGAATGCCTGCTTATAAGCCCATACCAACAAATTCAGCCTAACCCACGTTCTTCACATCAAGATCCATTCCCACAAATACCCCCCAAGTCCTACCAATATAGTGGCAAACCAGGCAATCTTTTGGGTCTCCTCATGAGTCACACTCTATACCTCCTACTTTGGGGCCTGCTGGGGCAATCCTTGGAGGAGGGTAAGCAATTACAGGTTTGCCAGGCAAAGGGAGATTAAGTTCCTCACACAGGGGCTGGAAAAGCTGCTTCTACTGGCAAAGTTAGCAAAGCAGAATTTAGATTTCCAGCTTAACCAGAATCTGACCATATGTTTCCTAATCCAATTTTTAGGATTCCACTCCTTATCAATCAATGTTCTTGCTTACAAATTTGGAATTCAATCTACATTTTTTTAAGGCAGTCGCAGAAACTTTCAGGCCCCTTATGTGGAACCTGAGTTGGAATTTAAAACCCTGAGCTCATCACTTTGCTTTGTAACGTTTTAACTTGGCTAGACTGAACCGCATTTCCCAGAACTTCCTTTCCCATTTGTTTCTAGTTTGGGCCACAAGAAAGCTTCTGGTACAGCAGGCAGAGTGTAGCCCATCTGTAGCCTGTGTCCGCTGGCCTGCTGGTTCCCCTCACCAAGGCCAGTTAGGGCTGGCCTTGCAAGGCTGCTGCAGTGGCTCGTCTCTTCCCCAGGTTCCCTGAGTCCTACTTCCTGGGTCATGTGTGTGGTCAGCTCCAAGACTAAAGTCAGAGGCAACAGAAGGGACACAACTTTTAATCTGTCCCGTAGAGCAAACCAGACATAACTACACAGCATCCATCTCTCTCCTTAGACAACTGCCCAGGAGGGCTTGAGTACTCAGCAACCTAGGCACTAAGCTGAGAACTAGGAAAGTAATTATAGGCAAAAACAGGAGCAGTCTCCACTTTCACAAAGCTCAACCTTCTAGAGAAAATGAAAATACACTAAGTTACATTAATTTACACTGTAATTTTGGTAAATAGCAGTAAGGACAGTACTGTCTGTAACAGAACTTGAAATCAAGAAAAAAACTCAAGAACTTCAGAAAATTGATGGCTGTTGCAATGTATGATGGATATACAGAGTTCTTTAGACTATTCTCTTTATCATGAAAATCTGCAAACTCACACACATAGAATCTCATGAAAAGGTGATGCTTGAGACAAACTCTAAAGGAAAACTAGGAAGAACTGAAATAGGACAAAAAAAAATAACATTCCAGGCAGAGGAGAAAGAAACAGTGCCACATGCGCTGTGACAAAGGTGCTGGGCACAGAAGAATGACAGGCATGGCTGGAGCAAGGAAAGCAAGGGGAGGTGTGGTGCAAGGTGAGGCTGAGACTCCAAAGGACAGAAATTATGGATGCCCTTGGGATCGTGTTACTATATACAGTACTTAAAGCCACTGAGAGCTTTAAGTAAAAGGGTGACATAATCAGATCCACCTTTTTAAACTCTAATTTTTTGACACTAAACAAATTTCAAACACATTTATCTTTTACCCAATAATCTCACTATCTTAAAGCTAAACGTGCACAAATACAAAAAAAAACGTATATCCACAAGGTTATTCCCTGCAGTAACATTTACAACAGCAACAGAATATAAACAACCTATATTCATCATCAGGAAACCACAAACACAAAAGAATGGAAAAGAGCTTATATAAAGCAATCTCTAGAACATATTAAGTAAAAAAGAAAGAACAGTGTTCAGTTCTACCGTCTGTTTAAAAACGAAAAGGAAATAAAAATATGTGTCCATGCTTCTATTTGGAAAAATGAAACACTGGCAGAAGAAACCAGAAATAGAAATAGGGCACTATGGAAATGGTGCAGGGACAGCAACGGGAAGACTACAAACATACCTTTGTAACACAGCTTCGACTTTTGAACTACATACACATTTTACATACTAAAATTTTTTTTAAAAATTAAACAAAAAATTAATGCAATCCTTAAAACCTGAAGATTTCATACAAATAAACCAAACTAATAATTAAACTGGTAACATTATCAGAAAGAAAATATTTTCAAATCATTTTATCATTCAGAACGTCAACTGCGCATCCTTACGTGGATCCATTTTAAGGACTTTTAAGAACGGAAGAACCGTAATGAAATACAAACCAACACTTTTTTGTTATTGGCGTAAATGTTAGAGAAAAAAGGATAAACTCAAAGTAAAAGCCCTGCAATGTTAAATTTAAATTGAAAATATCAATACAAAATCAAATTTTATGTGTTCCCCACAAGTGTCCCATGAAAGTAGAGACATCCCAGTAGCAATACAGACACACTGCACCAGATTTTGGTATCTAAATTCCATCCCCCAATAAAAGGAGCTAAAAAAAACTGGCTGATCAGGAAAGCACAAAGTCTTAGACATCTAGTATCAGAAAGCAAGAAATGGTGCAAAGATTAATGAGGTGGCATCCCAGGGAAGAGATCCAGCTTGAAGAGACGGCACCATGACCAAGTGAGGACAAGCTGAGGAAAAAGAATGAGGACTACTTGATTAAAACACACTGAATACACAAAAATCCACAGGTCCATAGTGGTTTCAAAAACAGAAAAAAGCGAAAAGAAATTCACAACAACCCAACCCTGTACACAGAAAAAAGGACTTTCTGATCACTTGTCAGGACTTAATTAATACTAAGATATATAACTAGTTAATATATAAATATACAGTCACATATAAATCTATAAACATAGATTCATGTATCTAGACTACCAGAGCTCATTTACAGATAAACACACAGGCCAAAAACAGGTCCAAAAATTACACCTATGCTATAAGAATATAACTATAAGCAAACTGAACTTATTATAAACAAATACAATCTAGGTTTTTTTTAAAAAATTGTTCTACCTTTTTTATTTTTATTTATTTAAGCCATCTTCACACCCAACGTGGGGCCTGAACTCATGACCCAGAGATCAAGAGTCACATGCTTTTCCGACTAAGCCAGCCAGGCGTCCCTGCCCCCCCCCTTTTTTTTAAAGACATTACTACGATCTAAAAATATCTAAAATGGTGTAAAAAGTGCTTTCCTAGTCTACTTACACTGTCAACACTTGGATAAAACAACATTCATGTTGAATGGATCTTTCTCCCTCCACTCCTCCCACCCCCAAACTCAACACATTTAACATTCTAGTTACTCCAGACCACTTCCCCCTGTCCCAAATGACTTCATCCATCACCTCCCACAGGCTGGACTAGACATTCTGTGCCGGCAGATTCCTTCAGCGCACCTTTCGTGCTGCTTACTGCCTTCCAAAGGCTTTCCCCACACACAGGATAAACACCAGCTGCCATGACGGGATACGCAGAATTATGTAAAATCTGGCCCCAAATTCATGTGACACGGCCATACCAAACTAAAGGTGGTGTCAGCATGGTAATGTCATCATCGTCATCACCATCATCAGGACCCATGGGGCACCTACTACAGAGCCCTAGAAGCTTACACTTGATGAGGTAGGTGTTCTCATCCTGTTCAACAGGTAAACACACAGAAGTAAACGCTAACACGGGGCAATCTTTGGCTGGGATTCAAATCCAGAATGGTCTCAGACACCCTCCACATGCCTCTGCTGCTCCTGTCCCTCTACCTAGACGACTTTGCTCTCCTGCTCTACACTCCTGACCCTGCTGGAGCATTGCTTTCTCTTCCAGATGCTCTCCGCATCGAATTCCCTCATCACGTGCATGCACACCTTCCCTACCAGACTGTAAGGTCTACGAGGGTGCATCTTTATGTATTTGCCCACACATGACTCATTTTAGTAAGAACTTATCACAATTTTAAGGCCATAAGCACCCAACAAAGAAATAAAAATTACATTGAATACTGGAACACAAACAGCAAACTGTTCACCTCAACATTAAATACATCATACTAATAACTACAGCAAAGTTCAAAAGCAGGAAGGGAAGGAAATCAACAATGACTGGCAGTAGCTAATGGATTTCAGGGACCGAACAAATCCACTTAATTCTCGCGATAGCCTCAGAGGACACGTCTCCTCCCAGTCTACAGCTGAGAAATGGCAAGTCCACGAGGTTGGGAGGGATCTGCTCCGTGGCTTCAGACCAGCACCGAGTGGGGCTGCATTTCCACCCAGCTGAAGGCCACGCTATCTCCAGGGCCAACTCCAGAGCGCATGGCCTTTTCACAAAGACCACAATGTCTGCCAGACCGAACAAAATACTTGGGCAAAATAACTGCTTCCCTCTTCCAAGTTCTTCTCATTCAAGGAACAGGGAAGCAAAACATTTAATTAAGCATCAATATAAGGAAGTATTTACATAGATATGTATTAACTGCTTTCTCAGCAAATCAAGACCCTGCTAACAGCTAAACCAGAAGAAATACTCAACAACATTATTTTTAGTCTGCAAATAACCCATGAGATTAATTCTTCAGAAACAGTATCCTTACCACGTATTTTTAATGTACCAGGAAAAAACGCTAACAATTAAGGAGTGCGGCAAGTCAAGTTATGAGTGTGTGGGCAATCAAGTGAAGTCACTGCGAAGTGAAAACACTGTAATTAAATTTCTCCACTTACAACTTCAAATTAATAATTCTCATATAAAACTAAGAGCCAGATTTGAGATACTGTCCATGAGATGCACAGGCACTCACAAACCACACCAACCTCCCAGTTCACAATGAAGGCACAGGTACCACTACCCAAGATGCACTGCGAGGACAGCAATGACCAACGTTTCATTGTTACCTGGATTTCATGGATGCTGAAACAAAACAAAACAAGATCTGCAGCCAACTGCGGAAACAATACTATAGTATTTCTCAGAGCTCTTAATTCGATGCAGTGAACTCTGATCCTAAGGAAGGACACAACACAGCACTGTTTCCCAAACTGAGGTGACCAGGAACCCTTTGTTTTTCCAGCAGCATCTCTTAGAACTAGCATTACAAACACACCACCTTAAGCAACGCCGCTTCAGATAATCCAAAACTAAGTAAATACTGTTACCGTATTGTGAATTAGATCTGAAGGTACTGCCGGAGCAGTACCAGCGAAATTCCTGGGACCCGCCAAAGTCTTCGAAAAAAAATTCTAAGTCAAACATAAAGAACTGGGGCGCTTGGGTGGCTCAGTCGTTAAGCGTCTGCCTTGGGCCCAGGTCATGGTTCCAGGGTCCTGGGATCGAGCCCCACATCCGGCTCCCCTGTAAGCAGAAAGCCTGCTTCCCCCTCAGCCCCTCCCCCTGCTTGTGTTCCCTCTCTTGCTGTCTATCAAATAAATAAAATCTTTTAAAAAAAATTACAAACATGAAGAACTAACTAGAAGGCCTTTTCTTGCCTTACCCATTTCGCAGCATCTTAACATTACTTCGCTACTCAAGATGAAAAATAAATTCTATGTTATATCTCACAAAAAGCTAATACCTACTACCTATAATTTTGACATAAATTGTGAGACCTTTACTTGCTATCATCAAGTCTAATAATGAACGTTCTGTAAATTCCTGGCGATTTCAACTTGGGGGTGCTTGCCCACCAACCAAGGCTGGGAGAAGCCTCCCCCTTTCCTCTGACCCCGTCTGAAATGTCACCACCTCTGAGGGCCTTCACAAACTTGGCCCGCCCTGGGAACACCCAAGTGCAGGCTTGATTTTCGTTTCCTAACAAAAGCTATGCAGAAGGCTGTGACTGCCCTCTCCGTCCACCCTTCCAGACTGCAGAGTTCCTTCCAGAAAATTCCAACACAAAGTTACAGGTGTTCGCATTTCGGCAGGCCTGTGGTCCCCGGCTCCAGGCGCGTCACACGGCTGAGGGTGTCCTGTGCTGCCTCCTGATATTCTCAACAACACAGCCCCGCAACCCGCGTGTGCCGCCCCAACGTGCACGGAAATTCCCCGTCCAGACCCGGACCCCGACCACACGGCACACACGCCAATACCACCCGCTGCACCAACAGACGCGGGGCGCCCACCTCGCGGCCGTTTTCACCGCGGCCCCCCGAAACCGGGTCCGGGGAGGTGCGCGAGCCCACCCCGGGCACTGCGCAAGCTTCCGCGTCGTGCGGCTCATCCCGGCGTCCCGGGCGCAGCGCGCTCAAGGTCACCCGGGATGCAGGGCCGCGCGACCCGAGGGGCAGACCCCGGCCGGGGCGGGGGGCGGGGAGTGACCCGGGCCGGCAGGGAGGGAGGGAGGACTAGCGGCTGCCCTGCCCC
>NC_048234.1:15188707-15221634 GCF_002007445.2 Ailuropoda melanoleuca | reverse complement strand
TTACAGTGGTAGGGGCGTCCGCGGGCTTAGCCGTGGCCGTCTTGACGCACCCCACGCGCCGGGCAGGGCGCCAGTCCCTAGCGCTGGCCCGTTTCCCGCGCGCGGACCCGCCGCCGCACTGCGCCGCCGCCGCCCCGCGCCCGGGTCCCCGAGGACCCGGGCCTCGCCCACCCATCTGTGACTTTGAGAGCCTGGCCCCGACCACACACGAGAGAAGTCGACCAGCTCTCCTCCGAGATCGGGAGCCAGGCATTCCCACGGTCATTCATGAACTCGTTTGACTCGTTTCACCCAAGATGGCCCTTGAGTGTTTTGTTGGTTGTTTGCGGGAGGAAGGGGAGAGGGGAAGGAATCGAGAACAGTTTGAATCCTGCTGAGTTAAGTGCAAGACCTGGAGGCTGAACCCCAAGCCCCCGCACCCCGGCCTGGAAGCTCTGCGCGCACCGCCCACACCCCCGGGGCCAGGAGCTTTCCCCTCCCCCGCCCCCACCAGCCCGGTGTCCTCCAGCAGGTCACCAAGCAGCCGGGTTTCCTCGAGTGCAGCGTGCAGCGGCACAGCCTTGTCGTAGTAAAGCGCTCACCCCGTGTTGTCAGGTCAGATGACAGGACTTTTGGAGAGCGCTCTAGGCTCTGGCCTGCAGCTCTACTGGTAGTTAGCAATGCTCCGCGGGATCTTACTGGCACCTTTTTCCTTTTCTCCCAAATGAGACGGATATGTGCCTGCTCAAGCAATTAAGGCTCGTCTCAGGTGACACACTTGGCGTGCACCGGGAGTTCACAGGCCAACTAGAGAGCCCATTTACACGCAGACATTAGAAGTGTGTCACTGTAGTCAGCAGTGAGGAAGCGCTGGAAAGTTGTTGCTTCCGCTTGTTTAAGGTTTATGGCGCAGACAGTATGGAGCAGATCGGGAACCAGGAGGGGTGGGCAGCAGGCAGTGCCAAGGAGGCAGCGGGTCGGAACCTTCAGTGCTGGCCCCTCCGTGTGTTCACCTTGCCACTGTTGCCATTTGAGGCTGAGTAGTTCTTTTTTAGGGGGGACGTTTGGCAGCATCCTTGGCCTCTACCCACTAGATGCCCGTAGCACACACCTTCCCCGACATTATGATAGTCAAAATGGTCTCCAGGCAAGGACAAATCCCTTTTCCCGTCGCCTCCCTCCCGGAGAACCCCGGGTTTAAATTTCGCCTCTAGTGACGATCACTGGGAGTTGTCAACAATGCACAGACTGGGGAGGTGAGCCAACCCTATGTCGGAAAGAGCCATGCTCCCAAGTAGGCAACCCCCAGTCCTTCTGCTGGAGGTATCTCACCCGCCCTCCCCTCAGAAGCCTTGCTCCTTAGCAGGCTGAAGGTCAAAAAATGGGCTTTTACATCACCCGGATAAATCTGCCAAAAAGTTTTAAAATGAATCTCATTACAGGGGGAAAAATCAGACAAATCCATTGAGAGACATCGTGCGCAACAGCTCTACTGGACTTTTCAAAAAGTATCAAAACACACACAGAAAAGCTAGGGAATCAGGGCCAAAGAGACTACAACCAAATCCATCACATGACCCTCGATCCTACACCACTATGAAGGAAACAAACTGTGAAAGAGATTTGGGGGACAGTTGGAGGATTTTTTATATGAGATACAGTTCAGAGAGACTGTTGCTGAATTATCATTAAATGTTTCAGTGTGATGACGTCTATCACATTGCCCTGTTCATAGGAGGTGTATCCTGAATTTAAGTGAAGAGTCCCGGTGGCTACAACTTATTTTCAAATGGTTCAGAAAGAGATGTATTTTATCTAGAGATAAAGGAAATGTAACAAAATGGTAACAATTGGTACATTTAAGTGATGGGTATATGTGCGTTCATTGTCTGATTCAACTTTTCTGGGAAAGTGAAATTTTTCAAAATAAGTTGGAAAAGTGGAACTCCAGTTACATCATGAATCTCTAGGATGGGATGCTCGGTAAGCAGTCCCTGCTGCCTTCCAACTTGCTGGCCAGGCATCTCCAGAAACTTAAACATATAGTTGGGTTTTTTTTACAGTTTCTCAACCATACTGGACTTCTGGTGATGAGTCTACATATATTTTTTCTCCTGCAGGAACTTTATTGCTGGTAAATATAAATTGTCATGTTAGCAATTCCAACCTCTACTAGGCCTATGCCTCTCTCTCTTTTTTTGTTTAAAGATTTTGTTTATTTTCTTGAGAAAGAGAGATCAAGCAAGCACGGGGAGGGGCAGAAGGAGAGGGAGAGAGAGAATCAGGCTCCACACCCATTGCAGGGCCCAACATGGGGCTTGATCCCACAATGCTGAGAATGACCTGAGGCAAAACCAAGAACCAGATACGTAACCAGCTGAGCCACCCAGGCGCCCCTAAGGTCCCTGGGCTGCTACTGGGGGAGAGGACATTTCTTCCCTAGAGATGAATAAATCTGTGGTGTGGGAGCGGGGTGAGCTTAGACCCACAGCGAACCTTGGTGTATTGGTATACTTACCCCACTGGCCTTGTTGCGTTAGTTAGAAACCAAACTTCAGAAGCCTTTTCAAGTTATATTTATTATAGAATAATCCAGTTGTTCAAAAGTATTCAGAATGCATCATATACACCATGCACAGGGATGATTCTTTGTATTAGTTTAGCCTCTAGGTGGATGAGTTTGATGAGGGGGGATGCTCTCTCCCTATTGGCTACTTGGGTCATCCTCCAGCCCAGTAGCCAGCTACACCCCGCCCCGCCCCCCCCCCCAGCAGTGGGGGCAAAAGCTGTTAAACTGGCAACACTGGGGCTTCTGTGTCTAACATGTTGGTCCTACGATTGGAGCTCAGACTGGCCCATCCACTCCCTCCTGTGGCTCCAGATTTCTGGCTATGCTAATTAGGCAGCCCTAGCATGTGAGTCCTGATAAGACAGTGGCCTTACCAGGACAGAGGCATCTGGACTCTGCTGGTCCTGATAAGGCGCTGGGGCTAGATCTCTGACTGAAAGCCAGCATGATACACACTCTGCAGAAGGATGCATGAGGTCTAGGGCTGTCATCCAGTGCAGAGGTGACCAGCGCTAACAGGGGGAGGGGTAAGGAAAGCTGCGGCAGGGGCAGCTCTGCCTGGAACTTCTCATGGTATTTACCCCACTCAGGGCTCCTGGACCCTGGAATGGGTGGGGATGGATTTTCCAAGCCTCCTCTCACCCTCCTGTCCCTCAATCTCTTGTAAGACCCTTTCTTTCTGTTCTCTGCTGTATCTCCACTGGCTGGACTAGACAGAGTGGGAGAGGGTTTCATTGAAGAGCCTGCACACCATTTGTGGTCTACAAATGGCTTCCCAGCTTTGCTGCACAACTTCAGTGCAGATGTTATTCTTCTAGGGGAAGTAATTGGTCAGGAAAAAACTCAGGTTCACCGGAGATGCTAATGCAGGCTCTGGAGGGCCACACAGCCCCAGGCCTAGACCCTCGCTGCGGACCACTCTCTCCACACCCAGGGCCCTCTAGGGTCCACCTCAGCTGGGAAGTTGTAAATCCCTTCCCTTTCCACTCTGAATGGAGGGACCTAGCCACCTTGCTTTCTAGGAAGCCTCAGACCAGGTAGATCCCACACAGAAGCTTCTTCCTCGTAAAGTGGGAGGGAGCCAGCCTGTCTCCCGGAATCCTGTCTCTCAGAAGGTACTCTCTCCACGAACATTTTTGGCTTAATAACTTGCTCCTGGAACTTCAGCAAAATCACAAATTAGAGCGTCCTGCCCCTTCCAGGCTTCTCTCAAACAACTGAACTGTCAGGGCCCTGCCAAATGAAGAAGCGAGTCCGGAGAGCATTCCCACCCCCTGGCTTAACAAATGTCAAACAGTCCAGGCACCACATTAGCCTCTGGAGGGGACACTACGTCAACAGCCACAAGAACGTTTACGCTTCGTGGAGGGAACATCGCATGGAGCGAGGGAAATGTTTGCAGAAAGAATGACCCCAAGAGAAACAGCAGGAGCAGAGTTGAGCCATCTGGTCAACCACGCAGCATCCTCCCCTGGTTCAGCCCTGTGCCCCTCCAGGTCATTGTCTACACAGCAGGCAAATAAACACTCTCAGATGTCTCCTCAGAAGCTTCTCAGGACCACCTGCCCAAGTCGATTGTTTTCTGTGACGTACATCCTTTTTGATTTCTCTTCAGAGCACTGATTCTCCTTTGCAATCACATACAGCATTGATTCGTTTATGTGTGTATTGCCTGTTCCCCACCCCGTTATAAAGTCCAGGTGTCAGAAACAAGATCTGTTGTCCTTATCAGTATACCTCCTAAAGGACAGTAAGGACTCAGCAGCTATTTATTATAGATGAACGTACGACTTGTTCTGGGAATACTGGATCATGTGGATTTATTAGGACTTAGGGCTTGTGAAGGGGCTCAAATGCCAGGACATCGGGCAATTTAAATTCTCATTACCTACTCTTACAAGGTTATGTCAAGGATCAAAATAAATTCTGTACAGCCCTACGCACGCACAGGGGAGTTTCACCATCCAGCACACCGCTAACGATGTTCAGTTGGGTTTTGGGGTGGCTGCTGAATCAATCTGGTGCTATCTAGTGGAGACCTTAGAGAGAGAATCATGAACTACAGGAGACCATGAAGAAGGCTATGGTAATAATGTCGGGGGACAGCTTTGGGCTGAACGGAGTGCTCATGGAAAGGATAATATAATAATAACTTCCAAACAGCAAGCACACTGGACACCTGATGGTAGGGAGAATTTACTGTTTTATTGGATGGCACTATGGTCAGGTTGAGAGGGAGGAAATCCTCATCATTTAAAAAAAACGTCCTGAGGATTTTGATTAAATGTTATGAGCATAATGCAAATATGCTGATTTCTCTCAATAGATTAGTTTTGCCTGTGTTTGAACTTTATATAAATGGAATCAAACAGTGACATGCCTGCATATATCATATTCCTTCAGTATGATATATACATCCCAGTTAGACTGCATGCAAACTAGAAGACAGCTGCTGTAGGATATGCTCTAGAAATGGGGTGGATGACTGAGGTATATGTGTTACTAGATACCACACCTGTACAATGATATCAGAACTGTAGATCTCTGCCAATAGGTGAAGAGAACCACATCCCATGATAGTTTGCATTTGCATTTCTCTCATTATAAGAGAAACTGGTCTCTTTTCACATGTTTAAAAGTCATTTGATCCTGGGAAATCCACTAAAAGCTATTAGAAGTCATAAACAAATTCAGCAAGGTTGCAGGATATAAGATCAATATACCGAAATCAATTGTGGTTTTACAGTATAGTAGCAATCAGCAAACTAGAGTGAGATTGAGGAAACCATTCCTACAGCATGGATGGACCTAGAGAGTATAAGTCAAAGACAAATGCCATATGATTTCATTTATATGTGGAATCTAAAAAACAAAAAGCAGAAACAGACCAATAAAGACAGAGAACAAACTGACAGTTGCAGGAAGGGAGGTGGGTGGGGGGATGGGCAAAGCAGGGGAAGGGGAGTGGGAGGTCCCGGCTTCCAGTGACGGATGACTTAGTCATGGGGATACAAGGTGCAGCGTGGGGAGTGCCGTCGGCAGTACTGGGATAATGTTGCACGGTGACAGAGGGCAGCTACACTTGTGGGGAGCACCGTGTAACATGCTGTCACCATGCTGTATGCTGGACACTAATGTAACATTGTGTGTCAACTACACTTCACTTTAAAAAAATGAAAATGGATTTTAATTAAAAAGAAATTCCTTCTATAATAGATTTCAAAAGAATAAAACAGGAGTAAATTTAATAAAAAGTGCAAAGTTCATACCCTGAAAACTGCCAAACAGTGTTGAAATTAAAGAACGAAGTCACAGACTGAAAGACTTCATATTCATAGGTGGCAGTACTCCCCAGATGGGTCTACGGGGTCAGTGCAAAACCCCCCTCCTGACTTTTTTTTTTTTTTTGCAACAATTGACAAGCTGATCCTAAAATTCGTGTACAAATTTAAGGGATCCAAGATAGCCACGGCAATATTGAAAAAGAAGAATGAAGTGTGAGGAATCACCCTTCTCGATGGTTTAACTTCGTACAAAGCTGCAGTAACAAAGACATCGTGGGACTGCCATAGGAATAGGTATATAGATAGATGGAATAAAACAGCCCAGAAATAACCCACATATTTACAAGCAATTGATTTTCAACAGGAGTACCAAGACAACGTATTGGGGTGCCAGTCTTTTCAATAAGTGGTGCTGGGACAAGCGTATGCTCTTATGTAAGATGAGGTTGGACCCGCTCTACCCCCACGTCACACTGTGTTAAGTATTAACTCAAAATGTGTCAAAGACTGAAATGTAAGAACTATAGAGTGCTTAGAAGAAAATACAGCTGTAGGGGCGCCTGGGTGGCACAGCGGTTAAGCATCTGCCTTCGGCTCAGGGCGTGATCCCGGCATTGCGGGATCGAGCCCCACATCAGGCTCCTGCTGTGAGCCTGCTTCTTCCTCTCCCACTCCCCCTGCTTGTGTTCCCCTCTCTCACTGGCTGTCTCTATCTCTGTCGAATAAATAATAAAATCTTTAAAAAAAAAAAAAAAGAAGAAGAAGAAAATACAGCTGTAAATCTCTGTGGCCTTGGATTAGAGCAGTGGTTTCTTAAATACAACACCAAAAGCACAAGCAGTAAAAGGAAAAATAGGTAAACTACTAATCACCAAAATTAAAACTTGAGCTCCAAAGAACACCATCAGAAATATGTAAAGGGGGGCGCCTGGGTGGCTCAGTTGGTTAAGCATCTGCCTTCGCCTCAGGTCACAATCCCAGAGTCCTGGAATTGAGCCCTGCGTCGGGCTCCCTGACAGGTGGAGAGTCTGGTTCTCCCTCTGCCCCTCCCCCATCTCGTGCATTTTCTCTCTCTCAAATAAATGAATAAAACTTTTAAAAAATGTATAAAGAAAAACCACAAAATGGGAGAAAATATCTGAAAATAACATATTTGAAAAAGGACTTGTGTATAGAACACATAAAGAATTTACGATAGTAAAACAACAAACAACTCAATTAAGAATGGACCGTGGATCCGAATAGATAGTTCTCTCCAAACGATAAGCAAATGGCCACTAAGCCCCCGAAAAGACATTCAATGTCATCAACTCTCAAAAGGGCCACAGAGGGTGTGATTCCATTTATATGAATGCCCAGAATAGGCAAATCCATGGAAGCAGAAAGCAGGTTAGTGGTTGCCCGGGGCTGGGTGCAGGGAAGGTCCCAGGTGTGATGATGGGTACACAGCTACATGAATGTACTGAACGCCACTGAGTTGGACACTTTAAATGGGTGGGCTGTCTGCTGTGTGAATTCTCTCTCAGAACAAGCTGCTAAATAAAAGAATAAAACAGAAAAAACATCATTGGACAGCTGACTTGTGAACTGTCCATGGCCTTGGTCTACTCTTTCACTTGGATTTTTGTTTTATTTTTCTCCTTTGTTTATAGGAACTCTTTACACGTTGAATAATATTAGTCTTTTATCACATGCTGGCAAAATTTTTACCCGATTTTTCATTTGGCTTCTTATTTTGTTTTTGGTATTTTTTTTCCTGCAAAGGTTTAAGTTTTATACGAGTGAATTTGGTGCTGTTACATTGCCTCTTCATTTTTTACCATGTTTGGAAAGACCTTCCCTATAATGAGATAATGCATTTTTTCCTCTCACGTTCAGAAACTTCTTTTTTGGTATCTTTAGAGACTTGGAATGATACAATATAACCTTAAACAGTAGAAAAGATTAATTTCAACTTTGTCTTTAAACATTTCTCCATGTTTTTAATGTGGTTTTCATTGTCGAATACCCAAAACCATTTACATTCATCCTCTATCACATTTAAATATTCGTCTGTACCATTCAGAGACGACTTCACAAGAAATCCAAAACTCACAAGAAATCCAAAACTCGCTTTCCCAAGGGCCAGAAGCGCGCGAGTGTGTGTGTGTGTGTGTGTGTGTCTGTCTGTCTGTCTGTCCTTGTTCAGCACCCTCTTCCCCTGGCCCTATTAGCCTCCAGAGCACAAAGGCTTTAAAGTTCATTTCTTTGATTTGAAAAAAGATGGGAATAATTAGCATACAATGGGAGAGATTAAATCTGTGAGGCCCCAGTGCTTGCAAACAATGACCCTGGGTGACAAGTTATTCTCACAATGTGCCTTCAAGGCCATTTACCAACTTCAGTTTGGGTGTGTGAGGTTAGTGCCCCACAGAGGGTGATGCCGGGCCTCGCCACACCTCTTCCTGCTGTGAGGGTGACAGGCTGAGCAAAGTCCGGGCACACGCGGTGGTGAGCACCCACATTCCAGCGAACAACAGACGCCCAGGGTCACCCCCGCCGTGCAGCCTGTGGCCAGGACAAGACCAATACGGACGGGGCACTCTGCCAAGATCCCAGGGACCCGGTCTAGACAGCTTGGGGCCAAAGGGCTCCTGAGCCCGCGATCTGTCCCAAGCCCTGATGCTCAGGCCCTCTCCTGGCATCACCAGACTTCTGGGCCTGGGAGAAGGAGAGCATCTTGATTGCAGGAGGGCAGGGCAGGGCTGACCTCATTTGCTCTCCCCACATCCCCAAATCCAAGTGTCCTTAGGCACCAGTGTTTGAATCTCAAACCCAGCTCAGAGGCTTCTCGCTTCTGTCCCAAACTACAACCTCTACCCTGAAACCTCGGAAGCCTACTTTGCCATCAAAAGACAAGAATTTTGTTCCCGGTTCTTCTGATGCCCCTCCATTGAGGTAGGGGCATTCGCATGCTCTAAACAGATGAATTTCAAACATGTTTGATCGGGCAGCTAAAAGCCCCACGCATCCCCACATCCGAATATGCTTCGCGCGAACGTCCGTACATACTGCTGCGCATCAGTGCGCGAAAGACTGGGGGCGCCTGGGTGGCTCAGTCGGTGAAGCGTCCGCCTTCAGCTCAGGTCGTGATCCCAGCGTCGTGGGATCAAGTCCTGAGTCAGGCTCCCTGCTCAATGGTGAGTCTTCTCCCTCTGCCCCTTCCTCCTGCTGTTCTTTCTCGCTCTCTGTCTCTCTCTCTCTCAAATAAGTGAATAAAATCTTTAAAAATATGTGAAAGACTGGCGAAGTACAGCTTTTCCCGCTGCCTTAGACGTCGTTAAGTTCAGCGTGGTTAATCCAAGCAGCGAGCGTGCAGTGGCGCTGTGCTGATGACAACACTGAGGTAGCAGGCCACAGTGGTGTTGCTTGTCGCTTACACAGAATCCCCAAGCCCAGACCTCATTCCCACCTGACTGCGGTTTCCACCTCCCCTGGAAATGTGGCTTCCCCCTGGCACCGAGGAAATGTTTGCTCCTGCAGCACCTCGGAGTCTGGTCCTCCTCACCCCCGAGAGAAGCGGAGGTCATCTGTATAGACAGACCCTGAGCTGTCCCCCAGCCTCCTGTGGAGCAATCCCTTTCTTCTGCTGCTAACTTTCTCGGCCCCCAACCTCTGTCTACAACCACCTTCCACACCACCCAGCTCTCACTCCGTCTCTCCGCTCACTAGTGGGGGGTTGCCCCTCCAGGATTCACTTGATAAAGCCAGTTAGAGCTTTGGATTTGCTCCGTTGAGTTTTGTTATTTACCAGGAAGAGGAAGAGCTTTCAATTGGCCCAGGCTGACCCAGTCAGTGGAGGGTGGGACTCTTGGTCTCCAGGCGGTGAGTTCAAGCCCCACGTTGGGTGTAGAGATTACTTTAAAAAAAAAAAAAATCTGCGTAGGAGAGATGTCTGGTTCTCAAGGACAAATGTCAGCTGGTCCCTCTTCTTGGAGCAGCAAAAGGCAAACTGTTCCTTCGCTGCCCTGGTCACCTCCTGTGTGCAGGCAGTGAGCAGGACCCTGGGGGTGGGGGCCGGCTCCCAACCCCTCCCCGGGGATTGCAGATTCAGTGGGACTTCTGAGTCTAGGTGTTCCGTGACAAGAAAGGAGAGATGAGACATTCATTTATAAAAACGCTTTCTTACTGGAAAAGGGATCCACACTTGCTGAGCGAGGTACAAGGAATGCCAGACAGCTGTATACAGTCAGCTCCGCTGCACCGCGCAGGGACGGCTCCTGCGGACTTCCCTCATTCCTCTGTCATGGGAGAAGTTACTTCTTTCCAAAGCACAGTGTTGGACACCCTCGGGAGGGGCTCCCCGCACACACTCAAGCCACTTCGTGGGGCAAGCTTTGTTTTTTAAATCAATACTTACTTTACCGATGAGGTGAATATAAATTTATGAATTTAAAAAATGTAAAAACCTAGTTCTTCAAGTTAAACTTACAATTCTTACTACTCTATTTATATATCTAACACACGTTTGCATCAATTCTAAGGAGGGGCTTTGATACAACTCAAGCATTTCACAAAATGTTAGATTTCCTGCGTCAGAGCTTTTGTCGTGTGATGAGTGAACAAAGTTTTCCCAAGCGGTCACCAACCTTCACAAATTCATACATTGTAGGCTCTTCCAGATGGTCTGATAATGTTTATGAAGAGAAAGATTTCCTTTTAAAATTAAAAAAAGTCCATTCAGTTATTTACATACTCTAAATTGAAATCACGAGACTGTTGTGCCCCAAATCCTTAAACTTTAAAAATACTTAAAATACCAAGTATGCCCAAGAATATTAACACTGTGTGTTCACTTTGTGTCCTCAGGTCCACACTGATGTTTAAATCTTCCTGGATTCAAGCACATTCACGCAACAGACAGGAGTGGGGTGAGGACGCCCTTCCCAAGCAGTGCCAATCGCTTAGCTCCAGAAAACCGATGTGACCCTTCTCAGCATAAGGGACATGTTTCTGGGCCAGAGGGCCGCCCAGCCTGTGTTCCCAGGACTCAAGTTACACATATCGATGATGCGTTGCGGGCTCCCCTGTAAGACAGTAGCTGACCTCTTTGCATTTGGCATGTTTGCCTTTTGCGGCTGTAAGATATTTCAGTGACATTTCTTGGATTCTGTACTTCCTGAGGCCCTCACTCTGCACCCACAAATTCTAAGGTTTCTTGAAGGAGTTCCAGACACGGCACCCAGAAATAAGAGTCTTTGGCATATTTTTTTGAGTCAAGGCTCTTGAAAAGAGCAAATGCCAGGAGAGGTTCTCTGAAGTCCCCTCATCTGCTAAAGACAGGGTCTCAGAGCAGCTCAGCTGTGGTCCATCCTGAGGGTTCCACGCACCAGGGAAGATTGGCTCTTACCAGAGCAGAAGAAACTGGAAGCCACCACCACACCCAGACAGACGTTGTCCCAAACTGTTGTTAAAGAACAAAAATGCAGCTCAGTAAATCTGCAGGTCTGCTTGGCTTTCTCCTTCGGCTCATTAACAGGGCAGCAGACCACCCAGCAGGTAGACGGGACTCTGCAGGAGCTCTAGGAATGCAAGCATTTTATAGGCAGAAGGGGGCAGGACAATTAGCAAAAGCGAGAAACTGGCTGTTCCGGGCAAGGTCACCTTCCCTGAGGGGGAAGGGTGGGGGTCTTACGGGGCAGACCCCCTCACCTTCCCTTGGGGGTGGCGAGGGCCCTGCTGGCAGATCTCCTCACTGCTGCCCCAAAGAATGTTCTGGACTGGCCGGTCAAGACTGCATTTCTAGGGGAGGTGGAAACTGCAGTTGGTTGGGTGTTAAGCTGTGGTTTGGGGACACCGTCCAGGCCGTGGTCGTTTTGTTTCTAACGGTATTACATGTCCCATCTTTTCTTCCAAGGGCCCAGTCATCCTTCCTTCCCCTAAGAGGCCCCCTCCCCTGCCGCTATCAGGACGAACAGAAGCTCTCACATCAACCGCCTTTGGGACACTCACTTTTATCCCATGACGCCCGTTCACACAATATTAAAATCTAACAAATGTCTATTGTCCTGTGTTCCCGCCGGCTGGCAGAGTATTTCACAGACCGGGGCCTGGAGTCTCCCCCACCCCTTCCGGGCGATCGCACCTCCCCAGTCTGGGAGGGACTCGTGGAGGCAGCCCAGAAGGGGCCACAGGGGTTCCGATGCCCCTCGGTGGCCCAGGGTCAGCAGCGTCCCCGCCCCTCACAGGAGCCTCTGTGAGCTGGGCCCCGGAGGACATAGGAGGACAGGCAGGCCCTCCAGGCCCAGGGTCCCGGGACCCACCCACCCCAGCCGCCCCGCCATGTTGGCCTGTCTGCCCCCAATGCGGCAATGTTCTCTCAGTGGGAGATTTTCCCTCATCGTTCTCTTTAAACGCAACGTTATCATAACATGGCTTGGAGTCACTTTCTCCATGTTCCTTCTGCGGGGGTCGCTGAGTTCTGTTTTTTGTTCTTGCTTGTTTGAGCTCTGGGTTTATAGGGTTCGTCCAGTCCCCTCCCCCCATACTTCTGGGCTCACATCACAAAATTACCGGGCCGCTTTCACAGCCCGCAGCTCACCGGTGGGGTCGCATTTGGGACAGTTCTGCTCGGCCGTCACTCTTCTTCCATGTCGTCTAAGTTGCCATGAATCCCATCCGGTCAGTTTTCATGCTAGATGTTGTGTTTTTATTTCGTGAAGGTCTTTCTGTTTGGGCCCCTTGTTCTAGATCTCGTTTGTACACATGCATTTCGCGGGTCTTCCTGCACACCTGGAGTAGATTTATCAGAGCTGCTGCAAAGTCCGTGTCCACTGGTCCTCGCATTGGGGTCCTTCTGCATCTGTCTCCACTGATCGATCTTTCTACTAATGGTGAGTTATCATTTCCGGCTTCTTTGCATATTTGGGAATATTTTATTGCTTGACAGATGTGGTAACTATGTCCTTGGGTGCGGGATTTTTGAGTATCCCTTTAAATATTCTTAGCTTTTTCTGGGGTGCACCCTCTGAGACTTGTTTATTCTGGTGGGAGCCAGTCCCTCCCACCAAGACCAAATACCCTTCTGAGTACCTTTCTCAACACATGGTTTCTTGGGAGTCTTTCCAGCCTGGCCGGTGGACCATGAATTAGCCCTGGCCTGTGCGAGCCTGGGGATTGCGCCACCAGGCTGATCTCTCTTGGGCCTTCGTCCCCGCAGGCACTCACACTTTGCAGAACCTAGTCAGGTCTCTGCAGACAGATTCCTGGAGCCATCTGTGATCTGTCCTCAGAGGTGCGTTCTCTGTGAAGCCCGGCCCTCTTCAGCCACCCCACCCTCAGTGGGGCCTCCAGCCACAGTGCCACACCTGGCCCCTTCATGGCTCTGTGGCCAGCAAGCTCTCCAGGCAATAATCCAGGGGCCGCTGTCTTGCCTGCTTGCTGCCCACTGGCTGCTCAGATGCTTTCCTCTATTGGGTATGTTTTTGGTTGGGTAAGGGAGGGGGTCGATTCTGTGCCCATTACCACACTCTGACTAGGAGAACACTCCCTTTGTGGCCTATCCGTGGCAGGTCCCCCAGGACCATCATGCTGAGGGAGTGTGGAGCTCCTGGGGGACCCACTCACCCTACTGAGGCATGTGTTTCCTTTTAAACTTCTCTCCTAGTGCTTCATACACACGCTGTGTGCTGCTCCGGGAAACAAACTTAAGAGCAATAAAATCCACACTCTAGTTTAAATAAAAGCCAGTGGCATTTGAGTTAAACAACAGCCCTAGCCATGGCATGAACAAGTGCTGTGTTGTTTAGCTTGCCTTTAGTCTACAACAATTACTGCAAAATCCTCATTATCATAGGATTCTTGATCCCATACTCATTTTACCCCATTTGGCAAAAGATCCTCCTCTTTGTTGGTCTTACTTTGGTTTTCATGTAAAACTATTCTTACTAGTAAAGCTTTTCATTTTTTAAGATTTTTAAGTAATCTCTAAATCCAACGTGAGGCTCAAACTCAACCTGGAGATCAAGAGTCGCTGTCCCACTGACTGAGCCAGCCAGGCACCCCTAGTAAAGCCTTTTTAATCCTAGAGTGAGCCCAGCACTGGGCTGCGGGTGTTGCTTCATTTCGTCATGGCAGACGGTGAGGGCAGCCAGACAGCCCACTTCCCACTTGGGCGCGGAAAATGTGTCAGTCACTCATATATAGCATTTTAACTGAACCAGGGGGCAGTTCATTTGTGGTAGAAAATTGAAAGTTGGGGTGCCTGGGTGGCTCAGTCAGTGAAGCATTTGCCTTCAGCTCAGGTCATGATCCCAGGGTCCTGGGATCGAGTCCTGCATTGGGCACCTCGCTCAGCAGGGAGTCTGCTTCTCCCTCTGCCTGCCACTCTCCCTGCTTGTGCGCGCACGCTCTCTCTCTCTCTCCCTCCCAAATAAATAAATAAAATCTTTAAAAAAACAAAAGAAAAGAAAATTGAAAATTACCTGGCTTCTCATCCCCTGCTGTCAAGCAAACAAAGGGATACGGTAAAGTAGGAGATTCCACAGAACTCGTTCCAACAGCAGGTGTGTTTTTATGTAGGTGAGATCTTTCGAAGCATCTCGTCAGTAAGTCCAGCGTATAGATCACATTCTGTTTATTCATTCATCAGTTGATGGACATTTGGGTTATTCTATTTGGGGGGGGCTGTTACAAAGAATGCTGCTCTGAGCATTTGTGTATGAGTTTCTGTGTCGTCCCACATGTGTGTTTCTCCCAGTTGGTGCCTAGGAGTGAAGCTGCCAGGTCACATAGTAACACTGGGCGTACCACGCTGAGGAACTGCAGAAATGGCTCGCTCCAGTCCACACCCCCTCCAGCAGAGTTATCATTAACGGGCGTTGAATTCTGTCAGAAGCTTTTTCTGCATTGCTTGACATGATCGTGTGATTTTTTTCCTCTTTATGATGTTAGTTTAATGGATTACACCGATTGCTTTTCAAACATTGAACCAGTCTTGCGTCCTTAGAACCAACTCTACAGGTCGTGGTGTGCAATTTTAAATACCTTGTAGAATTCTTTTTGCTAATATTCTAAGGATTTTTGCACCTCTACTCATAAGGGATATTAGTCTGTGGTTTTTTGTTTGTTCGGTTGTATTTTCTTTGTCTGGTTATAGTATCGAGGTAACCTAACCTCATAAAATGATTTGGGAGGTGTTCCCACCTCTGCTATTTTCTGGAATAGATTGTGTACAATTGGGGTTAATTCTCTAAACATTTGGTAGAAGTTTCCAATGGAAACATCTGGCCCTAAATATTTCTTTTTTGGGAGTTTTAAATTATGGCCTCCGTTTTTTTAGTAGTTACGTAGCTGTTCAAACGGTCTGCTTCACTGCGGGTGAGTCATGGTGGTTTCCCCGTCCCTCCGCTCAGTACAACACAAACCACTGGATGTTGTACGTGAAACAGACATGACAAGACTCTGAAAGGTGCAGAGAAGAAGGCCAGCTGCCGAGAGACCTCAGGACCCGAAGGGTGACTCCGTAGGGAGTCCCCGAGTTTACTTTTGCCAACTATAGTCTAAATTTACTTCATTCTTTTTTCTTTTTCTTTCCTTTCCTTTTTCTTTTCTTTTCTTCTTCTTCTTCTTTTTTTTTTGGCTTTTATTTTATTTAAAAGAAATGTATGTCTCCGTTTTAAGTTTAACTACGTTTGAGAAACTACTCGGGGTCCAGGCACCATGCTCGGTCTCTTCCGCAAATAGTTGACAATCTAATCATAGCAACAGTTACATAACGTTTTAAAATCTAGTGTATTAAAGAACATTTGGGATATAGCAAGACCAACCCATCAGGAGGGGATTCTGGCTAAACCAGCCCAACATGACCATGACAGGTGGCTACACATTTCCAGCATCT
Organism: Ailuropoda melanoleuca; assembly: GCF_002007445.2. Classification (NCBI taxonomy): domain Eukaryota; kingdom Metazoa; phylum Chordata; class Mammalia; order Carnivora; family Ursidae; genus Ailuropoda; species Ailuropoda melanoleuca. The sequence goes on along the minus strand of NC_048234.1, from coordinate 15,205,925 downwards.
TTGCTGCACTCGATGCCCACATCCGACAGTCTGGACACCGATCCCCACTGTCCTGTTTCAACAAGTGTCAGAATAATTTTTTCTTTAACAGGGCCATGGTCTTAAGAAGGTTGGATTGGATTTTCTAAGCTGTGAGAGGTTAGGAAAAAATCTGATTCACGGTTAGAGTTTTCCTTATAAAGCTCAGACTAATGATTCCTTCTCGTGGGATTCGGGGCATCTTAGCACCTTGGCATAGTGAATATTTTAAGCTGAAGGGATTTGAGAAATGGCAGGTGCTGGAAGAGTTCTCTGGCCCCCTCCCCCTGAAGCTGGGCATAAGGCCCTCACACAAGAGGTGATCTCACACCCCCGTCCTGCCCTGTTGCCCACGACTGCCCACTCTTCAGCAAACCTCACATGAAAACACTCATGTTTAACCGTTCCCTTGGGTCTTCATTTCCTTACGCAGGCTCTCCTGCCTGTGAAACTTACAGTAAATCCATTTGTCTGCTTTTCCCTGCCCATCGGTGTCACCTGTCTTTGTCAGCTTACTTTTCAGACCCACCTAGGGACCCCGAGTCCTCGCGCTTCCTTAGGAGAGCTTTCTTGGGTTTTTCATGGTGAGCTAACTTAAGTGAAATTAAATTCATGGCAACTTACTATTCCCCAAATAGAAGGCAATCTAGAGACCCAGCTCCTTTACGGCTCTGCTGCAGTCTTCAATTCCTGCTAGAGTTTGTCTCCCAGAGTGGAAATCTCTGCAGGAATCTCCTGGGAAGTTAAAAAAAAAAAAAAAATGTTGATTTCCCAGCCCTAGCCCAGAAATTCCGATTGCGGGTGAAGGGCCTGGGCTCCCGCTGGAGCACCCCTGGCGCCTCAGGGAGGGGGCAGAGTGTGCACCCTGGGCAGGCGCTCTGGGGCAGGTGTGCTGGGGGTTGTCTGGGGCCAGGAGTGGGGAGATACAGTTGCAAACAAAATCCTCTTGTGCCCCAGATAATCGCTCCGTAAAGATAGAAGAGAAAGAAAACAACGTTGTTATCAGATGAGCATTAACCCCAGACGTGAGGACCATCAGGCAGCCACTAACGGTGCTGCAGAGACAGAAGGAAACTGCAGACAGGCTGCACTTTGGGTAGATTTGCCATCTGGAGTCAGGTGACCAGTCGGGCCCACCCCCTCCCAGGACTTCTTTGGCTATTAAAGACTTTCATACATTTAAAAAGAATAAACAGAGGCATTCTGAAAGAAAAGGGGAAGGAGGATGTCTCTTCCCAAATTTCTCAGGACCACGAAGCCTCTTCTGTTTGGTCTGTGTTAGCCCCCCCGCCAGCCTGGGTGCCCCGTGTGGTGGCGCTGGGGCCCTGGCTGGTACGGCCCGTCCCTCCTGCATCTGCCGATATACAGCCTCACCCGCTGCTTCGCCAGGACGAGGGGCTGCACTGACATTCTCCCACACCGCAGCTGCACCACCCTGCTGGCAGGACAGGATCCTGTCCCAGAGGGACGACCTCGGTCTCTGCCCTGAGGTTTGGCACCATAGGGCCGGTGGCAAGGGATAGCAGGTGGCCCAGGGCTGTGCTCCCAGCAACCAGCGCCCCGCCTGGCTGGCCTTGTGTTGGGTGAGAGCTTGTGGAAAAGGACCGCAGGCTCCCGGCTGCTGGGCTCCAAATGCTGAATGGCTCTGCATCACCCAGAACGTCGTCAGCATGGCCGCGGGGGGACTGGTAGATGGGGCTGTTTCCCACGGCTCGCCGGGCTCTGGAGGGCCTTCTTGGCTGCCGTGGAGCACTCTGAGCAAGAGGCTTGCATCGTCCTCTGGGGACAGGTGACGGTCAGCAGCAGCGGTCAGGCACTTGGCCTTTTCACGGGAGCAAATATCATGTTCTCGAGTCTAATGGAAGGACTGATAAGAAAGCAGCTCGTAGTGCCGCCGTGGAAGATGGTCCCATCCTTAAGAAATGTCTCTTCACACAAGCTAAGCGGTGCCACTTACCTCATTCATTCATTCTGTAACAGCGAGTCTGCTGTCCACCGCAGAGAAATCTGGAACAATCTACCCACGGGAGCGGGAAACCCCAGGGAGGGTTTTCAATGTGCTCATCTTCTCCGCCTCCTCTCCCTGCATTTAGATCATCAGTGACCAGAGTCATGTGTCCTTACAGCGGGTGCCCACGTGCTCCCTGCCTGGCCCGACACCCAGACCCACCAAGGGCGATGAAACCAGCGCCTGCAGAGGGTGACCAAGAGCGACAGTGGCCCCGCAGGTGTCAGGCACATGACACTCAGAGGACCGTTCTGCACGTGGTCTGCACGTGGTTCACGACATTCTCGTCTTTCTTCTTGTTAAAGTTTTCTTGAAACACTGCCTTCTGCCCGTCTGCATCCTGTTTTGTCAGGGGAGCTGCATACAAAAGCGTCAGTGCCGCTCGAGCCTCCTTTGTGCTACTTTCGGATCATCCTGTTATTTTATTTTTCCAGTTTTATGGAGAAATCATTGACGTACTTCACTGTTCACATTTAAGGCATGCAGCGTGATGGCCTAATTCACATATTTTATGAAACGATCACCATAGGTTCAAGAGACCCCTCTTCGCACACAGACACGGTAACGCACGGCCTTTCCAAGGAAGATGTTTCTGACCCACGCACATCTTGTTGGCACCAACACCAGCATTTGTAAAAGTGCTGTTTGATCGAATGTTTTGTTGCAAAGAAGCAATTTCATTACAACTATGAGCCAATCTCTTTGCTGTAAAGTGTCTCCTTCTACGCCCTCAGTACACCCTATAAAAGCTGACTTGGTTTGTTTCAGAGCAGTTGTAAATTCACAACAAAATTACGAATTAGGTACATAGATTTCCACAAACTGCCCCGCACAGCCTCCCACTGGATGGTCCTCTTAGAGCCGAGAAACACTCCATTCTCTGAAACACTAGCTTCTTCCAAAATGTCTCTCATGCTAGCTCTCACGCTAACCCTAACCAGCAACTTTGCAAATGAAGCAAATTTTACTTTTAATTTTACTCATTTCTTTAAAGTTCTTTGTCCTCACCCTTCCTTCTCACTTCTGTTTGTGCGATGTTTTCCTCACCCGCAGCTTTCTGTCTGGGACTAACTGAAGTTTGTGGCTTCTGTTAGTGGGATTGGAGTCTCCTCACTCACATATAATCCATTAAAGGCAGACACTCACCCCAAATTCACAGGGTTCCTGTGGATGCAGATTATTGCTGAAGTCTTTTTGTAGTTAATAGACGCCGGCATTTATGGAGTGCTTACTGGGTGCGGTGATGTGCTAAGGATTTCAGACATGCTAACTCAGTTTATTTTTACACCGGCCTTAGGGGCGCGCACAGTTGGCGGCTCTGTTGAGTAATGAGTGAATGCAGAGATTTCCGGATTTCCGGAGCACAGCTCCTCAGCCAGGAGCGACAGAGCAGTGCCACACAGATGACTCTTAACACGACTGTCTGACTGTGCTGCCGTGTATTTGGCCACCACTCAAAATTTGGGATTATGAAGGGCTGTAGGGAATCAGCACACCGCCCTCAAGGAGGCCACTTTGGCATAAGGATTATTTTGAGCTAAAGACAATTGAGAAACAGCGGATGCCAAACAAGGCTCTCTGCCCCCTCCCCGGCATCTGCCTGAAAGCAGGAGGCCAATCTGCATTTGTGAAGGTGTCTGCGGAGACCGCAGGAGGGAAGTCTACATGACAAAGCCGCTCTAACAGCCGCACGGGAGCCCGGACACCTGTTCCTGAGCCCCAGGCCCTCCCCGCAGGTGGACTGGTGTGTGAGGACGCCCCGCCGGCCCCCCGCGGCGGCCCCCCCTTGGAGTGTCCGCGTCTGCGAGCCGCACACCGGATACCTGGGCCGGTTTCTCTCCCCCTGGTCCGGCTCCCGTGCGTGTGGCCCGCGGCGCAGTGGGTGAGCCCGGGGGAACCGGCGAGAGCTAACCCTTCCTCCGGCGGGGCTGGGCACCCTCATCCGGGGTGACTCCCGGGGAGCGGCAGCCGAGAGGAGGCGCCGGAAGCTCGCGGGGCCACCCCGTGTCCGTGCACACGCCGACCCCCAACTCCTGCGCCCGGCAGGGCGCGGGCAGGCACTGGTTAAACCCAGCGGCGGGCGGACTTACCCTGCGACCCGAGGGAAGCAGGGAGGTCAGCGCGGGGCGGGGGGGGGCTTCTCCGAGGTGCCCCCTCCCCCCTTACCCCATCTGCTTTCCCGCAGCCCTGCCCCGTCCCCGCGGGACCCCGGGCGGCTCAGAGCAAATGCTCAGGACGTGCTTGAGGGCGGCGGGCGAAGGGCGAGTGCCGCCGTAGGGGCTCAGCGTGCAGCCCCCAGGACCCTGCGCGGCCTCCTGCGGGGGGAGCGAGCGAAGTGTGTGCGGCCCACCGCCCCCCACCCCTGTCTCGCCTCGTGCGCGTCTCGGGCGGGTTTGTCCCTGGAGCAGGTTAGGCCGCGCTTCCAAACACCGGCCGGGGCGAGTCTTCGCTGTTGTTTCACATCCCCGGACGCAGAGGGGGGACCCGGGCCAGAGGCGGAGGGGCCGCGCCCTCAAAGGTAGGCCGCGTCTGCCTCTCCCACGCACGCACGCACGGGCACGCACAGGCGCACGTGCACACGCACGCGTTAGCTGCCCGGGTCGAACCTGCTGCGCAGGGGCTCTTCTCGCCCAAACTTCAGGCGGACCCCCGGCCTCCGCCCCGAGACAGCCGACAATCCTGCCGCGTGTGGCCTCTCCGCTGAGGTATGACCGCGCCGCGGGCCTGCAGCCGCAACCCTCACCTGCACGGCACCCCCGGGTGCTTCTCCGTCCTCCCGCCCCCACCCTGCGTCGCCGCACACCCCAGTGCCCTCGCCGCTGGGCCGACCTCTCTCCTCGCCGTTTGAGCAAGTGCCAGGTTTCCGTTAGCTTGTTTCTTCTTGTTTTATTCCTACGACGACCGGACTGTAGCCAGCGTGACACTGGGGAGCCGGGGGTTCTGTGTTTGGTGGGAAGAGGGGGCTTCACCCCCGGATTGCTTCCTTTTTGCTCCCTGAGCACCGGAGACCAAGGTGCAGGCCACGCGGCACTCAGGAGGCAGCCGCCATGGTCAGTGAGGAAGGGTTTGCTTCTTCCTCAGACCTGAGTGGCCTTGCCCTGCCATCCATCGGCCTCTGGTGTTGGGGGCACGTCCCTAGAGCTCGCACATGGGCCTCCCTCCACCGCGGCCTGCTTTCCTGGTTAATACCTGGGGTGCTCATCTGCGCCCCCTTCATTTGCTTATTTTGTTTAACAACATTTTCTGCAAAGAGACAAGGAAATAACCAGGTTGATTCATGAACAAACACAAATCGGGTAGGAATACGTCACTATTGATGTAGAAATGTTGGGGTTCAGACCAAATGGTCAAAAAAGAATTCTTGAGACGTCTTTGGTGCAAAAAGGTGATTTTATTAAAGCACAGGGACAGGACCCCGGGGACAGAAGGAGCTGCACCAGGCTCATAAGGAGTGGCCCATTATATACTTTCAAGTTGGGAGGGGGTTAGGGATCTTGTAAGTCTCTAAGGAATTTGGAAGCAAGGTTTCCAGGCCCTTGAGGTGGCTAGCTAGTGTGGGGAAAAGGTCATTTATTACCGTCTCATAAAACGTTAGTCATGAGGCCCTTCAGATAGACGTGTATGGGTGGGCCATATGCTCGAGGGATGATTGCCAACATGTATCTTGGCAGGGGGTAGAGATAAAGGAAGTTTCTAAAAGAACTTTTGTATGTTAAAGTACAGGATCCTGGGGAGGGGGTTGGGCTAGGATTGCCTGTTGCCCTTTAGCAAAGAGTCAACATGGAGGCAGTTGAGTCCCTAGAGGAATGTCACTCTGCCTGTTTCAAGGACTTGTCAGTGGACTGTAGGGAGTGAGGAAATTGAATAATTTCTTTCTGCCCTTGTTCCCACGTCAGCTATCACTTGTACATGTTACCATCAGAAACTTCACACCGTTAAGGAAACAAGTCAGTCAGATAGGCTATGTTAGCACTGCTGAAGCAGATACTGAACTTGGTTTTCACCCCGCACGAACAGAGACAGCATGCCAGCCATGCAGGGACGGGTACCCTGGACACACCCAGAAAATACGAAGGTGCCGCGGGTCATTCTTCCCAAAAGGTTCGTGGCCGCTGCTCACTGCGCTGATGCACCTCTCCCCTCGAGAGCTGCTGGTCTCGCAACACTGTTGGCCTCACTTCTGAAGGAAGCACCAAGTTAGGCTCGAGGGCCACTGTGGCGGGAACATGTGATGTCTACGGCTAAACGCTCCTGGATGTCAACTACGATTTATAGGAAAAGGGAATCTGCATGTTACTACAATCCAGTGTCACGGACACCACGTGAGTCCGCTCCTTGCTGAGTGACAGATGGAAACCACAGCAGGTGAGCTGTCGCACAAAAAACACTATTTACTGCAAGTAAGGGGATCACAGGCAAGAATGGCAGCCCCGAGCTGCCACTCCTGAGCAAGGCTGGATGGGTTCCTTTTATTTAGGATTCGGATGAGTGTTCAGACAGGGAAGCCTTGTCATCATGAGCAGAGGCGGGCCAGAGGTCACGTGTGTACCTGTACGTGTAAATGAGGCTCGAGCTCCTCCTCGGGCGAGGATTCTAGTGTCATAACGAGGTAGTGGTAACTGTCGTCACCCCGTGGGTCACTGCGTGCTCCACCTGCACAGGCGGGGTGGGGATTACGCTCAAAGGGGTCTGGGTGGTCTGGGCGCCAGAGCTCTTCCCCGGGGGCAGGCGTTACTGCCTGAGTGGTGGTTTCTGTTTCCACGCAGGCTGCTGTGCCTGGAGGTCCTTTCCCTGAGGTGAGAGATAAGTGGGACCAAGAGCTTCAGGAAAGTGTGGGACAAAGATGGGGTTGGGGTACAAGCAGGTGATTAGCAGAAGTCAGTCCTGGGGTCTAGCTGGTGACACCGACACAGCATACATTATGGTTTAAAAAGTTCTTTGTAGGGGCACCTGGGTGGCTCAGTCGTTAAGCGTCTGCCTTTGACTCAGGGCGTGATCCCAGGGTCCTGGGATTGAGCCCCACATTGGGCTCCCTGCTCTCCTCTCCCACTCCCCCTGCTTGTGTTCCCTCTCTCACTGTGACTCTCTCTGTCAAATAAATAAATAAAATCTTAAAAAAAGAAATAAAAAGTTCTCTGTAAAACCCAGAGTAGAGAAGTATAAAATCGTGAACTCACATTTGAGATCATCTTTCTAGACTGTGATTTCTTCTTGGCCTGGAGCTTAGAGGCAAGGGCCCAGCTTTCAAGGAAAGTCAAGAGAAAGGGGACATAGTGGGGTGGGGGCGGGGAGGCGGCAGTGGCCTTAAAACCACAGCCTTTGTTCAATGGGAAAACAGAACTATAAATACCAGCTTGGTTAAAAAAAAAAAAACCCAAAAAACAAACTACAGTCATTAAGAAGAAAACCTCAGGCCCAGAATGGAGTCCATTATGTCAAGAGCCTCCCATCAGCAACCCAAGACTTAATATCTAAGCTGGTGACAGATGCAACCTGTCCTGAGCTTCCTGGGAAGTCCCTGACGTGGGGGCGGGGGGTGGGGGGGAGAGACCCTAGCCTAGAACAGTGCATTCCTTGCTAATAATTTACCCTTCCTCTCCCTCTCTGCCTTTAAAACTCTTTTCTCCTCTGCAGCCCCACCGAGCTCCCCTCCACTTGCTGCCTGATTCACAAATTGTTTATTAAAGCCAGTTTGATCTTTTAAATTACTCAGTTGGATTTGTTATTTAACACAGACAAGCACTTAGATTTTCTTTGTAAAGATTTTAAGTAATCTCTACACCTGACATGGGGCCCAGACTCATGACCCCAAGATCAAGATTGTTCCCCCAGTGAAGCCAGCCAGGTGCCCCTAGATTTTCTTTTTGAGGTGATAGTGAATTTGTAGTTCTTTGGGGAAAATACCAGGATTATTCATTTTTCCTCTAGATATTAGAGCTTTCTGAAGGATAGCAGAATATGCCAGCCCAAAAGATACCACTTGGGCACAAGGATTATTTTGAGAAACAGCAGAGGCAGGAGAAGCTCTGAAAACAGGGTAGGAGTCCCTTTGTGAGGGACATTTGTGAAGGAAATCTCCACTGTCGGTCTCCCTCTCTGCACCTGGAAGACAATGGCTCCAAACCACAGGAGAATCTTATCAATGGGGATGGCACTGACTTCAAGCTCCGTTTTCCTTGCTGCACTGGGCTCCCGCCATAACCGGCCCCCTGCCCAACGTCTGCCTTGATGGTATTTGAGGTGGTGGTTTGGGCCATTGGGAGCTGGGTCTGTCCCGTGTGTATGGGAGGTTCACATGTGAATACACTTGTTTCTCTCCTGCTTATCTGTCATATTACAGGGGAGGGTCTCAGCCAGGGGCTCAGGGGGTAAAGGAAAAGTATTTTTCCTTCTCCACACTGCTGAGCAAGGATTTACATTCTTGGATGAGTCGCTAAATTAGTGATAAACATTAGCTTCCCAGGCCCAAGTTTCTGATCGCGAAAAGGCAAGAGGAGGGCTGGCGTCTGAACTCTTGTTCCATCCTCCAGGATGCGCCATCGATAGCTGAGCACTTTCTTCAGTTCTTTCGTCTCCTGTGTCCCTGGAATAAGTGATACCGTCGACTGCCAGGAATAAAGGGACACGTTGCTCTTGGCGTGGGGTTAATGCCTCTCCTGATGGCCGAGGCACGCCAGCTTCCGCTCGAGGAGCAGGGGAGATCTGTCACCTGCCACGGGCACTCATGCCCACAGCCCGACTTCCCAACGGGCTGACGCACACGAACCCACACGGGGGGCTTGGCTTTGTTACCTCGGGGGCTGGGGCGTCATCCCTACGCCTTCCCCTCCAAGGTCCCTGATGGAAGGTGCCGCCGGGTCACCTCCTCCCGGGGAAGGCTTCTGTTTTCCTTTGTTAGGTGTACAGGGTGGCGAGTGCTGGTGGTGCTGTGCTGGGTGTCACAGAGCCTGATCTTGCACTCCGCAAGTCTGCCAGGTGCTGCCGGGCACACGGAGGGGTCATATTGTGTCACCAGACAGCACCGTCAGGGTCAGGCCTCCAGGGTCCCGCCTGCCTTCCCACTGGTCCCAGGACAGCTGTTGGTCTGCGGCCACACCTGCCAGGGTGTGCGCCCCTTTCCCGCTTTCCCAGAAGTCAAATAGCACTGTCCACCGCATCGGCTGTGCTGCCACCAGCAGCAAAAAGCCCAGCGCCCAGAAACCGGTCAGAGCCATTGTCTTTGAATTTTCATTTCTCATAGTGTCTTGGTTTTATTCTTCAGTGGTAACAAAATGCAGTAATGCAATGCCGTCCTAACCGTTTTCACGTGTGCGGTGCTGGGCAGTAAGCGCGTTCACACACCCACAGCACCCCCCCATCCACCTCGGGCACAACCGAATCTCTGTCCCTGTTCAGCACCAAATCCCCGTTTCGCCAGGATGTATTTCGTGGGGACGAATAGTAATCTCTCCAGGTGTGTTAGAGACTTTCTAACTTGTATGTGGTTCCCCAAATTATTCCCTCCCACCTGGTCCAGCCCTTCATTTATAGAAGTATTTCTTTTGTAAACTGTTGGTTCTTTTTTCCGTAGCCAGTGAATTTTGCACTGTTGTTTCGGATGGAGGTCATGTCCCCCCAGGGGTCTGTCCGGTGAACTTTGTGCAGGAGCACGGGGGCCCGCCGGCCACCAGCACGGGTCACGTTAGGGCATGTGGGCACGAAGGCCGGGGTGAAGAAGCCGCAGGCATCACTCGAGACACGACTTGTCGCTCTGCTGTCCTGAGCTGGAATTCCTCATATTCTCTGTAACCACTACATAGTTTTCTACTTAAATCCCCTTCTGGTGGATACTTGGGGTGCTTCCGGCTTTTATTGTGATGAATATTACTTCTAGAAACATGCACGTATACCTCAGTGTTTCTATAGGACACCCTCTTTAGAAACGGCATTGCTATCATGAAGTACAAGTCCACATTAAATGTCGGTAGATTGGGGACCGTCCTGTAGAACTGCTGTACCAAACCCGTGTAAGAACAGGTCTTCCGGGGCTCCTGGGCGGCTCAGTCAGTTGAGCATCCAACTCTTGCTTTGGCTCAGGTCATGATCTCAGGGTCGTGAGATTGAGCCCCACGTCGGGCTCCGTGCTGGGCATGGAGTTTGCTTGAGATTCTCTCTCTCCCTCTGCCCCTCCCCCTGTTCATACTCGTGCTCTCTCTCTCTACAATAAAAATTAAAAACTAGGTCTTCCTTGCCATTCCCTGGGTGTTATTAATCTTCAGTATTGATGCCCATGTGATAAGCTTACATGCTGTCTCACTGTTAAATTTACATTTCTCTGATTCCTACTAAAGGAGAGCATTTTAATTAATCATTTGCATTTTTCGCTTACGTAAACCATCCACTCATATCCTTTGTGCCCCCCCACCCCCCACAAACACACACTGGGTTGATGTACTTTTTATGTTAAAAAATTTTTTTGTGCATTATTTGCTTAAATTTTTATGGTGTCTTGCAGTATAAAAGTTTAAATTTTAATACAGCCAAATCCCTCCATTTAGTCTCTTTCATTTTTTTTTTTAAGATTTTATTTATTTATTTGACAGAGACAGCCAGCAAGAGAGGGAACACAAGCAGGGGGAGTTGGGAGAGGAAGAAGCAGGCTCCCAGCGGAAGAGCCTGACGTGGGGCTCGATCCCAGAACTCCAGGATCATGCCCTGAGCCGAAGGCAGACGCCCATCGACTGCGCCACCCAGGCGCCCCTAGTCTCTTTCTTTTTTAAAAAAAGGTTTTATTTTTAGTTGGTCCGAGGGTTGTGGGTTATTGTTAATCTGTTTAAAAAAGATTTTATTTTTAAGTAATCTCTACACCCAACATGGGGCTCGAACTCATGACCCTGAGACCAAGAGTCGCATGTTTTATGGACTAAGCCAGCTGGGCGCCCCATCCATTTATGTTCTTTGCACCTTCTGTATTTCATACCTAATTGTAAGTACTTTGTCTTAGTCTATTCTAGCTGCTATAACAAAATGCCCCCAATGGGGGGGCTTATAAACAGCACACGTTCATTCCTCCCAGTTCAGGGGGCTGGAAGTCCAAGGTCAAGGCTCCAGCAGACTGGGTGTCTGGACAGAGCCCACTCCTGGTTCCTAGGGGGCTGTCTTCTCATGTGTCCTCACACGTGGCTGATGGGGCCAGGGGGCTCTCGGGGGTCCTTTTATGATGGCACTAATCCCATTCCTGGGCAGACCCTCTGACCTCACCTCCCAAAGGCCCCACCTGCAAACACCATCACCCTGGGGGCTAGGTTTCCATGCATGAATTTGGGGGGGACACTCAGTCCACAGCAGGCACTTCCCCACCCAACAATCATAACAGTCTCCTCTGGTTTCTTCTAGGACTTTATAAATCTCCTTTTTTACCTGTAGGTTCTTAATCAATAAATATATATATATATGTTTGAAGAATATGTGATTGTTGACCTGAGAAGAATCCCCGTTTCTCTGTGGAAACAGACAGCCGTCTCACACCATTTACAGAGTAACATTCTTTCTCTCCATTTCTGGACCTTGACCTTGGTCATGTGCAAAATTCCCACAGTCAGGCTGTGTCCAGTGGCGCCAGGGCCACACTAACTATCTTCACCTCAAAGCAGATGTGAGGACGGCGTGCTCTCCTGCCACCTCTCCTGCAAAATTGTCTTGGTGAATTTTATGTATTTTGAGAATTTAAGAATTCACTTTTCAAGTTCCATTAGGCTTAGGATGGGTTGCATTTACCGATCACATTTCTTAAGTTTTTCATAGTTTTTGTTAGGATAATTTTATGATGCTTTCTAACTGGATGTTCCTCATGTACAGAAAAGCTAGCGGTTATGATCTGCTGGAGCCATATCTGCTCCCCAACTCCCTGCTGCTTCCACTCGGTTTTCTGTTGATCATTTAAAATTTCATATGTAAGACAATCACCACTTCATCGTTTATGCTTCCCGGCCCCCCCACCCCGCCCCATCTTATTACATTAGTGAGGACCTCAAGTATGATGTATTCTCATTTCATTTGAAAATTCTACCTTCTAGATTAAAGTAGACAATCTTATTTTTTATAAAATCTTCAAAATAAAATCTGTAGTTTTGAATTCTGAAATAGTCACTGTGAACAGGAGAAAAAGAAAAAGAGAAAGAAAGAAAAAGAAAAGAAAAGAAGAAAAGAAAAGAAAAAAGAAAAGAAAAAAGGAAGGAAGAAAACATCAGTAATGACATTACAAGCTCGAATACAGAACACCATGAATTTTTCCTAGGCTGTTAAAGGCATCCGAACACCCCCCCCCACGCCCCGCCGTCCATGTTCTAAATCCTGAAACACAGAATCCGCAGCATCCCAGGGCAGAAATACTTTCACAAGGTACAAAAATCAGTCTCCATATTGGCATAGAGGACATTGTCTTGTGTGAGCCTCACAGCAACACAAGCAGGTGAACGCGGTGTCCTCAGATGTGCAGAGAGAGCGCCTCCCGTGGGGGCCATGCTGGGACCTCAGAGAAGCAGAGAGGTGCCTCATCACCCTGAAGATGAAGCCTGGGCCGTCCCTACTTCCCAGGACCCTGTGCATGGAGATGACATGGGTAGTTCTTGAGTGACCCTGCTGGTATTTGCAGTCACGGATTTCTCATTTTGTTTATTTATTTTAAAAATGTTATTTTTAAGCAATCTCCAAACCCACTGCAGGGCTCAAACTCCCAACCCCGAGATCAGAAGCCGCATGCTCTACCGACTGAGCCAGGGGGCGTCCCATGGATTTCTCATTTTCATCTGTACCTTCTCGGGTGGCTCCTCTCCCGAGCTCCCTGCACCCGGAATATTCCTTCGTTCCTGTTGCGTGTTGGCTCCTAGGGTCCGACACCTGTGAGTGTGCCCATCGCTTCATTGGGGTGGCTCTTCCCACCACCTGGTCTGTGTCCCCTTTCCAGAGGGAGCCCGCCTCTCTCCACTTCCCATTCCAGCGGCCACTCATGCAGGTGGCACTTCTGCCAGACAGCAGCTCCGGGGGGGGGGGGGCATGGACCATGTGTGCTCCCCACTCCTGGGTCCAAATCCCTCCAGACTCATGGAGCAAATGCATCCTGCTGTATGATTTATTCACATGTAATCACCACCCCCCTCATTGACTCTCTGCAGGACGTCTTGTCCTCCCACAGTTGCACCTAGACTTTGGACTCCGGCCAACATGGCAGGGGAGAATATGCAAGGTACTGGAGGCTCACGTCCCCTGGTGGTGGAGCGGGGCCCTGCCACGCGTCACAGCCAAGACACTCTCAAGTCTCACTGCCGGCTTTAAAAACAGTAGTAGGGGCGTCTGGGTGGCACAGCGGTTAAGCGTCTGCCTTCGGCTCAGGGCGTGATCCCGGCGTTATGGGATCGAGCCCCACATCAGGCTCCTCCGCTGGGAGCCTGCTTCTTCCTCTCCCACTCCCCCTGCTTGTGTTCCCTCTCTCGCTGGCTGTCTCTATCTCTGTCAAATAAATAAATAAAATCTTTAAAAAAAATAAAAAATAATAAAAACAGTAGTAAACCATCATCCATACAGTCCTCTGGATTTTTTACTTTTACGTGAATGGCATCATAGCCATTGTGTGAACGGCCTGCAGCTTGTTTCTTGCCCAGCACGCTGTTTCCAGACTTTATCCGCTGTGGTCTGTGTGGTCCTGCATGTGTTTTCATTTTGCGTGCTGCTCGTGGCATGAGCGAGGTGCTGTATCTGATCCGTCTCCCCGTCTGTACCGACCCCCGCAGACACCGCTGTGCGGGCTGCCCTGTGTCCGTCGGAGCTGACGGCCTCCCTGCCTCCCCCAGCTCGTCCTCATGGCCGTGGGCTGCAGTGCAGTGGGCAGGTTGGGCAGTTGGAAGCTCTGGAAGCTCTGCCCTGAGAACAGACCTAAGAGGGAAACCGCTGGGCATGCGGACATCTGCCCCAGGAATGGCCGTCCCGAGGCTCCTCACGGTGCTGTTCGCCCATTCATGCTCAGCGCAGACAGCCTGTCCTTCCACAGCTCTTGCAAAGGTTCTGTCATGCACATGACGACGTTCTGCCCTTCTCTTATGTGCTTTCCTTTGTTCTCTTTCTTTCCTTCTCTGTCTCTGGAATTCCTGCTACTCGGGCTCCGTACCTGGATTCATCCTGGTTTGATTCTCCGTATCTCTCACCGTTTCTGTCATATTGTCTATCCCCTCTTTCTCTGTGTTCTGAGTTTCCTGACCGTTTTTAAGTAGGCTTCACACCCGGCGTGGGACTTGAACTCACAACCCTGAGATTTAGAGCCGTCTGCTCTGGGGACTGAGCCAGCCAGGCGCCCTGAGTGCTGAGTTCCCTAAAGGTTCTTGTCCGTCCATCGCATGAGCTCACGTTCTGTGAAACGTCCCTTGAATTTCCGGAGGCTTTGTCGCAGGTATTCTCACGTGGCTCATTTCTTATGTGGCTCTGCTCTTGTCCTGTGGGTGTGAGGTTTTCTAAAGCCTCTGAGGATGCAGTTCGAAGATGTTGCCTCCTCTTGTGGCCTTCGCTTTATGCCCTAGGTTCTCTGAATTCCCTGTTTCCCCCGACATAACTTTCTCCATCCGTCTCTTGTCCTGCCTTCTCGGTCCTGCTTCCTTTCACCGCACGCGGCTCCTCATACCTCTGGGGGCCCAGCTGGGCTGAGCAGCCTTGCTGGCGAGGACCACCCGTGGGGGTGGCATGTGGGGGTCCTGACCGTTCCGAACACAGACCTACAGACTGCACTTGGTTTGCAGCCCTGAGCTGTTGGGCCGGACCCGCCCCAGATCCTGCAGGCAGAGCCGTTCCTCGCCAGGCTCCCCGCCGAGCTCCTGCACTAGCGCTGGTGCCCCTGGGATGTGGCTTCCTTTGCTGTTCCCCCCATCGACGTTCTCCCGCCGCACCAGGAACAGGCTGTGATCTGCGCGCCCATCCACCAGCATCACTCACCCTGGCAGCGTTTGCTGTCGGGCCTGTATTTGCACCTGCGATCTCCCCGACCGCTGCTGCTTTCCCCAGTGACCAGAGGTGACCCCCAGCCTGCACCAAAGCGGGTACGAGGGTCCAAGGATGGCAGCGAGCTTGGGGAGAAGCAGGGAGGTCCCGTGCAGGTGTCGGCTCAGATGCACACATTTAACCCCGGGGATTGTTTTAGACATCCAGCTGTTGATGGAAGGGGGATGTGCAGGTGAGGCAAGAAGACAGGGTTCTGGTCTGACTGCTGGGTGAACTGCATGGCTGGATGAGAGGGACAGGAGCAAGGAAGGGGGAAAACCCCGGGGGTGCTTCTCTCAGTATGTTACGTTTGATAAACCTCTAATCCTTGTAGGGGTTCAGAATCTGTGACCCCGAAATGTGCCACCTGCCCATATTGATTATTTTGAATTAAAGATACTTGAGAAACAGCCCACACGAGGAGGACACTCTGACCCCCTTCCTCCCCGACGCCCCCCTCCCCGAACACAGATCAGTCTCTCCCATGACAGGTGCCCTCCCTGCACTGGGGTCGGGGCAGCAGCCCTATCGCCAGAGATGGGATATTTAGGGCCGAGGAGGCTGTGATTTATGACTCCAGCTGAACCTCTTTGTCTTGTCAAATCCTCGCAAATTTACCGTTCCTTTGTCTAAAAAGTACAAAAGCTGCCTGCTTTGGGCATCTGTTTGAGTCTTATGTCTTTGTGGAGCTTCTGTACGTATGTGTGTACGTACGAAATTGAATTCATTTTCTCCTGTTGATGTGTCTCACATTAATTTAATTGTTAGACCAGCCGCAGGGAGGACCCGCGTCATAGCGCAGTCCCGGGGAGTCCCTACACGCCGCCTCCTTGTCCCTTAGTGCCCGTCTGACATTCCAGACAGCAGCTATTCCAGGCCGAGTTCCCTCTTCCTTGAGACACAGCCTCAGGTGCCCTGGGTCCTTGTGGGGGGAAGAGAATCGGTAACCGAAAGACACAAGGAGCGAGACCAGGCAGAGGCGCCATGGTGGTCATTGACCCGCTATCATAATGGGAGAGATGCACTTGCTTTATTTCTGTGAGTTCACGCTGACCTTTCCAATTTGAATTTAGATAGTTTTTCTCCAAGACACACTTAGTCAAATCTTAGACCCTCAGGCAAAACTATAATTGTACCTACATGTCTTATGTGCTCTTACTGGGTGGTCAAATTATTGAAAATGGTAATTGATTAAGTACATCATGAAAAGCATATAATTAAAAAATGCAATCTAGATCCTTTATTTCTTTTTCTATATTAAAACCATTTTTAAAGTCCTGCATGTTACGTTGCAGCTGTGCCAGTGGCTGGGTCCTGTGGCCCTGCAGCTCAGGGAGGGAGGGAGGCCGGAGCTGGGGAGTGGTGGGCAGCGCAAGGCCCGAGCCGGCTCAGCCCCTGAGTCCTGGCCGGCTCCCCTGGCCAACTGGGCCTTGCTTGCTTCTGCAGCTGTTTTACTGAGGTGTGATTCACGTCCTGTTGAGGGTTTCCCACCACTCATCTTAGGCTCATTGGCTGGGCCCCTCAGTTAGACTGACAGCAGACCGATTAACCAGAGAGGGACAAGCAGAGGTTCGTGCCCCAGGAGCACCCAGAGATGAGCCACCCAGAGAGGTTACACAGCACGTCCACGAAACAATGGTAAATCGTGGGGAAGTGACAGGACTCAGGGAGGACGTGGGTTTCCTGGGGTGGCAAACTGTGGGGACGCAAGTACACGGGGAAATCCACGGTCGGGAGAGCTACTTGCAGTGTGTCGATGCCTGTGCTGGGTCTCGGGGCTGCAGGGGGCTGTCTGGTGATTTATCTCCGTCCTTCCCCGTAGACGGGGGAGTGGGGCTGTCTCTACAAATTTATGTCCTGCTTTTAGGCAAATGGGGGGAAGAGCAGAGCTATTTCCTGCACCTGTTGCTTCTCAGCTGCGTTCAGCTCAGAATAATCCCGTTGCCAGTGTGGCCTGCGTGGGTGGCCGTTCTGCTCCTCTTCACCGTACAATTCATCTGTTTATAGTTCGTAACAGCGTTTTTTATACTATGTCCATGGAGGTGCACGACTATTGCCATAACCTGCATTTAGAATATTTCTGTCCCTGGGGCACCTGGGTGGCACAGCGGTTAAGCGCCTGCCTTCGGCTCAGGGCGTGATCCCAGCGTTATGGGATCGAACCCCACATCAGGCTCTTCTGATGAGCCT
>NC_048234.1:15047093-15188598 GCF_002007445.2 Ailuropoda melanoleuca | reverse complement strand
AAAATTTTTGAAAAAAAAAAAAAAAAAAATTTTAAAAAAAAAAAAAAAAAAAAAGAATATTTCTGTCCCTTCCCTCAAAACATAAAATTCCACACCAACCAGCATTTAATCTCCGTTCTCCAGCCGACCCCCAGCCCAGGCTCAGGCACTATTTTGCGTTCCCAGCAGCCATGCAGGAGGGTCCCCTTTCTCCACATCCTCGCCGACACTGGGTCTATCTGCCTTCTTGACTGTACCCCTCTCGAGACTGTGAGTGAGGTGGTATCTCACCGTGGTTCTGGTTTGCCTTTCCCTGCTGATGTGAGCACCTCTTCATGAGCCTGCCGACTGATCTGTGGACAGTGGTCCCCCCTCAGCCGTGGTTTCAGTTACCCACGGTCAGCCGTGGTCCTGAAGCCGGGGACCATCCTTCTGATGATGTCATCGCATGGTCAGTAGTAAGGACAAGTACAGCACAGGGAATAGAGTTGATGGCACCGTAATACACAGCGTGGTGAGCACTTCTTAGGTATGTGGTTGTGGAATCAACATGTGGTGCCTCTGAAACTGATTGATTGATTAAATATATATATATATTTTTTAAAGATTTTATTTATTTATTTGACAGAGAGACAGCCAGTGAGAGAGGGAACACAAGCAGGGGGAGTGGGAGAGGAAGAAGCAGGCTCATAGCAGAAGAGCCTGACGTGGGGCTCGATCCCATAACGCTGGGATCACGCCCTGAGCCGAAGGCAGACGCTTAATGACTGAGCCACCCAGGCGTCCCTAAATATATATTTTTTTAATTTGAGAGAGAGAGAGAGCACACACATGAGTAGGGGGGAGTAGTAGAGGGAGAGGGAGAACCAGACTCCTCACTGAGCAGGGAGCCCGATGCGGGACTCGATCCCAGGACCCTGAGATCATGACCTGAGCCGAAGGCAGACGCTTCACCAACTGAGCCACCCAGCTGCCCCATGAAATTTATTTAATATCACATATCCATTTTACTTCAATTACAGACTAAAAAGGTCAGTAGTAGCCTTTGCTGCGTCACATGCCCGTGTGACTCCTCTCACTCCATGTCATCCCACGGTGTTCTGTCACCTCACATCCTCATGGGAAGAAGAGTGGGTGTGGCACAGTCAGATATTTCGAGACAGAGAGAGACCATATTCACATAACTTTTATTGTAATGTATTGTTACAGTTCTTCTATTTTCTTATCAGTTGTTGTTGTCTAACCTTATGTATTAAACTTCCTTACAGGCCTGCACGTATAGGAAAGAGCGCACATACGGGGTTGTGCTATCTGTGGTCTCGGGCATCCCCTGGGGGTCTTGGAGCCTGAGCCCTGCAGAGAAGGAGGGACCCCAGGATCCTTGGAGAAATGTCCCTTTGAATCCTATGCTCGTTTTTAATTTGGGTTAGTTGTCCTTATTTGTGGGTGTTTGTTATCTGTTCTAGGTTCACATCTGTTATCCAATGTAGGGTTTGCTGACATCTGTCCCTGCCTCTGAGCTGTCTCTTCACCTGCTTGATGACCTCATTCACAGCACAAAAATTGTGGATTTTGGTGTGGTCTTAGTTCAACTGTTTTTCTCTTGCTGCTTGTGTTTTTGGTGTCATACCTAAGAACCACCACCCGAGATAAGGCATAAAGACTCCGGCTCTGTGTTCTCCTGGGGTCCAGTGATTTTAGCATTTACGGTCAGGTCTATCGATCATTTTAAGTTAATTTTCGTATATGGCGTCAGGTAAACATCCAGCATCATTTTATTGCACGGGAGCTCTAGTCGTCTTAGCACCATTTGTTAAAATGACTGTTCTTTCCCCACGGAATGCTCTCGGAATCCTCGTGAGCAGCACGAGGGTCTGTTTGTAGCTGTATTCCTTCAGTCTGTGGGATCCGGGCTTTTCCATCCCATCCGCACTGACCCATAGCTCCAAGGCTGAGACCCGTTCTGAACCTCCATGGGGCAGCGGACCCCTTCCTCCAGCTCCGCGAGGCTGAACCTTTGTGCCGCTATGTCTGACCTCAGCGCTCGGTTCCGCTCAAGTATCTCTGGCTGCTTTAGGAGACAGCCTCTGCGGCGAAGGCCCCAGGGCGCGAACCCCTGTCTGCCCTCTCTGCCATGACAGCTTCAAGGCCCCCTGGGGCGTGGGCCTGGCAGAGGGAATGTGACCCTTGTGTGGCTGGGGACCCAGCTCCTCATGCTTCACCTCCCGCCATCTGTGCGTGGACGCCCCCGACACCATCCACGGTCAGGCTTGCCGGGACCCCAGCTACAGAGGGTCACTCGACCATTTCACTGGATGACAAACTACTCATAGAGTTGGTGACTTCCAATAGCGCTCATCACTTTATTTGTGCAAAATTCTGTAGGTCAGGAGCTGGGGCTCGGTTCGGCTGGGTACTTCTGCTCCATGTGGCATTGGGTGGGAAATCGGCTGGGGCCTGCAACCCCTGGGGCTGGCACCCATAAACCTGGCCCCACCCGGGGGGCTGAAGCCTGGTTGCTGGCTGGACCTCTCTCCCCACGTGGCTCTGTATATGGAGCTCAGGGCTGCCGGGGGAGGAGGAGAACCCAGCTGTTCTGTGGCCCCGTGGGTCTTGGCAGCCACGCTCCCCTGCAGTCTTGTGGTCTAAGCCTGTCCACGGCCAGCCCAGATGCAAAGGGAAGGACCTGGTCACACGGCAGAGGAGCACAGGGGATGCAGACACTGCACGGCCTTCCTTGGAGACCCCGCCTACCCTCCTGGCCCCACGTGGACTTCCCCTGGTGGCCCCGGGACTGGAGGGCTTGCTGACTCTCGCTGTTGAGTCTGGGGGGAGGAACGCGCCTGCGCCCTCCCAGACAGAGACCGAGCAGATGTGCCTTTGGAATCACGAATAAATGTCTGCACAAGATTGTCCTTATCTAGCCTTTTCTACTTTTCATGGAGAAAAACAGTCATTGCCAAGGTTTTGTCCTGGTAAGCACGTTTGTCTAGGCTTGTGCTCCCAAGTTCACTGTCAGTTGTGCTGCTGTTTACTTCTCCGTAGTAGGAGTTCAGTGAAATGCCCGTGGAGCACCTTCAAACGTTATGTGAAATGGAAAGTGTGAAGCAGGGCATCTCCTTCCCCAGACTGGGGGCTTTAGGGGACTTTCAGGCAGAAATACAAGGCACAGGAGAAATAAAGTTGTTTGTTACAACCAGAAATGTACCTCCTCAGTCTGCAAAATGCTCAAAGTTGCACAGAATAAATCCGTCCTTCTATTTTCTATGTAAATCAATGAAAGGCAAGTGACAGGTGGGCGAGCCAGCGCGGTGGGAGGACTGGGGAGGGATCTGTCCCTCGGGATGGGGCGCTGGACAGACACACCCACATCCCCTGTCCAGTGCCCCAGCTGTGGATACGTGCAGATTTCTGTACCAAGGATGGTTTTCTACAAAGGAAGGTAATTCTCTTGCTGTGTCAGTCCAAGCAAACGATCTGAAGGATGGTCGGCATTGGGGAACATGTTGGCCTAATAGGAAAAGCGTGAAGCCGACAGCTCGCTTACGTCCGGATATATTTCTCTCGTGTCAGTGAATTAGCTACAGTAACAACAGAGTGAACGCGCTGCAGACGTTGACCTCACGGTGGCGAGCCCCACGCACGGTGGAAGGGCCTTCACATCTTGGGTTTTGTGGTGCTCTGGGGGGACACTCACTGGTGGGCTGGGCTTACACCCTCGGGTCGTCCAGAGACTTGGGTGTGCACCTGAACCCCCAGGGTTCAGGGAGTGTCGGGCGCCAGCCCGGACAGGTCAGGTCTGCCGGAGGAGACTGGCCCCGAGGCTGCCCGTCGTTCTTCCTGGACGAGGAGGGGGCGCTCACCGCTTTGAGTAAGAGCTTTGGTGGGGTCCGTAGGTCAGCGGCCTCTCCTGTGGCAAACACACGGGACTCTGTGTGATAAACACCCCAGTGCCTTCTCATCAAACAGCGGCCATCATGAAAAATCCTTACAAAAACCTGAAAAAAATTAAAAATTAGGTTGAATTTCCGTATCTGTAAGAGTTCTACCTTCTAGTGAAGAAATAACTTTGCAGCATAAAAATTTGCAATCTGAGTGCAACATGGCCATTTTCGGTGTCTCTCCCTTTGGACCCTTCTCTCTCTGTTGACTCCGTTCTGTGAAAATGGGCTGTGGACATGTGTTCATGGGGCAGGAGAGGTGGAGGGAAAGCTGAAGGGAAAGCATCTTTCTGAGGGTCCCTCCTCAGTGCCCTGGCTCCCTCCACGGGGCCGCCTCCAGGGTCCACGGGCATCAGGGAGACTGACACGTGAGCTGGGAAACACCAGGGTCCACTGTACGGTCAGGAACCCGAGGCTCAGGCTTGTTCACTGACCAGGAATCTGGTTCTAGGCTCACGTGCTCATCCTCTCTCCCTCTACATTGTCCAGTGCATGATTTATGTGTCCGAAGTTGGAGACGTCCCTCCTGGACACAGATGGACAGACACGGTGCTTATCCCTCTAAGAGCACTTGGGGACAAGAAGACTCTTAGGTACAACTCTGAAAAACCTTGCTCATCCCCCTCCCCCTGCTACCCCATGCCCATAGTGGAGCGCCCTATGGAGTAGAAATACCTCCTCTCTCCAAAATGAGGAAAGCTGCTGGCCTCGTGCATGGGCTGCTTCTTCCCTGGCTGGACGCGGAATGAACACTCAGAGTTAACTCTTTTTCAGTAACAGATAAGGGGAGGGACATAATCCCTAGCAGGAGTACCAAAATGCATCAAGACCTCAGAACAACCCCCCAGGGGGGGCGGCGAGCAGAGAGGATCAGAGACACCACCCAGCAGCCACACAAACCCCCAGAATAGCCAGCCGAGACCTAGGCTCTGCACCTGGAGGAAAACACCTCAAAGTCTCTCTGAAAACCTCCATGCAGGTTTTGTTTTTTTTTTTTAAGATTTTATTTATTTATTTGACAGAGATAGAGACAGCCAGCGAGAGAGGGAACACAAGCAGGGGGAGTGGGAGAGGAAGAAGCAGGCTCATAGCGGAGGAGCCTGATGTGGGGCTCGATCCCATAACACCAGGATCACGCCCTGAGCCGAAGGCAGACGCTTAACCGCTGTGCCACCCAGGCGCCCCGCAGGTTTTTGAAAAATGGACATGAAAAGCAAAAACAAAACTGGGGGAAAAAATAAATAAAATTCTGCGGCTTTATCCCCAAAAATAAAATTCCTTATAGGTCGTTTTAGTTTCTTAGGGCTGCTTTAACAAAGACCACTGAACAGGTGACATGAAACCACAGGAATTTACCCTGTCTCGGTTCTGAGGCTGGAAGTCTGAGATCCAGGCGGGGCAGGGCCGTACTCCCTCCCAAGGCTCCAGCGGGGGGTCCATCCTGCCTCTTCCAGCCTCCAGGGCTCCAGGCCTCCCTGGCTGGTGACCTCGTCCCTCCCATCTGTGCCTCTCTTCCCGCATGGCTTCTCCTCTGTGTCTGTGTCTCTCCTCTTGTGTCTCTTATAAGGACACCAGTCATTGGAATAAGGGCCACCTTCATCCAGGAAGATCGCGTCTTGAGATCCTTAATTATATCTGAAAATACCCTAAATGAGTCACTTTCATACATGGGGAGCAACGGTAAGATCCTGGCATATCTTCTGAGGAACCACCATTCAACCCATGACATAGATACATAAAATATACTCTAAACATTGGTCAGATTAAATACAATGCGAATTAGGTAAACTCTTAAAATACAGATGTGTGTGTGTCTATTAAAGATTTTATTTGTAAGTAATCTCTACACCCAACGTGGGGCCCGAACTCATAATCCTGAGATCAGGGGTCGCACACTCCACCGACTGAGCCAGCTGGGCTCCCCCAGAGAAATACATTTTCAGAGTAATTTCCAAATAACTACCATTTGGCTATTTTGAGCTTCAGCTTTTATTTTCTGGTCTGTTCGGTTTAAACAAAGGTTGCAGACTACAGTCACACTTCCCGCTTAAAGCAAGGAGTGCAGGGGCTGGGCTGGGCGGATGTCAAAGTCAGAACGGGTATCCATTCCCGTTGCCCTTGTCAGCACGTCCTCTGGAAAGTCTGCAAAACCTGCTGGGGCCACCCCCGTCTTGCAAGCAATTCCCCCCTCATGAGTCTCCAGAAATGGCAAGTCACGACTGGCCTCCTCCAACGGGCCAGCCACCCATCCCTGTTGTGTTACAGTCACTCGCACTGAACCCTCCAGAACTCAACCACCAGCATTGCCCTTGCCGTCCGGCCCTGATGCTCTGAGGTGCACCCTGACCGGAGCAAACTTTGGGAATGTGACCCCTTTAGAAAGCAAAGGCCACGTCCCCTGGGAGATGATACTCCTTTTCCCGAGTAAACGTAGCATAAAATGCTCTGTTTACTGTTTTCCCAGATAGCAATCCTGAGAGCACTGTGGTTAGTGGCTTGTGAAGGTGGTATTTCTTGATTAAGCCAACCCGTTATCCCATGTTTTCCCTCCGTTGTGAGCAGTGACCTACATCTCTCCAGCCGGCTCCAGACGCGTGGGGTGCGAGGCCCGAGTTGGAGGCTCTTCACAGACATGAGCTCCACTGGCGAGGATACCTGGTGCGCCGAGGGGAACATTTGGTTCTGTTTCCCCTTTTAAAATCTGAGCCTTTCAACAGAAATAAACCTCACTGCCTGCATGCCTGCTGTTTGGAGGAGGAAAAAACTGGTTTATCTCTGCCTTTTAAAATCGGATACTGTGAACCACCTCTTTACACCGTTTACTGAAGACCTGCTTGGTGCCAAGCGTTGTGCCCCACGCACGGCACTGCGTGTGACCGAGAAGAGGAGCCAAGGAGTGAAGGGTGCCCCACTGACACCCAGAGGACACATACCAGGTAGGGGTGCCATGACAGCATCGGGCAGTCTGCAGCAGACCCCAAGGTCCGCCGGCCTGGACTGCAGCTGGGTGGTGAAGGAGCAGGCCCAGAGAGAGTGTGGACACCTGGGGGAGTGGCCAGTGGCCGCGTGGACACTTTTGTCCTTTTACTTTCTGAAAGCACAAGGACCTCTTGGGATCAATCAATCAGCTGGTGTTTATTGGAGACCAGAGCACCGGACAAAGGGACATCTGCGTTAATGAGCTAAGAGTGTTGCTGGCTGACGGCGCCCCTGGGAGCTGGCGAAGGCTGAGTGCATGGAAGCCCTCAGAGCAGCCACAGGTCTGGGGAGGGGCCTCCGAGCCGAGAGGAAAAAGGAGGTGGGAGCTGGAGGTCCTGCAGGCCCAGATGGGCCTGGAGGCCCCATGCTCCTTCAACCCTGGGAATGCCATCCTGAGAGATGCCCTGAGAAAGGAAAAAAGAAAGAAAAGATCTGGGGTCTAATAAGTAAGTGTGCAGAGTCATAGGAGTTCCAATTTCTGGATCCAGGGTTAACGAGACCCACGGAATCCAAAGACTCAGTATCAGCAAGTTAAAATGTTAGGCTGAAATTGTTTGCAGCTACAATTCAGATGTGGGCTCCGCAGAGGTGTGGGGCTGTGCAGTCCTTGAAATGAGGAGGAAGGACAGGAGACCCAATGGCACCCGGGCCTGCAGCCACACAAGGCCATGAGGCACGTCGACCGAGAACCACGACCCAGGGACCCCAGTGCCAAGAGGCGGCAGAGAAGGGGAGCCCGGTGTCTGCTGATTGACGGATGTGTTACCAGGGCCCTGGGCTCCGCGTGAAGCAGGGTGCAGCCGAGGCTCCGGGCAGCGGGTGGAGGGGCGGCCGCCGCGTGCGTGGCTATCGTCCATCTACGCGTGCGGAGGCTCCGGGGCGTCCTGATTGCCAAATATACTCGTCCAGCTAACCTTGTATCTCCCACTTGAGATGACGTGGCAACACTGCCGTCCCCAAGGGCGACCCAGAGACGCAGCCCAAAGGTCAGGTTGTACCCGGGCCCGTGAACAACACGGTTTGACCTGCTCTGGTCCACTTACATGTAGAGTTTTTTTTTTATATAAATACAGTACAGAAGTGTAAATGTATTCTCTCTTCTTTTTTTTTTTTTTTTTAAGATTTTTTTTATTTATTTGACAGAGATAGAGACAGCCAGCGAGAGAGGGAACACAAGCAGGGGGAGTGGGAGAGGAAGAAGCAGGCTCATAGCAGAAGAGCCTGCTGTGGGGCTCGATCCCAGAGCATCGGGATCACGCCCTGAGCTGAAGGCAGACGCTTAACCGCTGTGCCACCCAGGCGCCCCTGTATTCTCTCTTCTTGATGCTTTTCTTAATGACATTTCTTTTCTCCAGCTGATTTTATTGTAAGAAAACGGTATAATATATACAACAAACAGACTACATGTTAACCGACTGCTTACGTGACTGGTGAAGTCAACAGCAGCTGCGAGTGGTTAGGTGTTTGGAGAGTGCGAAGCTATACGTGGATTTTCAGCTTGCAGGGTCGGCACCCCCTCACGTGCCATCAACGGAGGTCACTCGGGTACATGGCTGGCAGGTTGGCTGGTCTGGAGGATCCAAAATCTCTCCCGGCATGCGTCGGTGCCTCGGCGGGGACGGCTGGAGGCTGGGATCGGGCAGCGCTGTCCCCTCCTGTGCACAGGCCCCTCCAGCCCGGCGGTCCTGGGGACGTCTTAGGCGCCAGCTGCCGTACTCAGGGCCTGTGTCCTAGGATGGCTTACTTGTACCCGAGAGATTTTAATTTATGGAGGTGACCACGTGATGACACGGAGAGGCCAATGACATTCAAAGAAGAATTTATTGTGAACGTTCAGAGAGAGGGGGCAGGCCACGCCAGGGCTGCCACATGGGGCCACAGAGGGCACATGTGTGTTTGGTCAGGAAGCAGAACACGCATGAGGGGAGCGCGTGGGCCCTGGAACTTGTCAGAGTTTCCACAGACAGGCAGGGCAGGGCAGCAAAGAGCTTGGGAGCAGCTCTTGGAACAATTCTATCTCTGGGCTATAGGGCTGGCCCTGGGGTGACCTAGGGCTGGGGGGTGGTATTGCTTGGTGAATGAGTGTCAGGTAAGGGGTGGTTCGGGGCACAGACCTGGGTTTGGCTGGTTTGCATTCAAATGGCGTGCTGTCTCAGAATTGGCTAGCCCCAGACAGGGCCACCTCTCTGGCCAGCAAGCTGTTTAAGATGTCAAAATACCATAAGATACAGACAATAAAAAGGTTGACTAATCCCCAGGAAAAGCTGGATGAAGCATCACATCCTTTTATGCCCCAGTTTGGAACTCACGGTCCCTGTCAGCATGCTCCACGGGTTGAGGTTGTCCCAAAGTCACCTGGATTCATGGTTGGGTGACCAGCCATCCCGCCAGCCCAGGGCCATTTGCTAGGAGCCCAGGGAATGTTCCTGGCAAAGTGGGGGCCAGGGGGACACATGGACCTCATTGTCCGGGGAGGAGTGGCCAGGCCACTCTAGAAGCTCTTGTGGGCTGGGGTGCTGCAGCCCTCCTGGGATGAGGTCTGCCCCTCTCCTGAGGCCTGGAGGAGACAGCCTCATATGAGGCCCAGGGCACGAGTCTTGCCCCGTCTTCAGCAGGAACAGAGAGGAAGGTTGCCAGAGCTTGTCCCAGACCAGAGCAGGCAGCCACACAAAAAGCATCCTAAGGACTGGGTCATTATTGCCCTCCTGAAGTTTGCACACATACAGCTGTGCAAAGTGAGTCTGCATGACACAGCACTGACCCCTGGACGACCCCTCCGGATGGCTGGAGGCTTCAGTGCCTTCGGTGACGTCACAAACACGCAGTGCAGGTTGCTGGTGGCACCATGAATGAGACATTGCGTTGGCCTGTCTCAGGGATGGGTCCAGGGGTTGTATTTGGAAAAGTTTCTCAAGCCAGAGACGTCCCTCTCCCTGAGTCAGTCGACAAACTTCAGGGACCCCAGTGAGGACAGGGTAGAGGTGGGCCCTGTGTCCCTGGTTCCAGATTCACAGCCTAAAACCCTGGGGATCCATGGTGACAAGAGTGTCTCTTGTTTGCTAGTGAGTGACATGGTGGCGGAGAGCACGGGGGGGGGGCGGGTTGGTCAGTACAGGTGACAATCTGGGACATGTGCTGGTGTCAGAGAGCCAGACAAGACCCATGCATCTCGGCCTCTGGACCCTCCCCTCCTCCGTGGGTCCCCTCTTGCCCTTGAGAGTACCCGGCTCCTCAAGTTGGAACCTGTACTCGGACTGCTGGGGTCTCGTTACAATGGACGTTTGGACCCTGCAGGTCAGGGTGGGGCCTGCAGCTCCAAGTCTCCAGCAGGCGCTCAGGAGACCCTCCCCTCCCCCCACGTGGAGCTCCACGTCTCCAGCGGGCGCTGGGGAGGCCCCACGTCGAGTGACAAGGCTCCTCTGCTCTCACACGCATCTTACGTCGAATCCCAGCTTCAGGTTACTCCTGCCTCTTTCCCAGCCCCGGATTTATGCAGGGCACTTTCAGGGGCCGGACGATGCTATGTGTGAAAGCCACACGCTGGAATTTGTTCCATCAGGCAGAACACACTTGGGTATGTGTACAGATGAGAGTGGGTGGGGCGCGGGTCTTGCTCATGGCAGTGCCACTGGTGGACACGATTTCCACGGCTTCATGCCATGTAGCTGGATCCCCCGCAGGAGCAAGACGGGAGGGAGCTTGGTGATGTCACCCGTGTCCCCCAGACTGTGTCAATCACAGCAGCCTTGGGCTGGGCCAGGCATCAAAAGCTTCGCAGAGGAAGCGTGCACAGGGCTGGTGGGGAGGCTGCAGGAGCAGAGCCAGGATCCCGGGTGGTCTCGGCAGTCGCCCCCTCACACGGGCTGCAGGCGGGAGGATTCTCCTGATCCCTCTGCAAGCCTCGGCTTCTCGTCCATCAAGCAGGCTGGGAAGGTCATCTGAATGGAGGGGCTTTTCCACGGAGGATGCTAAAAGCATCAGTGTGGAGGGTGAGTCCAAAGGGAGGTGGAGGCCCGGGTGGCGGCAGAGGGGACTGGCGAGGAGGTGGTGTCAGTCGCAATGCGGGATTCCCAGGGGGAGCCCAGAGTGTCCTAGCAGAGGTGACAGTGGACGAAAGGACGTGACCGCATGGAGCGGAGGATGTCTCGCGGAGATGGCTTCGAGGTTTGGGAGACTGTCAAGGAAAACCCAGCTCTGTCATGGGAGTTTGAGGGACAGGAACATGCCACCCACTTGTGCCATTTGGCAGAAGGGTTGTTTGGAGCTGGAGCCAGATGGGAATGGACAGGTGCAGAAGGACGCCTTCCCTAAGCTCCATTCATCTGACCGACCGCACCCGTTTCTGAGGAATGACTGCCGTGGACCCCCTGGCGGGAAAGCCTGAAGGCTGTGACCACGGCGGCCGGCCCCAGGACGGGGTGCATGCACACCCAGATCCATCAGTGCCCCTTGCACGCACCCCTGTGGTTCGTGCTCCTCTGCCCCCGTCCTGCAGCTCCTCTGCAGATTGAGACGCGGCCTGAGCCCCAGGTTGCAAGCGCCCCACTGAGGGCGCGGCTGCCCGCCCTCATGAATTGCTGGCTTCTCTCTCTTCAACCTCGTTTACAGGACCCCAGTTCAGAAACCTAAGGGTAGCGGAAACTATTCTTTTCCTTCCCATCCGGACAATGGGGATTTATTCATTCATCAGTAGATCAGAGGGGAGAATAAAGAGGGCTCCGGGAGGAGTGGGGTCCAGAGCCGGGTCATTCAGCAGAGGGATTCCCTACTCCTGCATCAAGAGTCAAGGGACCTGGAATCATGGAGGGAGGGTGGCAGGTGGGAGGGGGCTTGGGGCACGGATGAAGGGGTCTGTGGGGTGGACAGCCTTCCAGTCGGGCCGGGGTTGTATCCAGCTGGGGAGGCGCGGAGGGGGCTCGTCTCAGCTCTGGGTGGGGTGGTGGGCGTGCTCTCACCTGGCTTTACCTCTGCAGGACCCACGAGGACACCAGGCTTGCTCCAGAGGGAGGAGGAGGCTACCCCAGAAACACTGGTGCAGGGCAGGTGCGCTGAAGCCCAGGAGGAAAATCTGTCTTCAGAGCGACATTTAGTGGAAGCTCATGTGTATTCACGGGCACATTGGAATTCTGGAAACTAAGGAGGAAATCGAATGCAGGGCGAGGATGCTGGGAACCCCTGCTTTCTCCATTTATTGTTTTGTCATTGCTGCAAGGTTTTGGAAATGAAAGGATCACATTCGGCCGAGTCTCAAAGCATGACTGGAAGGAAAACGTTGGCAGCAGCGGGGTCAAACAGTGCAGCTCTGAGCGGCGTTCTTTGGGAAGCAATGTACCAGGGGGCCGTCTGCTTCATGTGACATGAAGGGGCAGGGACATGGGCTTTGGTGCAGGGACCCCATCATGTGATGTGACCGTCCAAAGCTGACAAGGTCACAAAGGCCACCAGGGCGTGGGGCTGCTTGTGAGTGGGAGGGAACGGCCATCTTTCTCGACCTTGACGAGACAACACTCCCCGTCCGACTGCAGTGGGAGGTGGGACAAGACCCCAGTGTCCTCCTCTTCCCGTCCCCGGGCCCACTGCTCTCAGCTCTGAGCCCAGCTGAAGCCAGGAGGTGGGGGTGCCCAGGCGCTGCCATGTGAGGGGTCAGCCTCCCCAGGAGCAAGGCTGAGAGTGAGTCTGGGGGCCAAGCAAGAGTGGCCCAGCTGGCCTGCCCCACTGCACTGCTGGTCTGGGGCTCGGAGAGTTGGGAGATGCCCCTGATGTTAGGGTTTAGGTTGGCTAACTTTGAACAAAAGGGATTTTTTAAATAACACAACCATAATGGCCTCCTCCTGATAGAATCCCTAAATTATGACCTTTCCCAGAGATATAATGTGCACATTTTTCCCTCTTTCCCTGAGTTGTGTTTTCACTTCCTTAGGCGGCCATGGAAGCTCAAGCATTTTTCATGTTGGCAATGTACCATTTGTCTATTTTCTTTTTGCTTGTACTTTCACATCTCAGAAACTGCTGCCTGATCCAGTGGCATGAGGATTTACCCCTAGGTTTTCTTCTGTGAGTTTTACATTTCAGGGCTAACATTTTGATCTTTGATGTGTTTTGAGTTGATTTTTGTATAAGGTGTTAGACGAGGGTCTAACTTCATTCTCTGCACTTGGCTGTCCAGTTGTCCCAGCACCATTTGTTAAAAAGACTGTTCTTTCCCCGCTGAATTATCTTGGCACCCGTATTGAAAATCTATTGACCATAATCACGAGGATTTATTTCTGGTTTCCCAATTCTATTCTAGCAATAGAATATTGATCTGTGTCTCTCCTTATTCAAGCACGACACTGTCTTGATCACTGTAGGTTTGTGTGAATCTGAAATTGTGAAGTGTGAGTCCTCTAACGTTGCTCTGCTTTTCCAAGATGGTTTTGGCTATTTTGGGTCCCTTGAATTTCCATGCAAGTTTTGTTTTTTTTATTTTTTAAAAGATTATTTATTTGAGAGAGAGAGCAGGGAGAGGGGCAGAGGGAGAGGGAGAGAGTCTTAAGCAGACTCTGAACTAAGCGCAGAGTGCGATGCAGTGCTTGATCTCATGACCTTGAGATCACGACCTGAGCCAAAACCAAGAGTCAGAAGCTTAACCAACTGCACCACCCAGGCACCCCTCCATGAAAGGTTTAGTATCAGTTCATTAATTTCTGCAAGGAAGTCCGCAGTGTTTCTGATAGGAATCGTCTTGAATCTGCAGGTCAATTTGGCAGGGAGCTGGAGCCCACTGGGCGGAGGACCAGCTGAAAGGCAGGGAGGCGTTCCTACTGATTCAGGGGCATCTCTGGTGGGAGCGGAGGAACTCACAGTTGGACCTGTGAGGCTCAAAGATGTAAGGCAGCACTTGAAATTTTAGGCCTGACAGTAAGGATGCGCTCCTGGCCTAAGGCAAGGCCCTGGGGGTCTCACGCGGCAGACAGACGGGGACTCCTCTTCCAGGAGTCGGGGTGGACGCAGAGCAGCAGTGTGTCCTCTTCGGGTCCGCCTGTCAAAACTAGCAGCAGAAGTGCCACATGCCCTCCAGGAGTCTGTCCCGACTTACTTGCTTTTCTGTGGTGTGTTATTAGAGGAAGTCGTTCCGAGAGAGAGAACACCCTACATCTTAGGTGTTTTAAATAATTCCCGGGATTGTTAGTGAAGGCAAAAAGATTTTTATATGAATGTTTACAGGCCATTTGTTCAACCGTCCATAAACTTGGTCCAATTAATTATATTGGGTTGTTTGTCTGTTTTTAAAAATTGACTTACAGGTGTTGAAGTAAATACATACTCTGAATATAAATCCTTTGTGGACACAGCGCATGAGCTCTCTCTTCCTGCTTCTTGGTTTACAGTCTTTGTTGTGTGAAGTTTTAAATTTTGATGCAGCCACAGTCACCATAGTCCTGTCATGTCTGTGCTTTGTGTCTTTCTTTAGAAGGTCTTCTGTGCCCCAGTTTTGTAACGGTGCTTCTATGCACAATTCGGAGTATTTTTTCCTGTTTCTTGTACAACGTGAGATAAGATCTGACTTCCCGCTGTAACCATTCCAGGAATCTCTATTTTGTTCCATGGTTTCATGCGTCAGCTCTGTGCCAACATTTCGGTTGCTAGGCTGTGTGTAATGTATCATGTAAAATATATATACATACGGTTATTCATGCTTTTATATCTGGCAGGAACATTTTCTCCTTCGCTGCTTCTTTTGAAAACTTTCTTGGCTACTTCCTTACATTTTCTTTTCCTAATTAAATTTAGAATTACCTTGTTCAGTTTCATAAAATACTCTCATGAGGTTGTATTAAATTTATAAATTAAGTTACAGGGATTTGAAATTATTCATGAACAAAATATTACCAGGGAGAAATATCTAGATGTACTTTTCCTCATTCTCCAGATAATTTATAGTGTTTGAATTTTGGTAGAGTGGGTAGGTCATGATAACATAGGGGAACAAATTCAATATTTTACAGTGAACATTCTTGCTAGATTTCAGTGCATAAATATAATTTATATTTGTATGTAACAAATATCTTAACATTCCAGCAAATATACTTTATAGATCATCCTTGAGTTTATAGATTAACAACCTATTAAGTTATAAATTGAATATTACAGGGGCATTCTACTCTTACTTATTAAAAATTTCAGAAGAAATGTGATTATGTATAAGTTTAAAATGAAGAATCTTGTTTCTTTGCTCTATAATTACTTGTCAATTTTTCAAGACAATGAGACGAAGATGTTCCTAGTCTTCCTTATCTTAGTTACTAGCTAAACATCCCAAATATCGGCGTTGAGGTCCAATACAGAATGCACTGACTCTTTCTCTCAAGGCTTCTTACTAAATACACTCACACATAGGTGACCACACGTGACTTTCAGTTTTAATTATCTTCTTAAACAAAATAAATTTACATTTGGGGGCTTTTCTGTTTCTACAACACTAGTCTTACTCTGTGGCTCATTTACCCGTTCATACAGGCTACAGGAGCCAAGGGCGGATGACCCAAAGTGCACCACTTCAGCACATTGATTATTTTCAGTGAAAGTTACTTAAGAGACCGTCTGTGCAGGGACACCCAGACCCTTCCCTGAAAGCAGGAAATAAATCTCCCATGTGAATGGTCCCCTCCCTGCACCAGGACGGAAGGAGACACCCTTGTCACCAGAGGGGGGACCTCTGGAGCCCAGAAGACTGTATAAACAACACTGTTACTTTTACTAGTTTACTATCCCCCCCCAAATTCTGCTTAGAATCCTTACTACAGGGGCGCCTGGGTGGCACAGCGGTTAAGCGTCTGCCTTCGGCTCAGGGCGTGGTCCCGGCGTTATGGGATCGAGCCCCACATCAGGCTCCTCTGCTATGAGCCTGCTTCTTCCTCTCCCACTCCCCCTGCTTGTGTTCCCTCTCTCGCTGGCTATCTCTATCGAATAAATAAATAAAATCTTTAAAAAAAAAAAAAAAAAAAAGAATCCTTACTACAGAAGCTCCCAAAGTTAAGTGTTCTTGGTCCCGTCAATTCCTCACACAGTTATTATCTCTTTGCCTAAAAAATATAAGAACTGCCTGGCTTGGTCATTTCTGTAGAGCTCAATTTCATTACTGGGCCTCCCTGTGCACATAATAAAACTGGGCTTGTTCTCCTATTAATCTGCCTCATGTCAATTTGACTCTTAGCCCGGCTGGAGGACTGTGAGAGGTAGGGAAGATTTTTTCCTTCCCTTCAAGGCCTTTTGTATTTTGAGTAAACTACAATTTTTCATATGAATTTTGCACATTTTTTTATGAGGCACCTACAATTTTGTAACTTTTGTCATTGTGGATGGATCCCTTTTATTCCCAAGGTGTTAGAAAGTGTATATAAAGATACTAATTTTTATACATATATGTTATTTCGATTATCTTGCTGAGTTTTGTTACTACCTCTAAAGGTTTTTCAGTGGGTCCCTATGACTTTCTAGCTGGATGATCACACACAGTAAACAGTGGCTCCCTTCCTCTTTCTTGACAACGTGGATGTCATTTCTATCTCTTCTTCCCTTGGCGAGGACATCAAGTATCCTGTGGAACAGTGGTGATGACAGTGACCGTCCTTGCGTTCCAGAATTTAATGAGAATTCTGGTATTTCTACTTAAGTGTGTAGAGGTTTCTGCCAGATACATTCATATCAAGTTAAAGGTTTTTTCTAATCTAAGTTTATTGGAGTCTTTCCCCCCCAAATCTCAGTTATGTGTTGAATTTTGTTTTTTTATTATCAGTTAAGATTTTCATTTCCCCTCTTCTCGTCTGCTGGTTTATTACCTTCGGAGATAACATCCTTGTAGTCTTAGGATATGGTCTACTTGCCCACAGTGTATTATTTTAGTACGTGTGGTAGTACAGTGAGGCCGCGGAGTGGAGCACTGGTGGGTGAAGACTCACAACCGTCAGGTCTCACATTCACTGGCTACAACTGGTCTTTGGCCACACCTACCTTCAGGAGAGCAGAGGTCAAGGGCTGGGTGTGGTTGACCATTAGGAATGTCTGTCCTTTAGGTGACCTTACCATTTTTCAGCCCAGTTGGGAGGAAAAGGGGGAGCTATTCATAATTATGCCCAGATGACAGGTGTTTTGGGTTTTTAATATACATGTTTATTAATTTTAGTCTGAATGTGTAGGTACTGGGATGAAAAATCACCCCCAAATTCGGTCCACCTGGAAACGGCAGATGTCCCTGTCTCTGAGGATTGGGTCTTTGCAGATGTTTCAGACTAGAATGAGCCAGACTGCATTAGGGTGGGCCTCACTGCAGTAGCTGGTGTCCTGGTGAGTAGAGGGGAGTTTGCACACAGACACACAACAGGGAAACTGCCTGTGACGACGGGGCAGGTCGTGCAGTCACTCTGCATGAGCCAAGGGGCACCAGCTGGTCCAGAAGCTGACAGAGGAGGAAGGATCCTCCCTGGAGCCCCTGGGGGCTGCGCAGCTGCCGGGCCCTGACAGCACCCTGATCTTACACTCTGGCCTTCAGAAACGCAAAACAAAACATTTCTGTTGCCTTAAGCCACCTGGTTTGAGGAACAGAAGCCTAACACAGCACACATGAGATTCTCTAGACCAGAGACAGGGCTCTCACTGGGAGCTCACCGGCACACCAGCCTGACAAGTGCGACCGCATCGCGAGGCCCGGGCCTGCACCCGGGCACACGTGAGGCAAGCTGGTGGGAGTTTTTCTTACATCAGCAGCAGCAGGACAGTCTGTGCAGGAGGGATGAGGAACAATGATTTATTTTGCTCTGCTTAGAAAGGGAGGAAGACACCTATTCCCACCCCCTCTGAAAGGGTCTCCTTGGAAACACGTTGGGCCTGAGTCCTTAATCCAACACTTTGGTGTGTAAATAAAATCTCCAGGAGCCAGATAGCCATGTGGGGTGTGTGTGTGTGTGGGTGGGTGTATATGGTGTGATGTGTGATGTATGCGTGCTGTGTGGTATGTGTGTGACGTATACATGCGTGTGTGTGTGTGTGGTGTGGGATATTTGTGTGTGTGATGTGCACATGTGTATGGTGTGTGTATGCACATGTGCATATGTGTAATGCGTGTGCATAAGTGTGCATATGTATGCTGTGGTGTGATGTGTGCATGCTTGTGTGTGTGTGTGGTGTGTGCATGTGTGCTATGTGTGTGCATATGTACGCGATTGGTGTGTGTGTGGTGTGATGTGTGATGTATGCATGATATATGGTGTGTGTGTATGTGCACGTGTGTGGGGGTGTGGGTGGAGGTGTGTGATGTGTGCATGTTTGTGTGTGTGTGTGTGATGTGTGCATGCATATGCGTGTGTGGTGTGCACACGTGTATGGTGTATGTGTGCACATGTGCATATGTATGTGTGTGGTGTGTGCGTGTGTGTCTCAGCTTTAGGACTTGGAGCTCTCTCAGTGCTGAGGTTCACACTTCCTTGAAATGTCCCCACCTGGGGAGATGGCTACTCCTCTTTTAGTCCCATGGGGAGTTTAACGTAGGGACCTAGGTTGGGCTGTAACATTTGGCTTTTTGGGGGAGGCGAGAGAAGTTTTATAATCCTTCCGGATCAGAGAAACTACTAGACAAGAGGCTAGGGCTCGATCCTCGTGGCATGTGAGGAGTCCAGGAAGCAGGGCTCTGCAGCAGCGCCCGGGGGTCCAGGGGAGCCTCACTTCCCCACAAAGTGTAACCGGGGGGTCCTGGGGAGACTGGGGCCACGGTTGCCCTCCATCACAGTGCGCATAAACCTGGAAATGAACTACAGACACACACGCACACACACAGGCACATACACACAGGTGTACATGCTCACTAAAGGTTCAGGAATTTACAAAACACTCGGTGGAAGAAGTGTGTCAAAGAGGAAAGCGAGCCAACGTAGAACCCGTGACCACTAGAACCTGCGAAACAAGAGTAACGACCTCCGAGAACTTTATTATGGACAATAATAGTCACAGGGATGATCCAGGCAAACTTTACTCTCAAAAACACCGTCAGCAAGCAAAGCGCCCTTACGAATACAAGAAAACCAGGCAATCGTTAGGAGAGAAAATGTTGGTCCTCCAACCACAAAACAACGCGTATGCAGCTTGCAACAGATGAAGAGAACTGAAGTCATCAACATTAGAAATGCAAACGGGGGGGCGCCTGGGTGGCACAGCGGTTAAGCGTCTGCCTTCGGCTCAGGGCGTGATCCCGGCGTTATGGGATCGAGCCCCACATCAGGCTCCTCCGCTATGAGCCTGCTTCTTCCTCTCCCACTCCCCCTGCTTGTGTTCCCTCTCTCGCTGGCTGTCTCTATCTCTGTCGAATAAATAAATAAAATCTTTAAAAAAAAAAAAGAAATGCAAACGGGGTGACAAAACCAGATTAAGAAGAGAACATTAGGTGTACATCCATGATAATACATTTGAAAAATCTTAATAAAATGAATTTTCCAGAAAAATACTGACTCAGAAAGAAATGTCTGAATATACTAAAAACAATTTAAAAATTGAAATAGTTTAATAGAGTTCTTTTAAAAACAAAAGCTTCCATTCCTGAATGGTTTTGCAAGTGCTAATTTGAAAGTTTAAAGGAATAAATCATTTCAATAGAAAAATATTTTAAAATCCTCCCTAGCTCATTAATGATGAATAATATATGTGCCAAAAGTTAAATATGCTAGTTCCCCCACCTCCAAAACTATGGATCAATTTTAGTTAAGACTATGGTAATGTTGAAGAAGAAAGGCGGGGTGGGGGGGAAGAGAAGGGGGAATGAACCACGAGAGACTATGGACTCTGGGAAACAAACTGAGGGCTTCAGAGGG
This sequence comes from Ailuropoda melanoleuca, assembly GCF_002007445.2. NCBI lineage: Eukaryota > Metazoa > Chordata > Mammalia > Carnivora > Ursidae > Ailuropoda > Ailuropoda melanoleuca. The sequence goes on along the minus strand of NC_048234.1, from coordinate 15,168,860 downwards.
GAGGGGGTGGGGGAATGGGATAGGCTGGTGATGGGTAGTAAGGAGGCCACATATTGCATGGTGCGCTGGGTGTTATATGCAAACAATGAATCATGGGAACTTTACATCAAAAACCAGGGATGTACTGTATGGTGACTAACATAATATAATTAAAAAATATTATTATAAAAAAATTAAGCAATTAAAAAAAAGACTATGGTAATGTTTATTGGTATTTAACAAATAAACCCCAAATTTGATGGCTCGACGCATTTGTTATCTGAGGGTCTGTGCGGGTCGGAGTCCCGTGCGGCTGGGTGGGGTCCTAGGCAAGACCGCAGTCAGGGTGCTGGCTGGGCTGGGGTCTTCTCAGGGATCGAAGGGGAGAGGGTCTGCTTCACCCTCATTCACGCGGCCGTCAGCCTCAGGTCCTGGCTGGCAGACAGTGGAGACATCAGCTCCGTGTTGGCCTCTCCAAAGGGCATGTCTCTCAAACACAGCCATGGGCTTCCTGCAGAGAGTGAGGGAGAGCGGAAGGAGGGTGCCCACAGGGAAGCCAGAGTCTCTTTGGCACCCGAGGCGGGTGGCACCATGACCCCTGCCTATTTGTTCCCTAGGAGCACGAGTCCCGGGTCTGGGCCCACGAACTGGAGGGAATTACATGATGGTGCAAATACAGAGGGTGGGAATCCTTGGCGCGTCTTGAAGCCTGCCTCCCACAGATTAATTTCTGCCTACAAGACAAGTAAATCAAACTCATGCAACCGTAAAAGAATAATCCACACCGGACTCGTCCCAGAAATGGTCTAAAATGAAGACCCTCTTCACGTGGTACGTCACTTCATGAGACCAAGTACAAACACACGTGGTGAGAGTCAACACTCATCGCAGCTGCTGAAACCCCCCAAGAGGTGGCCCCGTCAGGCCGACTCCTGTCTGGTGAGGGGCTGGGGATTAACCTGAAACACCACGGGGCTGCGTCGGGCAAGCCGGCAACGTGCAGGGTCCCCGGTCTCTGCCATCTCACCGAGAGGTCACCAGGCATCTCTTTATGTCGACAGTTGTCCTAGAGGGTGGCCTCTCCCCTGCAGGGCTTCCTTCCTGTGGGGCAAATGTGACATGGGACATCTGTGTGACAGGTGTCCACAGGAGCTGCTTGGAGATCTTAGGGTCAATAGTGAGAAAAGAAAAATATGGACTCTGCACGAGGTGAGTGTTGAGTTGAGTTCCCTGGGTGGGCAGGAAAAAAAACCTAAGTGAGGGACCCGGTGGGATGGGCCTCAGATGACCTGTCAGAGAATCACCAAGACAAGGGTATAGGTTAAAACAGCGACCATGTACCAGAACACGGTGTTGGTCGGCTTGAGCTGTGTAATATACACCACAGCCACACGGTGTACACGGCACAATCGTTTCTCTGTCCTGGAGGTGGAAAGTCTGGGATCCAGGTGCAGGAGGGATCTCACATCTCTTCCTGTGTGTCCTCATCCTCTCTTCTTATAAGGACACCTGTCATAATGGATTAGGACACACCATGATTACCCATTTTAACTTAATTCCTTCTCTGCACACCCTACCTGCAAACACAGTTGCATGCTGAGCTCCTGGGGGTTAAGCCTTCACCATACAAATGTGGGGGGCACATAATTCAGCCCATCACAGTACAGGGGGCAGCCCCTGAAAAGACCTGCTTCCAGACCAACAAAACCCAAGTACAGGACAGACACTTCCTCAGCATTCAGACACTTCCTCAGCATGATAGAATGCTTACCTGGCACAGATCCGGGCGGCTCGGAGCTCAGGACTGACGCAGGCAGCAGGAGCGCTGCAGCTGGTCAGCGAGCTGGTCTGCGGGGGTGGTTGGTGTTGGGGGAAGGGGAGCCCTGGTGGTCCTGCCATTCGGGCTAAAGTCCAGTTCCACCCCCTGGGCTCCTGCCAACGCGGAGGGTCAGAGGCCTGGGAAGCAGGCCAGGAGACCCCCTGGAGGTTGGTGTCTAAGTAATTGTGGACGGTCCTGCCCACAGAGCGGGTTCCCTTGGCCTCTCCACACCGCAGGGGGAAATCGAGGCTGGGAGAGCTGCCTGGGGTCACAGGGCCCAGCGCTATGGCCACATGTTCAGTCACCATGGTCTCCATGCCACATCATTGGGAGATTTTTCTGGGAAAATGGCAAAAATAATTCCATTATCATCTTGGAGAAAGAACAAGTGAGCATCCAGCAGGGCTGAATCTTCTCAGAGCTGCGTCTAAGTGAGCATGTAATTGGATATACGTAGAATAAAATTACTAACAAAAACCCCTGAAAGCAGGCTTAAACCAGCACAAAAGCCAGGAATAACAAGGTGATGCTCTCCCCTACCCATTGTTCTGCTTTTATTCTCGGATTTTTTAAGTGAAGCGTGCACGTGGTACAATGCCTCTGTGGTCAGGACACTTTGACCAAGAGGTGGCATGGCGAGCAGGACACTGGGGACAAGCCCACGCAGCCCTGGGGAGACGGGCCAGCCTCAGTGATCCCGCCTACGAAGGGCTCCACCGCCCCTCGACCCAGACAGTCTGTAATTCCAAAGGGCACCTCCAGGCCTCCCATGTCCTCCTTAGAGCTGCCAACCCCTAATTCCCACTGTCCTCCCCCACACAAACCATCGACCCATCATAGGGGAGTTTATTCTATTTCATAAAGGGGTGACTTCTCCCAGGGCTTAGATACTGCTTTAGAGAGAACAAAAATTTTTAAATATTTCCTTTTGTGGTGACAGAAGGAATAAACAGGAAAAAAAATAGACAAAAATAGAACTAAAATTAGTAACATTTCCCAGAAAATATGGAAAAAATCTCAACTTTCCTTGAAAATAAAATAATATAAATGTGAAAGTATGTAAAGAAAAATAAAATAAATAAAATTTAAAAGTACATAAAGATACTATTCCACATTGTTTCAATTAGCTTATTTTTTGTAAAAAAGTAATATCCCGTGTTGAATGTTGATGTGGTTAACTTGATAAAAATACGTATTGCTTTTGGATAACCACTTTGCAAAGCAATCTGATGACATGTACCTTTTGCAATATAACACTTGGGTATAAAAATAGTGCATAATAGTCACCGAGTGCTTTTCTGAGATCAGCATTTCTACTGTATCGTTTCACCGAATTTTCACAGGGATGCTATGGGATGAGTACCTTTGTCCTTGTCATTTGTGGACGAAGCTCAGAGAGGTTATGTTAGGAGCCCAGGGCCGTCCAGCTGGGAAGGTGGAGTCAGGATGGAGCCCAGACAAGAGGACTTCGGCTCTGCAAAGTACATGCAGCTCTGTCTTCTGAACCACTAAACAGTAAAACAGATAAACAGAAGAATTGAAGTGGTTTGACTGTTGAGCCCATTTATTGGCATATGAGAAGGATGGAAAAAAGAGAGAAGGTTTAAACCATTTGATTCCACTTGGAAATATAAATGGGACAGGAAGACAAGAAGGCAGAATAAAGGACATGTTTCATTAGGACGTCAGAATGGGGGTGTGTTTGGAGAGGGGTCTTCACAGAGGTGATTAAGTTAAAACGAGGCCGTCAGAGTTAGGCCTGATCCAGCAGGACTGGGGTCCTTATAAGTAGAGGGCATCAGGACACAGAAAGGGACAGAGGACGACCCTGTGAGGACACAGGGAGAGGATGGCCACCTACACGTCCAGGAGAGAAGCCTCGGGAAACCAGCCGCGTACGCCTGGACCTCGACTTCCCGCCTCCAGGGCTGGGAGGTGATAAATTCCTGCAGTTCAAGCTCTCCCCCTCCTCCCAGGGCTCTGGGGTTTGTTTTGCAGCCCGAGCTGCTGGGTACATCAGGCCACCTGTGCCCCGATGACATGAGGAGCCACTGCAAGGGCAGCTTGTCTAGTGTCCTCGTCCTCTCTGCAGCCCTCATCCACCCCATCTGACCCACCGATTCTGGCCAGCACTGCTGAGGTGGGACCTCACGCCCTGCTGCATGGACTCTAAAGGAACAGTATTTCGGAGAAAGCAAGGGAGGGACAGCCGCGAGGCTCAGCGTTCCATTTCCATCATGACGTGGGAATCAGGACAAAATGCCCTCTTAGATGGAGCGATTGATACCAGACCGAGGCATGCCTCTCCCCGGTCCTCCATCTCCCATCTTCTGGAACACTGCAGGCAGGAAACTGGCTGGCCACCACGCCCCCCACCCATCTGCGGCGTCTCTAAATTAATATCCTGCTGCTGGGAAACACATGAAACCTGCTTAGTCATCAATCAGGTAATTTAAGATGTTGTCATCAAATGGGGCACCTGTCTCATTTCTACCAGGAAAAATCATCCATTGTCAGTTAATGGGCATCGAGGGGCCTCTGCCCCGCACAGACCAGCACTTCCGCATGGACCGCATTCAGATGAGCCCATTGTTGATGGCAGAGTCACTGGACAGGCCGGGAGGGGAAGCAGCAGGCCCGGTTCTGGCCCTCCCATCCTTCAAGCCGTGTGGCTGGAGAAACCATTTGATGCTGGCCATTCTGGAAGCCTTGTAAAAGCAAGCAATAGTAAGCTCCTCTGTTTACATGCTCCAGTGTTGGGGATCTGAATAAAGATCCAGGACCCGCCCGTGCATTGGGCTCATGCTTTAAATCCCTGCCCTTGACGGGGCTGGTGCCACGGGCTGAGGTCTGCGTGGTTCCCCAGCACCCCCGCCCCGCTCACTTAGTGTGTTGCTGTGGCCATATTGAAATTCTTAATAATTTTGAACAGGGGCCTGCTCGTTAACCAGGAGATTGAGAGTCTCCAAAAAGCAGTGCATCTATTCCTAAGTGAGAGAAGGCAGTGTGAGAGGGCTTCGTACTCCATGCTCCAGCCTCATGGCTTTCTGGAAGACTCAGAACTGTGCAGACAGTAAAGACATGGGGGGGGTGCGCACGGAGCATTGTTAGGGCACCGAAACTACCTGGACCGGACTGTCATGGTGAATAAGTGTCTTTTTTTTTCTTTTCTTTTTTCAGTAGGCTCTGCACCCAACTAGGGGCTTGAACTCTCAACCCTGAGATCAAGAGTCGCTCACTGCACTGGCGAAGGCAGCCGGGTGCCCCGTGGATGCTTGTCTTTACACATCTGTCAAAACGCATGGAATGTAAAGCAGCAAGAGTGACCCTCAGACACACTCTGGGCTCTGGGTGACGACAGGTCAGTGTGGGATCGTCCGCTGCAGCGACTGCACGGTCAGGCGGGATGCTGATGGTGGGCGGAGCTCTGGGGGGGCCAGGGGCCTCTGCGGGAACCTCTGCACTTCCCCTCAGTTTGGCTGTGAGCCTGACACTGCTCTAAACAATGGAATCCATTAAAACACAGAGCAATGTACAGGGAGGGTCTGTGTTTGGCAGTCTGAAGGTTGTGGGGGCCACGCACTGTGTAGAGGCTCCAACTCCACTCCTTGTGCTGAGGGGGGGGTCACAGTGTCTTGGACCCTCGCCCCAGCTCTGCAGCCATGGGACCACGGCACGTCCTCTTTGACAGCAGGACCTGCCGTCCCCAGGCTGCGTGACCGCTGCCCAGCTTCCCGGGATGGGGGTGAGGGTGGCACCAGCCCTGAGCCCGTTCTGGGTTCTGAGACGCACCGTCCTGAGCAGAAGGCCGAGCGGTCATGGAGGTGTTTCTCTTTTTAATACAATTTTGCCAGAGATAAACATCGAGTGTTTAATTTACTTTTTTGCTTCTTGTGGTTACTACTGCAGAGATTAGATTTGCTCCGTCGTCCATGCTGGTGTTTTTTGGGTATTCTCATTTCTCAAGCAAAACTTATGTTTTAAGTTTTAAAACAAATCCAGACAGGCTGCCATTGGAATTTACCAGTCTTTAAAAATGCGTGATTCATTTAATGTTGTTGATTAAAACCTGGCTTCCAGAACGTTTTCTTGTGAGGCACACGTCTGGTCTCCGTTTCTGGAAGGCTGCATTTCTGCACCGCCAGCCCCAGTGCGATGACCTCACCCTGTCATCTTCGGCCGGAGAGGAAGCAGACTCCAGGCCTGGGGCTCAGCTTGCGGCTGGCGGCTCGGGTTTCAGCCGGATTGCTCAAAGCAGAGAGCTCAGGTTTGGCAGGAAATGCAGAATCAGCGCTAAGAAAGCAAATGTTTCCCTGAATCCCAACCAAAGAGTGAGTTTCCAATGGGTGGAGTAATGCAGTAGCCTTTGGGAAGAAAGCAAGCTTGCTTCAGAAAGCAGCCGAGAGCCTCCTTTCCCACTGTGCGCCCTGTGTGGCCAATGCAGAGAGGATAGAAGGTGATTCTGGTAAATTAGGGGCGTAAGCTGGTGACCCGAGCCATGCACGGGCCCCTTTGAGGGTCTTCATCCTGACAGGAACCACACCTCGATTGTGTGATATGGACGCTTGAGGCAATCAGAATCTAACCGCCACTTCTCATGACGGGGCTCTAACAGCTACACGGTGACAGATCACACGCACGCGGAAACACAGGGCCCAGGGCGCAGAAGCTGGTACAAGAGTCACTGTCTGGTGCTGGGGATGTGGGGCTGCCCCTCACTGTGACACTCCTCCCCACTGGGGAGAACAGGCTGCAAGCCAGGAGGCTGCCCCTCCACCGCACCCCTGCGTCTCTCTCTGGTCCCTGTCACTCCCTGCTGGCGGGCACTGTTTCTGCAGGGATGTGCTTGAGGGCCTGTGACGAGAAGGTTGTGCCTGCCGGCGCCTTCCTGATTCTCTAGGATGTTAGAGGCTTTGGAGCCTTCAGGTCAGTACCTCGGTGGCTCTGGAGAACCCACAGGCACCCCGAGGGCCCCGCGGGGAGTTCTGGCTGGCCTGAGGCCTCCATGCCTCCACAGACGAGAAATCTCCTCTGCTCATCATGTTTGCTCCACTCCCCAGCCCACGCTGCTCCAAGCACATATGACCTGCGTGTTTGTCCGGTGCGGGAACTCATGAGCATTTCCAGATCGAGCATAGCATCAAGTGACAGTAATTTGAGATGGGCAAGCTGGCAGGATCTCATTAAACACAGGAAGGGCTGGGAGGCACAGCGGACAGAATTCAGACTTGGAGTCCGGGGAAATTCAGCTCAAATGCAGATAATCTGCACTGCCTCCCACAAGGTACCGTTTCTTTGTCCATCATTTCCCTTTCCTGCAAAGTAGTAACCTTGCAAAGGCCACCGTGGAGTTTGATGGCCTTGGGCTCCCACACACCGCGGCAGGGGGCAGAGTTCCCCTCACCCACTGTGCACTAATGGCAATTACGGCCTGGTCATAATGGAAGGGATCCCGTCATTTTTTAAGATTGCGTAGCCTCCCTATAGTAAAGAACACAGATCGGAAGCACAGAGCTCAGTGAATGTCTGCACGTGTCCGTGTCCATTTAACCAGCGCCCAGGTCAGGATGTGGAGAATTACCTTCACCCCTGTCTTCTTTCTATCCTCTTGGATTCTGGCACAAGGCATGCACATCAAAGTAGCAAAAGACAGATTAACTGGAGAGAGAAAAAAACAGCATTTATTTACAAGTGTGACGTGTACGTCACTGCAAGGCTGGGGATCCAGAGTGGACCTGGGGTCCTCTCTCAGTCGGGGCACAGGCAACCAACATTGCCAATGTTTCCTTTTCATGCCACCTCCCCCAGGTTCCTTCTGTGATGGGCTGCGTTGTGTCCCCCAAAACTCCTTTGTGGGAGTCCTAACCCTCAGGACCTCGAAACATTACTGTGTTTGGAGGCAGGTTTAATGAGGTGATTAAGGTAAACTGAGGTCACGAGGGTGGGTTCCTGACCACTCACATTGACTACACGATTCCTCCAGAGTTGTACCTACCTCCTGGGGCAGAATAGTTTGTCAAGAGCTGCTTATTTCGCTGAGCCCCAAATATAACACTGAAGAACAAACACTGCATCCTTCAAGACCGTCTCACACATTTTGTTATAGTATCTTCTCTCCCTTCTCTTGAAGCGGACCTGCCTTCATTCTGCCGGCCGACCTCGTCCCTGCCTCCGCCTCCCCACCCCGTTCATCATCCTGGCCCACAGGAGCCAACAGCACAGCGCATTTCATAGCATAAGACCAGGGCCTTACCAACAAATCCGACACAAGGGATCTAACACGACCCGTGGGCCAACCGTGCATACGGAGGTTTCCGGGCTGTTCTAGGCACGAGGCAGGCAACACAACAGCGCCTACAGGTCAGGTCATTTTTCTGCATCTGTAGGAAGAGTGTGACTCTTCACACGCACAGTGTCCAGGGGATCTGAGTGCATGCCCATGTGCCAGGGCCAACCCGCCCACTCTGCCCACTCTCCCCCGCCCCTCCCACCCCACCGGCCTGGCTGTCTGCTCCTGTGGCTGCTCCAGACCACCCACTGCCCTCCTCTAAACCTGCAGCCTGAGCCTCTGGTCCTCCGGCCAGGACTGCCTCCTTGCTACAGACCCCAGGGCTCCTCCCCACCACCACTCTGGCCAGGGTGCTGGGATTTCAAAATTCATGCTCTCCCCACCCCACCCCCACCCAGACTCAGACAGGACACAGCCTGTGGTCCCTCCTGCTGCTCTCCGGGGACCCTGGAGCCCTCACGGCCTCTCTCTCCTGAAGTCCTTCCTCATTCATCTCTCCCCGGCCAGCCGCACTCCTCAGTCCCTTCTTGTGTCAGGAAGGGCCGCAAAGCAATTCCCATCTGACATGCTCTCCTGACCGCGCTCTGCCAGGCTCCGCCCTGCAGCACGCGCAGATGGGCCCCTCCGAGCTGCTGAAGCCGACGGTCGGCAGCAGTCCTGGTCCTTCCTGACCACCTTGCACTGGACAGTTGGCTTCTCCTCTCCCTGCAGCACTTTCTTCCCGCAGCCCCAGAAATCCTCCTTCTTGGCCCTCTCGGCTTGTCACCCGGCCGACCGTCAGTGCCGGGCCCTCTGGGACTCAGGGTCCCCTCCCTGTGGCCCCACCTGCCCTGGGTGAGCTCGTCCAAGACCACCTCCTCGCGACTACCCACACTGTCCAGCCAGGCACCTCTCTGCAGCCGTCTGGCATGGCGGGGGCCACTGACACCTCAGTCGGATGTCCAACACACGCCCCAGACTTAAGTTGCCGAGAAACCAACTCAGGTATCTGCACCCCAGCAGCCTCACCGTGACCCCACACTGCTGCACCACACTCAACAACTGGGGCCATAACACTGCGGTCATCTCATTCCTGTCTCTTCTCCAGAGCCCCCCCCATTGAAGTCCCCCCACGGCTGCCAGCTGCACTCAGTGCATTTTGCCCCCATGCACCCCGGGACTGACGGTGGCTGTGCCCAGCGGTCTGTACCTCCCAGCTCCGAGGCCTCCAGTCTCTGGAATGAAGTGGCTCCCTATCGCACCCCATCAGACCCTGCCTGGTCTGACCCTTGACCTCATCCTCCTCTGTCTTCCTCATAGAGGGCACCCCCCAGAGCTGCGGTACTTGCCTGTCCGCAGGCTCCCTGTGCTCAGAGCCATGGTCCGCACGCGTTTTCTTCCTTTAAATGAAGAAGCAAATCCCGCTCCCGCTTCTAGCTGTGGGACTCTGGGACTCTCCAGTAGCAGGCGTGGTCTGTATTTACCACCTGCCCCTTTACAGACTGAGCGCCATCCTCTCGATACCCCGTCCCCTGCACGATGTCTGGTTTCTAAGCCCGGGACATTCTCTTCATGTTCTTGTTTGGCAATTGGTCAGCTAGCTTTCTTTCTTTCTTTCCTTCTCTTTCTTTTTTTTTTCCCTTCTTTTCTTTCTTTCTCTGATTAATTTTCCTCCTTTTCTTATGTGAATCTGTCCAGAGCCCTCCGCGCCGGTCTTACTGCATGGCTTCTGTTTTTGGTGGTACATTTAGTCATGTGTGAGATGTCATCAGATGAGGCAAACCGCGTGGAAGTATTTAACAAACTGTGGCATATTCCATAACTGTTGCAGGGTGTGGTTTCCATCAACGGTTCCCACTCAGTTTGTTGTAACGCAGCTGCTTTCTGCCCCGTCCACACTTGGACGTGTGAGAGGATCCATGGAAGCCTTTTTGGGAGCTGGTCAGCTCACGGCTCCTCAGCTCGATTGTGCTTTAGCAGATACAGGCCTTGGGAACATGGCAGGAAGCCCCTCGGCTGCCTGCAGACCCCGCTATCCAGATTCGGTGATGTCGGGACCGCCTTCGACGGTCTCCATGCTGACTTCAACTGTGTTTACTGTCATACTCATTACTGTGGCTCCTCAACCACGCCTCCCACGTTCTGTGACACTCGTCCCAACAAGAGGTGGGACCCACGCCCCACCCCTGAGCCCAGCGGGGGACATGGGCACTTGTGACACAGGGCACAGCGGCCCTAGGCTCAGGGCAGCGTGACCTCACAGAGCCCGCTGGGCTGGGAAGGCGACCTGGGGCCATTCCTCTCAGCCATCAGCCTCGTGAACGCTCTGCTGCAGACACGACCAGGGCTCCAGGCCCACGTGGCAGCCCCGCACCCCCGCCCACAGAATCAGAAACAAAAGAGGACGGTGGTTCTAAGTCTCCGTGTCAAGTGCTGCATCACCAGCAATAGTAACTGGAGCAAATGCAGACCAATCCTGGGGACTCCCTGTGCTCATCATTCTTAGAAAGCCCTGCAAAACGCGTGACTGGAACAGGAACAAAATGAAAAGAGGAAACTTCAAATTAATGACATTAGCTTTGTTTGCAGGGCGGTGTGTTTGTCCCACGTCAGCCAGGACTCCAGAGGGCCAGGTCCACGCAGCCTTGGCGGGTGCCTTCCCAGCCTGCACACCTGAGCCGTGGCGGCCACGTGCTCACTACGCTGTGTATGTTTTGTTATTCATTTCCGTGAATGACCGCACGCCCGCTGCCATGTGCCTTGGGCTTCTCTCCGCCCACGCGCATGACCTGCACACCCTCCCTGTCTCCGTTCTTGGGGTGGTTCCAGCGCTAGGGCTCCATGGAAGCTCTGCCATAAACATGCGTGCGAATGTGGCCCCGCCTCTCCTGACGGAACCCGGTCCCCGGGGCCGTGAGTGATTCAACACTTGCCGGCGATATGCCTTTTCCAGAGATTATCACTGAAATGATAACATAAATCTTAAAACGTGTTTCTGGAGAGCCTGTGACTCTCTGAGCTGATGTCCTCCCTACTCCGGCTGGTGAAAGTGAGGTTTTAAGCTAGTTACCAGGGAGGAAGAACTCCTGGCTTGGGGACCCTCAACCCCTCTGTGGCCTGGTGCAGCCCCCACACTCAGTCTGCCTTTGCTCAGAATCGAACTCTGAGACAAAAACTTGAAGACGGGTGGTTTATTTGAGAGGGGCAGGGAGCACCCCTGAGGTGGGGAAGCGAGATAGGGAAGGGGTGTTGTGAAGCCTGCTCTCGCAGGGGAGACCAGGGCGAATCCTGGGGAAACCCACCCTTCTCAGAATAATGCTTAAAACAAAACATTTAGGATTACAAAGAAAATCCTACGATTGAAAATCAGGGTCAGAGTATAAAGAATAAATTTGCTATATATACAGACGCTAATGCGGTAATAAGCCCCAGGGGCCAGCCTAATGGGCACTGTCATTTTAAATCGCGACGAGCTCGAACAGTGGTTCAGGGTGAGCTCACTGTTGTGGACGAAGCACATAGGTGACCGATGCTGCTTGGTGTGACACCCACGCTTGTACTGGAAGGAAATCCGAATGACAGAAGTCAGTGAAAACACACACATAACCTATCCCATGCAAGGTCTTGGGCTGCTGAATTCTGCCCACGGAGCTCCGGCCCACGCAGAAGAGACCACGTCACTGCAGACACTGCAGGTGCCCTGTTTGGCCTTGCCTCCCCCACGCAGGAGCACCCCGCGGTTCCCCTGCACACAGCCTCCTACTGGGGTCCCACTGGCCTCTCACCACCGAGCAGGGCCAGACCAGGCTCGTCAGCTTCCTTCTGGAGCCCCCAGCCTCGGGGAAACACAGGCCGCGGGAGACAGCTGGCGGGAACCGTGTGACAAGCACCAGGGCACCGCTCTGGTCCTGACACGCACACATGCATGCGTAATCAAGAATTCCAGAGCAGTGGGCATCACTGTCTTCCCAGGGAGTGCCAGAGGCCGTGTGGCCCTGGGCAGCGGCCGCAAGGGCTGTGTGGTTGGAGGGCTGTGTGGCAGGAGGAGCCCTGTGGATTACTGAAGGTGGGCAGAAGGACATCCTGACTTCTGGCTCAAGGCGGGACTCCCGTTTCCAGCAAAGGCTACAACAGCAGTGGAGTAGAATAATAGAGAACAGATGGAAAATCCGGGGAGACGCCAGGAGCGCCAGGGGTCAGAGTTCAGGCAGCGTTTCTGGAAAGAGAATAAAGCGTGTGTTTCTTGGGTCTGATTTTCACATGCCTGAGCTATGTAACCAGACAAATATTTGTGGATCTCCTCCAGCGCCGCAAAGCCGCCACGGGAGCCCGCAGAGGAATGTTCCCGCATACCAGTCTCCCTGCTGGCCCCAGACTGCCCTGCAGTTGACCCTAGCCATCAGGAACTCCGCATTTCCCCAGGGAACCCGCAGTGTCACCTACACCCACTGTTCCCTGGGCGGTGCTGTTCACACCCCACCCCTCCGTGTCCTGGTCTGCGTTCGGGGGCTTCCTGGGGGCAGGGGCGCAGGGTGTAGATACTGGGTAGGCGCCCCGTGGACCCGGTGGGGAGCGTGGTGGGCATGCAGCTCTGCGTGTGGTGCATGTGACATCACAGAGTGCTGGTGGACCTGGGCAGCGGGGGGGGGGGGTGGTGGTCACAGACTGACGCATGCACACTACCTACGGCGTCTACAGCTGTGTAAACCTGGGAACCTGGGAACTTGCAGCCCTGATTTGGGCCCCGAGGGTGGAGCCCAACGTGATGCATTCCTGAACGCTTCGGTCAGCCAGTCAGCCCATCCCTGCGCAAGCATCTGGCCGGTTGCCCGTGAGATGCCACACCATGCGTTCTGAGATACACAGTTATTCCCAATCGGAAACCAGCCAGCAGGTGAACTGGGGTGTCACCACACCAGCAAGAGTTCTGTCATTGCGTTGGTGGTGACACCAGGCGGTGACGTTTAAGCCACATTTGGGTGTCTCTGATTTTACTGGAGTCATGTTGTGATGCAACATTGAAAGGAGCAGGTATTTTTGGTGCATCCCTCTGCCTGGGTGTAGGAGGCCAGGTGGTGCAGCTGAAGGCAGAGGGCAGAGGCACGTCCCTTCCTCTTCACCCGGGCCTCACCCAGCTCCGAGATGCCCCGTGAGGAGACCCGCAGGTGACCTCCAGCAGCAGTGGCTCAGGTAGAAAGATAACAAGGCTTTAGACTCAATGAAACAGATACGGTGAACCTGTGGTATTCTTGCAGCTTCAAAATATGCTGTCGGGCCTCGTGGTGGCAAAGAGGTCAAGGGCTGGCATAGATGGGGACCCGCGCACGTAACCCCAGCCAGGCCGCCAATGCTGCCAGCAGCCAGGGCCTTCAGAGGGAGGTCACCTTGAAGACAGGTGACTCCGACTGCCAGCACTGTGAGGCCCTGGAGAGGGCCTGGAGCATGGGAGGTGCTCAGTAAACATCCGTGAGCACCTGAAGATCTGATAATGAGGAAGAGAACTGAAGTGTCTGAGTTTTGTGCGTTTGGTGCCCATCTGTTGTTTTTGGCCAGCATCATCCTTCCCCGTTTCAAAATTTTTTATCTTTTCTGACTCGGTGCTGCCCCTTGCTTCGCGGCTCTGTTCTGCACTCTGTGAGGTTTGGGTGGGCCGCCCCCCCCCATGGCTGGGGATTTGACCCAAGTAGGCCCCCTCGGTTCTCCCTCCTGAGGAGGAACTACTCTGGCAACCCGAACGACGACCCTGCACCCCAAGGACTCCAGAGTCCTGGCGCCCCGGGCCCCTGCCCACCCTCTGCCTGTCCCACACCAGGACTACAATTAGTTCTATGGGATGCCTGGGTTCCCAGAATGAGAACCCATTTTCATCATGTTAAATTCATCAGAGTTGGTTTCCACTGCCCCAACTGAAAAATACGAGATTACAAAATAATGTACATTTGACCTGGATTATATTTTTTCCCAAATAGCCCTTATGAAGTTGACGATGCAGGTAACATCAGGTTACAAGCAGGGAAATGTCCCAGTGCTGGATGCATGCTGGGCTGGGGCCCTGCACCTTGGGTGAGGTTTGTCCAGCATCTTCCTGGGGTTCCCGCTCCCTTCGCTCCCAGATACCCACTCTCCCTTCCGCCAGGAGCGTGGTGTGAGTGCCTGAGCCTTTGATCTCCGCACTCCAGCTTGGATTCCAGATGCGGGTCTGTGCAGCTCCCAGTCAGGAACCCCACCCTTGCTCCCAGGGCCCCGCAGACCGTCTGAAATTGTAGGCACAGTTGTGTTTGTGAGTACCATGCTGAGGACTATGGCCGTAGTTTTGTTCAGATCCTCAGAGGTTTGATCCCTGGCCCCGAAACGAGGCCCACTGTCAACAGAAAGAACCCATAGTCCTTCCACATGTGTATGAGCCCAACTGGAATTTGTACCTTCTGCTGCCTTGGGTTTATAGAATACAAAGTATTTATAGAACACTTTGTATTCTATAAATGCAACAACTGTGAAACACTCACAACTCTTAGAATGTGCTAGGGTGTTTTATGATCTCGTATTACTGTACCTGCAGCACCTTCCGGAATGTTCTCCCCGGACAGTCTGCTCGCCCCTTGCCAGCTGGCACCCTCTCCCTCATCCTTCAGTGCTCCATCCAGGGATGACTCCCTCTGCAGAGCTAAACCCCAGAGGGGACCTCCTCTCCCCGACACAGCCTCATCATCGTCCACATGGGTCTGACACTGCCCACGTCGCGGCACTGCCGTCCCTGGTTCCTCTGCGTCTGCGTCCCTCCCACTGCACCCTGGATTTTCTCTGCATCCCAGAACACTGCTGGCCACACAGCAGGTCTCAACAAACACACAAGAAATACAAAAGTATTAGTACTTTCTCCTCTGGAATTCCCAGATTACTTTATCTTGGCTTCACCAGGCCCGTGTGGTGGTTATTGGTGTGTGGTTTTTGCCAGCCTCTGCAGAGCGGAGGTCATCTGAAGAGGGTACATTGTGACTGATGTCTCATTATGAAAGGGGAGAGAATTCTCATTTCCTTTAACAGCAGCGTCCTGTACTGACCCCTGCTTAGCTGAGTATCGCCATGGTGCTGTGATTGCCAGCTTGCACAATGGCCCCAGTGAACCCCCCTCCTGTTTTCATGCCCTTTCCCCTCCAACGTGGGGTCAGATGGGTCCATGTGACCACTGATATACGGTTCAAGTGATGGCATGTCACTTAAATGATTAGGTCAGAGAACAAACTGACTTCTGACAGGTGCTGCCTGCCCCCCCCCTCCGCCCATCGCTTGCACCAGGGAAGCCAGCAATCATTTCACAAGCAGCTTGGCAGGGCAGGCTGCATGGGGAGGAACTGAGGCCTCAGGCCAATGGTCTGTGGGGAGCTGACATCTGGTGATAATGGTGTAGACTGAAATCCTCTGGCCCCATGCAGGACTTCAGATGAAACTGCAGCCCCAGCTGACACCCTGAGCCAGGAACACCCAGGCCAGCCACTCCCAGGTTCTGACCCCGGAGACTGTGGGTCTTGGAGTCATGTGTCATGTAGCCATGGCTAACTAATGCAGTCTGTATGAAAAGTTTCAGAAGTTTGCATTATGATTGACATTTACGAAGTATCAAAACTACCATGAGATGATTCTCATGACCCTTTCCAGAAGTGAGAATTAGGTGATTCAGGAGATTGACACACAACTAGAAATCAGGGCTTCAAGGGTTAGCACCTGGTGAATTTCTGGTCTTTTTTTTTGTTTGAAATGAACGAGAGGAAAAAGTCTTCCTTCAAATCTCATGACGGTCCAGGTGTCTGTGGCTGGCTGCTATTGCTCATTGAACTCTATTCCAGCACATCCTTAGAAGCCAAACACTCGGAAGAGTGGAAAGTAGGCACAGAGCCAGGAATGTCTGGGATGTGGGGGTGGAGGAATGTGGGTCCCTGGGATTGGGGTGGACCGTCAGGACACCGCAGCATCCCGCATCCATGTGAAGCATACCTCATTCAGCGCTGTGGTTTGTTGACTTTGGCCAAGCACAGCTGTGGTTTTCCTCTATCGAGAAGACCTGCAGCCACAGCCGTTCGGAGTGTGTCTGTTACAACATTCATACTCACGGATTCGTAATGAAATGGGAAAACTCATTCCAGCTGAAACTCATAAAACAGTCTTAGCTTGGGAATGAAATTTAAAACAAAACAAAATAGCTACAGGCCTTCCCCCTTCCCTCACCCAGTAGGACTATATATTTTCAGAGAGACTGATTCTCTGGCTTGAATTACATGAAAGGACATAACGGAGATTTTGAGTATACAGGAAATGTGGACCGTTGTCCCAAATGGGTGTTTCCCCTTGATTTTGTTCCCACAGTTCTGAAGGTGGGATGATCCTGAAAGGCGACAGATGGGGTAGAAAGAAGTGGCTCTGCCCTTTGATGCTAAGAAGACAGTATAACTGAGTGTTTACCTCGGACACGCTGTGTGCATTTTCTACATGTGAACTCACTCCCAACATTCTCATGTAGAGCCAACACGGAGCAGACTGCAAGTATTAGTGAGGAAGGTAACAAACAAGAAACTTCAGCATCCGTTAAGAATTCTTCTAACCACAGACAACCCTTTTTTTCACTTGAGTTTCATAACCATCCTACGAAGTGGCTACTCATACTATCCATGTTCATGTATACAAAAGCTGAGGCCCAGAGAGGTCGAACACCCCACACAAGGTCACACAGTAAGAAACTCCTTTTTGAGCTGGGATTTGAATCCAGGCCATGTAGCTGAAAAGTTTGTGGTCTTAGCCACTGTATTTTCACTGAAATGGAAATTCGTGCTCTCTTCTTGGATGTGAAGCCTAAGTATTGTTTTGTATATTTGGAAATTAAAAAAAAATTCAGGGGCACCTGGGTGGCACAGCGGTTAAGCGTCTGCCTTCGGCTCAGGGCGTGATCCCAGCGTTATGGGATCGAGCCCCACATCNAACTCCTTTTTGAGCTGGGATTTGAATCCAGGCCATGTAGCTGAAAAGTTTGTGGTCTTAGCCACTGTATTTTCACTGAAATGGAAATTCGTGCTCTCTTCTTGGATGTGAAGCCTAAGTATTGTTTTGTATATTTGGAAATTAAAAAAAAATTCAAATCAAAATTTATTTGTTTAGGACAAAAAGTCCTAAAGCTCGGGGTGCCTGGGTGGCGCAGTCGTTAAGCGTCTGCCTTCGGCTCAGGGCGTGATCCCAGCATTCTGGGATCGAGCCCCACATCAGGCTCCTCCGCTAGGAGCCTGCTTCTCCCTCTCCCACTCCCCCTGCTTGTGTTCCCTCTCTCGCTGGCTGTCTCTCTCTGTCAAATAAATAAATAAAATCTTAAAAAAAAAAAGTCCTAAAGCTCATTCAGATAGAATATACAAAAATAGCTTGAAAATTCTAAAACAGAAAAACAATGAGGATGACATTTCCTAGCAAATTTTTCATATATATGGTAAAAATGTTTTTAAATTAGTTTGATGCTGCTATTTGGGCCAACAAATTAGTGGAACAAATAGGGAAGTCCAGAATCACACAGAAATATACCTGAGTCTATTAATTTTTTTTAAACAGCCACAGAGACTTTTCCATTAGCGGTAAAGGAGCCACCCAACTGTGACTGTCACAATCAGGGGGACTGTTACAAGCATTAGGGGAAATAAAGTAAAAAAAAAATAGATCCTTCTCTCAGGTCCTGCATCAAAACAAACCTGAAGTGGTTCACGTACTGAAGGGCCAACAACACACATAAAACTATGAGCAGAACACAAAAGCCAACGTCCACACACTCAGGGTGCAGGAGATCCCACAGTGCCTGACAGGGTAGGCAAGAACCACAAACGAAAGGACCGCCAGATTCGTCCCCCAGAGATACATGCCCATCGGTATCACAGTGAGCAGACACATTTGCAACATAAGTGAAAAACCTGAATATATAAGTAAGCTTTACACATTTATCAGAAAAGGAGAAACAGCCCAAGGGGAAGGCGGCATAAACTGGGACGCTGAAGCCAGGAAAGAGCCAGAAGCTAGTGACTGCAGAAACCACCAACCTCATGAGACATCAAAGATATGGATTCTCTCTCTCACTCTGTGTGTCTCTGTCTTTCTTTGTCTCTCCCTGTGTCTCTCTACATCTCTCTGTCTCTCTCTGTGTGTCTCTTTTTGTCTCTCTCTCTCTGTCTCTCTTTGCCTCTCCCTCTCAGTGTCTCTCTCTGTCTGTCTCTCTTTCTCTCTCTCTCTCTGTCTTGCTCTTGGTCAATCAGGTGAACAAAGCTTAAAAGGAATGGTAACACTTGGTTTTTGGAGGTCAGATAAGAAACGATCCTTAGTGTCTTTTCCGAGGATAAAAGTGACGTTCACTTACCATGAAACTCAAGGAAACACTGAAAACCATACATAAGAGAATGGACGTTTCTCGACGTCCCCACTCGGAGCCGATCTTGTCACTGTGGCATTCTGTGTCCTGCTTGGTTGTCCCAGGCAGTGCCCTTAGCCAGCTCCGTCTTGCACATGGCCCAGAGTGTGCTGGTCCTGGGAGGTGGGCCTCGCACACAGATGGTGGCCCTCGGCAGCAGGAGGCGTGCTGTACTTGCCACGCTGTTCCCGGCACCATGCAGGACAGTCAGACGTCTCGCGGACGTTTGTGGAGGGAGGCCTGAGGCCCACACCTGTGTCAATCTTTGTAAATCTTTTGATTTGTTATGCAGCAATAGGAGAGTTCTATGCGAACCGGGCCAAAGCACAAGGAGATTGTAGATGACCCCTAACAAGCAGAGAAAAACAGAGAAATATCCAGCACAGTTCCTCAGGGAACATCACCAGGCTGAAGACAGCACTGCTTACCTCCTTCCCAAAGATGAAGAACTAGGGAAGTCTAGCAGATTCTATGTGAATTTGGTGCTGGCCGAGTCCTGGGGGCAGTGGAGGGCAGCCTCTGAGTCTCAGCCCCTATCTGCCAAGGCCTTCAGGCCTGATGCCCCTCCTGATATTCCGGCATGGTCCGCCCAGCCCTGCGGATGAAGCCTGAGCAACTGTGCAGTCCAATCCCACAGCAGGGAAGGCTCTGGGCACCGTGCCCCAGGGAGGGCCGCTGACTCCAGAGCTCCCCTGCCCTCCCCTCCCTGGGTTAGGGTTGGTCACAAGTCTCAGCCCACTGCAGGTACCAAGCCCTGCGTGAGTTATAAGCCATGCTAGTGAGTAAACCCCAGCCCCCAGCAGCTGGAACAAACAGGGCATTCATTTGTTCACCCAGCTGGGATGTCCAGGGAGAATGGGGCTCAGGGCAACAGGCCCAGAGCAGAGGAGGTCTCTCTCCTGTCTCTGCTCAGCTCTTCCTGGTCTCACTTCCTGGCCATGGACAGTGGTAGGGACGTGGATACAAGAGCATCCTGCGTCCTCTCCTCCTAACTCTGAGAGCTCACGTGAGGCAAAGACTTTTCGCTCTGTTGCCACACTGAAAATCCCTGCTGTGGCCAGGGCCGTGGGTGTACCTTCCACCAACATGGCCAGAGCCTGAGCACGCAAGACGGGGGTTCTCCAAAGCCCTGTGAGCACAGCGGGGGAGAGCTGCTCCCATACAGCAACAGATCACCAGGGCTCATTTTGATGGGTGTATCTTTCAACCTGCTGACCTCAGCTTAGGGGCATGTCAGCCAGAGGGGGAGCATCTCTTGATGGAGGGCGTGTAGGC
Organism: Ailuropoda melanoleuca; assembly: GCF_002007445.2. NCBI lineage: Eukaryota > Metazoa > Chordata > Mammalia > Carnivora > Ursidae > Ailuropoda > Ailuropoda melanoleuca. The sequence continues at coordinate 15,149,090 of NC_048234.1, read as the reverse complement.
ACGGGCGCCTTGCACAGAACCCCAGCTGTGCTGCCTTTCACGGGGCTGTGCTGTGGCCCTCCAGGACCTGCACCGAGCTGAGGGGGTTCCGGTCCCTCCTCCCACTTCATGCCACGGGATTCCTTCCACCTCTGACTGCCCGGCCCCTGAGCCCCACCCCGAGGGCCCACAGGGCCAGGTGCTCTCATACCCTCAGGGGCCCCACCTCAGGGCTGCCTTCCTGTGCCTGCCACAGCTTCTGGAGCTCCTGCTATTCCTGCAGCTCGTCCCACCGGCTCCCTGGCACTAATTATGTGCCATGAGGCCAGGGGTGACGTAGATTCATTTAAAACGTTTCAGTTCCAAGTAGAGTGACTTAAAAATAAAACACCAGCAGAGCCCAATATCCTCTTGTGGGCCTGAATAGCTGGGGTGAATGGGAATCTGAGAAACCCTCCAGGGCAAAATCCCCTCAAGAGCGGAAACGCAGCAAAGCTGCTGATTCAGAACACGGTTTAAATCATGAACCGCATCCATCTACTTTGCTCTATCAGCAACAAGTGTTTTCAAGTGCCGTTTATGCCAAAGCTTCGTAGCTCCGATACCAACAAAAACAAGCCCAGGCTTGCTGGGGCTTTGCTAGCCTCCCAGACGGCTCCCATCCGAAAGGCTGGTGCCCCATGTGCGGATCAGCTCCGTCAGGGCCGGGGCCTTGCCCTGTACTTCCGACAGCTCTGTGAAGAACACTCGAGGAGCGTGCATGCTGGTTCCCAGGGCTGCTGGAGCAAATACCCATTCCGGGGAGCTGGACACCGCGGATTAACTCCCTACAAGGCTAGTTCCCTCTGACGCCTCTGTTCTTGGCAGTCGCCATAGCGCGTGGGCTGATGTTGGGAACCACCAGCTCGAACACCCCTCGGCCCACTGAGGCCTTTTACCAAATGGTTCAGGGCAATAGCAATGCATGAAAACAGAGTTTAAAAAAAAAAAAAAAGTCCACCAAGAGTGAAGAGAATGGGGGGACACTAATTGTAGATGGGGAAATTTCCATGTATTTTTGGAAGCTGGAGGAGGAGCTGGCAGCTCCAGGCCGAATGCAAGTCCAGGGCCTGCATGGGGCTCTTTCCGTGGAACCCCAAGTCTGCAGGGCAGAGGGCAGGGGCAGTGAGGGCAGGCATCTGCGGCAGCTGTGTCCCTCCTCCACGCCACCCCCAGCTCCGCCTCAGTGCACGGGGGGAGGAGGGGTACTGTGGAGAGGTGACCTCCGTGGAGAGGTGACCTCCGTGGAGAGGTGACCTGGAGGGTCCTTATCTGGGATTTGGGAAGTGAGCGGGGAGCTGGGTCAGCGCAGACGAGTCTAATATTTCATTGCTGGAGGCCAGTAGCTACTGTTCAAACGCTATAGATCAAGGGAGGTGAGCCAAGCATAGCAAGTGAACCCAGAGCTGGGTGAAGGGCGGCCTGGCAGGCAGTGCTCTGCACGCGGCGCTTCCCATCGCCAGGGGCCTTACGGTCGGCGGCTTCCGGTCAGCAGCTCCCAGTCAGCGGTTCCCGGTCGGCAACTTCCGGTCAGCGGCTCCGGGTCAGCGGCTCCCAGTCAGTGGCTCCCAGTCAGCAGCTCCCAGTCGGCGGCTCCGGGGAGGCCTGAGCTTCTGTGCTGGCGTCGTGCTCCGGCGGCCGCGCTTTGAGTAGGAAGCTCTAGGGGACTCGGCCCCCGGGGTGGGTCGGACGTGGGAGAGAACGTCCCCACCCGCTGCCCGTGCTGGGCCCGGGGTTGGGTTGGGTTTCGGTACTGCGCGCACTGCGTTGGTCCGGGGACGCCAGGTGGCAGCAGCAGAGATGCCGACATCCACCGCCTGGAAGCAACGACCGTGCTAGATCGGCCACGTGGACCGGGCCAGCTCGGGTCGGAGGCAGCCACCTGTGCTCTGGAGAAAGCGGGGCACACGGGCAAGAAGAGCTCCGTGTTGCTGCCGCACAGAAAACGAGAAGACAGTTTGCAGTCAGGACCGCGCCGTCGGTGACACCCGACGGAGAGCAGGGCGGCCACGTGTGGGGCAGGAAGCTGACGCTCTTCCGCCGCGGGCTTTTCCCCGAGGGGCTCCGGCTCGGAGCAGGAGCTGGTGTCATCCCTCCGGGTCCTGCTCTCCAATCGCACAGCAAACGACAGGTGGAAAAGGTAAGGTAAACAGCAAAAGGGTATGACGTCTAGAAAATACGCGTAAACCTGAGCTTCAGAAACCTTTTTAAACCCAAACTAAAACCCGGAAACTGCAGAGACATAGTTAACTTCACAAAAAAAATTCTTTTAAGTAAGCTCTATGCCCATAGTGGGGCTTGAACTCATGACCCCAAGATCAAGAGTCGCTCGTGCCACCAACTGAGCCAGCCAGGTGCCCCAACTTCATAAAAAAATTCAAAATGTATAAGATGCATATTTTAAAATACATAAATTTTAAAAATATCTATATATAAAATATATGTTTTATATGTACAATATATACTTGATATATTTCTAAAACATATACCAGTATATAAAAACACACACACACAATATACACATGTAAATAACAAAAGATACCAAACGAATCAAACGACCAATGTTAGATTGGAAATATATTTGCACTGCATAGGAAAGATAAATTATTAATGCTGCAATCTATAAACAACACTTGAGCGATAATAAGAAAAAGAAAAGTAAAAAGATGGCCAAAGACATAGCTACTAAACAGAAACAAATAATTGTCGAGGATATGCTATATGCATATNATCTATAAACAACACTTGAGCAATAATAAGAAAAAGAAAAGTAAAAAGATGGCCAAAGACATAGCTACTAAACAGAAACAAATAATTGTCGAGGATATGCTATATGCATATGCAGATGGATATGGATAGCATATGCAGATTTACAAAAATTACCAAACATGATAATCTCTGCTGCTGGTAGAAATGTGTAGAAAAGCATCTTTATTCATTGCTGGTAGAGCTGTAAGTTGCTGTCACCCTTTGGTGAATAATCTGGCAATATGTATGAAAATTAAAAATATGGTCAGCCCGCACTTGAGGATCCAAGCAATAGAAAACCCCGACATATACGTAAACATAAGAATATTTATTGCAGCATTGTTCTACAAATGCATGGTAAAACCCCTGAAAGCAAATTGCCCATCAGTTGGACAATGCTTGCATAAATTGTGGGAATCACATTCCATGAAATATTACGCAGTCTTTGGAAGGAATGTGTGAGGTCTATGCCGTGTGTTGTTGAGGTATTTCAAAATTATCAGTGAGAAAGACAAGATACGGGAAAGTATGCAAAATATTAATCCTTTCTGGAAAAATTTTTAAAAAGAGGAACACTTCACAATTTTAGCATATAATTACACGTATAGAGAGAGAGAAATGGGCTTACCTGGTGAGGAGTGGGGTGATGATGAGTTTAGAGGGGAGACCCCAAGAAAGGGCAACTAAAGGAGATGTGAGGTTGACAGTGACTAGGATATGATCCCATTTTTGTGCAAGTCATACAGAGATCAGAGATCTATATGCAAGGCTGGAAACCAACACGCTCATGTGGTGATTTCACTTTGGTGGGATTTTGTTGTTTTTCTTATACTTTAACAATTGTTTGAAAATGCTGAATGGGCATACGTTAGTTGTGTAACTACAAAAAGCCCTGAGCTGACCTGTGGAAGCTGCACCACACTGCTGGGGAAGCCGTGTGGGGCCAGGGACGAGGGTCCTGCTGAGCCCTGCCTTCCCATAGGTGTGTGAGGGAGGCCCGTCCACTCCCTTTGGGCCAGCCTGTCCAGCAGCGGGACTCTACCGCGTTGCCCATCCAACTGCAAGGCAGATTGCGCTGCTGAGCCCTGCCCCCGTGCCTGACCCACAAAACCATGCTGAGATAAACCCACAGTTGTACTGGAGCAGTTTGTTGCCCAGAGCACCTGTGTGAGGTGGGTGCCCGTGGCTGTGGGCCCTTCCCCAGGCTGTGCACTGTGCTGTCTGCCCCCCACCGACTCACCACACCACCATCCCAGCACCATGCTCTTCCCAGCCCCTCCCTCAAGGACCCTGGGTGCCCCTGATACCATGCAACCTTCCACTGAATGGGTTCGGTGTCTGCAGAGCTTGTGGTGGCTTTAAGGCTTTAAAACATGTCTCCAAATTCTTCGACATGCTTCCCAAAAGTTTTAAAAACTTTGTATTTTAAAGGAAGTATAGATTCACAGGATATTGCAAAAAATAACACAGAGAGGCTCAGGCACCCCTTACTTGGTTTTCCCTGATGGTGACTTTTGATAAATCTATGGGACATTATGAAAATGAGGAAACTGATGTTGGTGGAATGCATGTGCATAGTTCCGGGTCACCTTACCACATGGAGGTTCCTGTAGTCCCACCAGCAGGTCACCCGACTGCATCATCCCCACAAAGAGCGCCCGCATGCAGCCCTTTGTGCTGCCCCAGCCCCCTTTCTCCGCCAACCCTTACCTGCACCACTAATGTGTTCGCCAGCTCTAAGATTTGTTGTTTGGGAATGTTCTGTAGTGGGATCATACAGTATGTGACTTTTTGAGATCAGCTTTTCCTCTCAGCATAAGATGCCTGGGATCCATCTAAGTGGTTGGGCATACCAACAGTGGATTCCTCATATGGCGCGGCCACGTTGCATAGTCTGCGTGAGCCGCAGCTGGCTGAACCGCTCAGTTCATTCCGAGGGGCATTCCTGTTTTCTCATTTCAGGCTATCATAAGTGCAGTTACCATGACAGTCTTGTGCAGGTTTTTGCATAGACAAATTTTCATTTTTCTGTGATAAATGCCCAGGAATGCAACTGCTGGGTTGCATGGTAAGTGAATGTTTAGTCTTTTCAGAGTGTGCCCTACTGTTTTTGAGAATGGCGAGATCAGTGTGTCTTCTACCAGCCATATACGAGGGTCTGTCCCCATCCTCTCCAGCCGGAGGTCCCGTCAGTTATTTTTTATGTTAGCTGTTCTGGCAGGTGTCTGTCTATATCTAGTGATAGCTGTCTGTGGTTTTAATTTCCCTGATGGCTAGTGATGCTGAACAGCTTTCCATGCGCCTGATTTGTCACCCACACATCCTCTCCAGTGAGATGTCTCTTCTCATCTTTTGCCCATTTTCTAATTAGATCCTTCATATTTTTACTGTTGACTTTGAGAGTTCTTTATGTATTCTAGATAGGAGTCCTTTGTCACTAATATGTTTTGCAAATACAGTTGATCTTCATTATTCATGAATTCTGTACTTGCAATTCACCTACTTACTAAAATTTATTTGTAACCCAAAAACAATGCACACAGTGCTTTTATGGTCATTTGCAAGCATGCCCTGAGTGGTCAAAAATTTCAGTTGCTGAATGCCCACGCTCCCAGCCGATGTTGAACAAAGCAATGCTCTGCCTTCTGGTAAACAAATGTGTCTTTCATGTTCCGTGCAGTGCCACACTGTCCACATTTTTGTGCTTTTTATTGGTGGTTTTGCTGTTTAAAATGGTCCCAGGCATAATGCTGATGTACTGTCTTGTGTTTCTCACACAAGAAGGTGGTGATGTGCCTCAGAAGGAAGTATATGTATGAGACAGGGTCCGTTCAGGTTATGGTGCTACTGGCCATGAGTTCAATGTTAGTGAATCAACAATACGGGATATCCTGAAACAGGAAGAGGAAATTCCCAAACTGTTCATGAGGCTGCTCTGGAAAGTGCTAGTATAACACGTCTACTGCATGAAGAAACTATGCGAAAGGTGGAAAAGCAGCTAAATTTGTGGATTCATGAGATGACTGCTGATAATGCGAGGTGGACGGTGTGATTGTGAAGAAAGCCAAAGTAATTGACAGGTTACCCAAGGTCTGGAAAACGTTAAACTCTTCTCAGCAGAGCTGGCTCACACATTTTAAAAAGCGATAAAATGTTAAAAATGTTAAACTTGTAGGTGGACAGGTTGTGCAGATCGGGATTCTGGGGAAGATGTTTAAAAACACCCGCTAAGAAGAGGATTCTTTTCTTAAAACGTTCGTTAAACATTTGTTTGATGAAAACGTTGTGAGCAGAGGCTCAGAGGAACCTAACCGTACATTCCCCCTAGGAGAAGTGGTTCAGCGTTTGCAAATTCAGCGTTCACGGCCGCTTTGGAGAACACAACTCCTGCAAATACGACACTCCACTCTGTTTGCCTTTCATTTCCTTTCCTGCCTTGTGTTCTGGCTGCAGTTCCAGAACTGTGTGGAATACTAGTGTTAAGTGTGGGCGCTCTGGCCTCATGCCCAATTGTAGGGGAAGACATTCCATCTTTACCATCCATCTACATAGATGTTAGCTGTGGGCTTTTTGCAGATTGGTTCTTTATCAAGTTGAGGAAGTTCCTCCTTATCCTAGTTTTCTGGAGAAAATTTTTTTTATCATGAATCGATACTGAAATTTTCAAATGCTTTTTCTGCATGGATCGATAGGATCATGTGAAATTTCTTCTTTAGCCTGTTGATACGATGGATTACATCGACTGACTTTCGAATATTGAACTAATTTGCATCCCTGGCATAAACCCTGTTCAGTCATGGCGTGTAATTCTTTTTACATATTGCTGAATCCTATTTGCTAATACTGTCAGGGGATTTTTACATCTCTGTTCAGGGGGGATATTGGTCTGCAGTTTCCCTTTTTTGTATTATCTTTGGTTTTGGTGTTAGTGCAAGACTGGTCTCATAAAATGAAATGGGAAAATGCTCTCTTGTATTTTCTGGAAGAGACTGTGTATTATTGGCATTGATTCTTTAAACATTGGGTAGAATTCTCCAGTGAAACCATCTGTCCTGGAGAGTCCTTTTTCGAAGAAAAACTTAGTTGTTTTTTTTTTTTTAAATGAAAGTGTATCTGCACATACTTGGCAAAGATTGTCACAAAGAATAACAGTTCCCCCATTTTCTGCTCTCACGAAGCAACTCTGGCAACTCTTGTAGCTAATTCTTTGATACCCACCTCCATACCTCAAACATGTGTATGTTCCTACTTCTTTATTTTTTTAGTTTTAAAAAGTATCTAAGACTTCCCCAAGTGGAAGATGGCAGTTTTCTTCTTCCCCTTTCCTGACCCCACAGCCATGTCTGTCTTCTCTTTCTCCCAATCTAGTTGAATAGAATTCTCAGCGTTCAGTGCTTCTGTTGCAGTCACCCCCCTCACAGCTGAGCCACCGGCTGGACCATGATGATTACGGTGGTGCTGGTGGTGACAGTGGTGATCGTTACCACTCAGGCAGTGCTTTCTCTGGGCTGGGCACACTTCTGAGGTTGTTAGTTTTCACAAATCTCTTCTAAGACTTAGAACAACCCCGATTTCACACAGGGAGGTCAGGTGATTTGCTCAAGGTAAATCAGCCTTAATGCGGCAGAAGTTGAACCCCAGGCATTCTGGATTTATATTCTGCACTCTTGACCACGACCCTACAAACCCTAACTTTTTTTTCTGAGTTACCAGCAGTCTTTTATTGTTTATTTTAAAAATATATTTACGACTTACTAGTTTCGAGTTCTACTCCATCTGTGAGGAGCTTCTCTTGATGTGTTCAAATGCATCAGCACGATATCATCTTCCTGAAAATACGTCCTGAGCTCTGATTTCTTGCTGGGCTGGTTGTTCTGCAGATGTGCTTCCAGTTGGCATCCTACAGTCTCCCTCTGTACCATCCTGGGGTTCTCTTCACCTCTCTCTTATTTGGAACCTACTGTTTCCAGAATGTTAGGTCATATTCTTTCTTGTTTTATGTCCTCATTTTGGCCAAGAATATCCTGTCAGCTTCCTGAGATGAGGGAATGGGAAGTAAAATTTCTGAACCCCTTGCATCTAAATATGTCTTTATCCACCTCCATATTTAATACGTGGCTGGGTATAAAAGAATAAGATGGCAATCTGAATACTGAAGACATTCCTCCATTGTCTTTCAGCTTCCACTGCTGCTGTTGAGAATTTCAAAGCTGTTCTGATTCCCATTCTTTGTATTTGACCTACCTTTTCTCTGTGAAAACTTATAAAATCATCGTTCTGTTCCCTGGGTTCTGAAAATCAGTAACGATGTGCTTTGATGGGGGACTATTATCATTTAATGTAGCCCAAATTTGGTGCATCTTTTCAATTTGGCAACTCAAGTCTTCAGTTATGAGGTATCTTCTTGAAATATTTATTTAATTCTATACCCCACCACCATTTCTCAATTCACTCTCTCTGAATTTTATTTGAAGTCGGCCCTTCGGAAGTTGGTCCTCTAGGTTCTTTTGTTTGTTTGTTTTTTATCCTTCTCCCCATTTGTAGTCATGGTCATTGCTTTGTACTTCCTGAGAGCATGCCATGTCTTCATCTTCCACCTTCCTAGTATGCTTTTATAAAGTGACTTTCTATTAAATATAGCAACGTGCACAAATCAAAAGCATTCAACTGTGTGAATTTTCACAAAGTGAAAACACTCACGTAGCCAGCAGTGAGGTCTAGAAAGAGAACATCACCAGATGCTGTCCCTGCTCCTTCCTCAAGCACTACCATTCCTAAGGGAAACTAACCCTTTTTCTAACACTATAAATTAGCTTTCCCTGGTTTTGAACTTTATACACATGGAGTCACACAGAATTATATTCCTTTGTGTCTGGCTTTTTTCACTCAACGTTATGTTTATGAAATTCATTTATCTCGTGTACATTCTCATTTCTGTATGGTATTTTATTGTATGGATATATCACAATTTTTTCGTCCATTCTGCTGTTGTTAGATAAATGCAGTCATTCTTGCAGGTGTCTTTTGGTAAACGTATGTGTGTATTTCAGTTGGGTATATGCCTGGGAATAGAATTACTGAGTATGTTCAACATCAGTAGGTGTTGCCAAACGGTTTTCCAAAGCAGTTTTAGCAACTGACACTCCCTGCACAGTGTGTGAGCATTCTGATCACTTTATATTCCCACCAGTACTTGGGTTGTTAGTTCGCACTTTAGCTACCCTGGTAGGTGGTATGTCATGGTGGTCTTAAGTTGCTTCTTCCTGAAGTTGAGCACCTTTTCATACTAATTTGAATATTCTCTTTTATAAAGTGACTTCAGACCTTTTGCCCAATTTTCTATTTTTTTAATCTTTCTTTTTCTTTTTTTTTTTTTAAGATTTTTTATTTATTTATTCGACAGAGATAGAGACAGCCAGCGAGAGAGGGAACACAAGCAGGGGGAGTGGGAGAGGAAGAAGCAGGCTCGTAGCGGAGGAGCCTGATGTGGGGCTCGATCCCATAACGCCGGGATCACGCCCTGAGCGTGAAGGCAGACTCTTAACCGCTGTGCCACCCAGGCGCCCCTGATGATGTGTTTTCTTGAACACGAGCCCCTAATGTTAGCATTGTCGAATACATCCATCCAGTGTAACTAGTGTGATGTCCTATTTTAAACCGATAGTTCTCCAGCTATTCTTTGGCTAGTGCTTTCCCCCAAAGTATAATATTTCTTCTCAGCCCTCTGAGGATATTAATGATTTTTTAGTTTTTTTTTTTTTCCACATGCGGCCTCTGCACCTTCCAGGTTCCCCTTCCTGTCTGCTCCCATCCCTGTCAGTCACCTGGTGGGTTTGTTTAAGCATTTGTGACTCTCAGGTGTCTGCTGATGTGTGAGTCCTTCATGCCCAGTGGGTTTCACTGTGCTGAGGTGGGGGATGAGCTGTCTGGGGTGGGGCGGTCCCTGTTTCTAATGTGTTAAGGCCCTTCCTCTTGGCTTGTCCAATTCACCAAACACACACTTCCAGACTTCTTCCTGGAGACTGAGTCCTGGGGCCACACTGGGGAAGAAGAACAAGAGTCCCAAGTCAACCAGCTGGGGTCCCACTACATGGACATGTTTTGCTTGGCCTCTCCAGGGAACAAATCTCCAGCTTTCCATTAGACAGGGGGAGGAGGAGTCCCTGTCTATGAGGAACGGTGGATAGGATGAGTGTCCACTGCTTCTTAAACAGATTTTAAACCATCTTCTAATTCATATCCCACTCCCCATTCCTTCTGAGGGCCAGGATCCTCCCAATTTATGAGCCTTTGGGGACTTTGCACTGTCTTTTCTCTTAGACTTCCCCACTGCTGGCTTATGATTTGGCTTTCCATGTTCTGCTAAGTCAGTTTCTACTCATCACTGCTTTCTAGCTTCTGAAAATATGTTGTCTCTTTTTCTCTTCTCTTTGTAGGTTTGTGTCTTCAAAAATCCCTTCACATGGTTTTATTGAGGTTGGTGGAAAGAGCAAGTGTAAACGGACGTGCTTCGATTCACTATCTTTTTTTTTTTTTTTTTTTATTTTTTTTTTTGACAGAGAGAGACAGCCAGCGAGAGAGGGAACACAAGGAGGGGGAGTAGGAGAGGAAGAAGCAGGCTCCTAGCGGAGAAGCCTGATGTGGGGCTCGATCCCAGAATGCTGGGATCATGCCCTGAGCCGTAGGCAGACGCTTAACGACTGTGCCACCCAGGCGCCCCTCGATTCACTATCTTTAACTGGGAATCACTACATTTAGTTTCTCAATTTATCCAGAATTTATATATGCGTGTGTGTGTGTGGTGTGCACTGGGAATATAAGATGATGTATATTTTCCGAAGAGATATTCATTTGTTCCAAAACCACTTATTGGATTGCTCATTCTCTCTGCACTTATATGAAACATTACTTCATTATACTTGGACAATTTTCATACTTCCTCAAGCGTGCCAAGTGGGGTCCCACATGGGGCTACACCACAGCTGGTCCCATGCCTGGAGTGCTCTGTTCCCAAATGTCTGCCCAATGTACTCTCTCTTTTCCTTAAAGCCTTTGTGCAATGTCTCCTGACCAAGGAGGGCTATGCACACCACCCTTCTGTCTTGGTATTTGGAAATCTCACTAGGAAGTGGCTAAGGGATACCTGTTTAGTCTGAAAAGCTATGTCATTTTCCTTTTCTTAATTCATTATTTTTACCCTCCGTCGTTATGATTTTTATTACAGGACCATTCCCACATGGATGTGGGAAATTCTGCAATAACGGTGGTGATTTTTGGCCATTAGATTTTCATCATCTGGTCTTCAGTTGAACATTCAAATTCCCACTCTGCATAACTGATGGCTGACACTGAGAAAGTCAGGTGGGAGGTTGGGCAAAGGAGGAGTCTGAGAAGTTCTGAGATAAAAAGTCCTTTAATCTCCTTGTAACCCCATCTCACCCAACTTGTTTGACCATGCAAAAATTTTTAATTTTCTTCTGATAATTTGCATATCATCTCACAGAACCGTGTTCTGCAGTGTACAGATTTTTAAAACTGGCCCAGTCTAACATTTATGATAGGTTCTCAAATAATTTTAAGGAATAAATGATTTCCCCTTCGTCAATTCGTGAACCTCTTGAGAGAGGTAATAATTTAAACTCGTTTTGGTCATTCATACTCCAGGATGAATGAGGTAGTTAATGAGACTGGACTGAGCATCTCAGCATAAGGAAACCTATGAAATGGGAAGCTGGCCAAGGACACAGACTCCTGCAAAAACATTATCCTCCCATCATGGGAATTTCTCTTAAGAAAGCAAAATACATGTGTTCACATGTAGACTTCAAAGCCAATTTCAGAGTCCAAGCTTAAAGAAAACCAGTGGTGGCTGCGTGAGGTGTAACTTCCACGTGACAGGGCAGGACGACATGCCCTCTCTAACAGAAGAAAGCATTTTGTCTTTCAGATACCACAGCTTATTATTATTCCCAAACTGAAAGAAACCCACATTTGCTCCAGGGAACGTTAGACTTCCTCCCTAAATTGGCTTTCAGTTTTCTTATTTCAAATTAAAATTTGATTCTTTAAAGTAACAATAAAAACTCAGGTTTTAAATTTTTATTCTTATTATAACCAGATGGGAGTTACAGATCTCTCTTGTACACATCAGAGACTGAAGAGGGGGTGTCTGGTTAATCTCTTAGGGAGATCTCATAAATTCCCTGGCTTTTCCCGTGAGTGAAAAAAGTAATGAAATAGATTAGATCGAGTTACATGCTGTAATGTAAGAACTTTTACCTTAAGCTCTAAAATTTATGTGTGTTTTTAATAGACAAAGTTCATGTCTTCAGAAATTGAAGCTTCAGGATCAGAAAACTACTAGGTAAAATCATAAACAAAAAACCCTTTATGTGTCTTTGGCAAGTGATTTTGCCTTGATTTACCTCTCTGCGGACTCAGTTGTAGTCACAAAGATGAGCTGTATGCAGCCCCCACTGATCTAGTGACATTTGGTGTCCCATGATATGGCCACCATATTGGGCAAACTTGCCTTCAGTGGTATTGACCAGAATTTGTTGATCAAGTTTAAGTGCCATAAAATTACTTTGTCAAAAATTCATTATGTAGGAGTCGAAACATTTCAGAAAAATTCCAATTATTGTTAATAGGGGTTGGGGTTATGGAGGACAGTAACATGATTCATTTAATTCTTTTTTTTTTTTTTACATCCTTTGTATTGAAGTGCCCTCACAACACCCTCTAAGCAGATCATGATGGAAGGAAGGTTTTCAGAAAACTTGTATGGTTTTGCAAGAAAAGCACCAAATTTGCCACAATTTCTCCAAAGTGATTGGCAATACCAGGATGGAGTTCTGATTATGTGAAAGTAAATTTTTTTTAATTGTTAGCATCCAGACTATCTCTGAAATAACCATGTCAAAATAGCAGAATACTTATTTTTTAGGAACTTTCGGAATGGCAGGAACACCAGGCTAAGAAGCAAGCCCGAAGGCTGGAGCAAGCACACCAGGAGCCCGAGGGGGTGTCTTGAGGGACCTCTAGTTTCCTTCTTCTGGTCACACAGTGTGTGGTGACCTCACCTGCTGCATCCTCTTTCCCCATGGCCAGCGCTACTATGTCCTCCTCCAGGGCTTGAGGCAGGACTGACCGTTTCTCTTTGTCTCAAGTACCTTAATAATGTCAAACCTGGTTTTAGATAAGAAGTTACTAAATATTTATCTAACAGGAAAGCAAAGTTAAACTATCACATCAACTTTAGTGCCCTCTTTTTGTTCCAAAAAAAGAAATTGGGGCACAGAGGGCTGCAAGGACTTCCTGCCCGAGCCTCTTTTCCAAGATGAAGCCCTTCTTGTCCTTGAAAGTGAATTGGTGAAGACCTCTTCCATTGGTCCTGGAATCACTGGTATTTTCTCCTGCCTGAATCAAAGGAATCTCTTGTTAGTGCCTAGCACCGCTTGATGAGTTTGTCACAACATCCTGTTTTCCTATATTTGTAACTCCCTTAAACATCACCGAAAATCTTTACCCTAAATTATATGAGCTGTCGCTTCTTGGCCTTTTGGCTAAGGTCAATGTAGCACCTGTTCTCATCAGTTAAATCTGATTTTTTTCTATCGCTGTATGGGGTGTATTGATGCATGCATTAAAGGAAAGATGGTACTAAGAAGATACTTAAAATTGCATTTCGAGTTTTTTAAAAAAGGATAGCATTTTTTTTATAATGTTTCATTTCCATGTGATAAGAGTGCTGATTGCTGTATAGTGGAAGGATGATTTTCTCTCTCAAATCTGCACAAGTCAGTCTTGGTTTCATAATGACAAGTCCTTCCACTCAACTAGATATTTCTGGGTATTTAATCATGAAGGCCGTATTAGAGATTAAAACAATGACTACCGTGCCCGCACTTGGGCTGCTGTGATCCTGTTGCTAAAAATGATCTTGCTCTTCACGCCTGTCCGAACGGCCCAAATCCAGAACACTGACAACACCGAAGACTGGAGAGGGTGTGGAGCAACAGGAACTCGCATTCGTTGCTGGTGGGAATGCAGGCTGGTGCAGCCGCTCTGGAAGAAAGTTTGTTTCTTACAAAACTAATATCCACTTGCCACAGGATCCAGCAATCATGCTCCTTGGTAGTTAGTCAACGGAACTGAAAATTTACATCCACACAGAAGCCTGCACATGAGTGTTTATAGCAGCTTTGTTCATAATGGCCAAGATTTGGAAGCGACCAAGACATCCTTCAGTAGGTGGATGGATAAATGAACTGTGGTGCATCCAGACGAGGGAACGTTATTCAGCACTATGAGGAAATGAGCTATCAAGCCGTGAAAAGACATAAGGAAACTTTAATGTATGTTACTGAGTGAGAGAAGCCAGTCTGAAAAGGATGTGTACTGTATGATTTTAGCTCAAGACACTGGAAAAGGCAAAACTATGGAGACACTAAAGAGATCAGAGACTGGGGAGGGGGGAGATGAGGGGTGGAGCACAGAGGATTTTTAGGAAGTGAAACTACTATGACACTAGAATGGTAGATACTCATCATCACACATTTGTCCAAACACACGGAATCTACACCACCAAGCATGACTCTGACGTGAGCCGTGGACCTTGGTGATATGATGCGTCCATGCAGATCCATCCAGTGTAACAAATGCACCATCTGTGGGCGATGTTGATGGTGGGGGTTGTGGGGAGGGGACAGGGGTCTGGGGGGACCGCTGTACTTTCTGCTCCATTCTGCTGTGAATCTAAACGTAAATCTCCAAAAAATAAAGTCTATTAAAAAATATAGTTCTTTACTCCAATTATTGTTGATATCTTAGCATCACAATACACAGAAGTCCCCCGTTTCCTTCAAAATATTTATGCCCCCCTCTGATTGTTTTTCTCATTTCTCCTCCGCTCTGGTCTTTCCTTCTAACACTTTGCACATTTACTAAACTTGAAATCTTCCTGGTTAAGTGCTAAGTGGGCACAGTGGTCCTTGGCTGCAGATTTAATTTAGGTATTAATCAGTAAAACCGGCAGAGGAAAGGCACGTTAAACTTTAAGAATGATAAGGAAGAAGCAGACAAGCAGTGGAAGCTCTGTGAGGACTGTGGGACAACATTTTCTGTAGAAACGTCTGCCAGAATTGGCCCATTGACCGCTCTCCAGCCCCCGAGTCCCAAGGGGGCTCCCCCAGTTAGCACCTGTGCCCTTGAGGGCAGCCGCTGGTCCGCTCACCCCTGCACCCACAGCCACCCCCACAGACTGTCTCCAGACACAGCCCCCACCTCCCTGTTTGCTGTCACCCCATCTTCCCACCAACCCCATCCCTTCTGGACTGGAGCTTCCCCTCCATGGGACCCCCATTCCCATCTGGTCTCCAGGCTGTAGTTCCAGTGGTCCTTCCAATGCCTGAATCAGAGAGTTTGTTCCTCATGCCTCCCTCGCTCCTACCACCTCAATCTGGCCACCCTTTCCCGGCAGGAGACCCATGCAAGGCTGGGACTAGAAATCCCTAAGACCTTCTGTAGGTCTGAGACCGGCCAGCGCAAGCAAACTGAGTCATGGGCTTAAGGGTGGAGAGCCCCAGGTTGGTGTAGACAACCTCTGAGGGATGGTCTGAGGGCAGAGAGCCCCAGGTTGGTGTAGGCATCCTCGGATAGTCTGAGGGCAGAGAGCCCTAGGTTAGTGGTGCAGACGTCACCTGAGGGACTGGAAGCTCTGTTGACTGCTATGCCAATGGTGTAATGGACAGGGCTAGTTTGGTTTGGTTTGCCTGCATTGCCTTCATCTCTCTCTGTCAACATCCTGGATCCTGGTTTCCATTTGGGGAATTCCTCTCCTCCTCTGGGTATGTTTTGGTGGGACTGCAAATCTAAGTCCTCTGTTCTCCCACTTGAAAAGCCAGTGGGTCCTTGCAGCAGAGTGGTCAGTGGTAGGCATGTGCCATGACGGTGGCCAGTCCGACCCAGCCCCTGGGAGTCTGCACCCAGGGTACTAGTGCAAACAGAGGAAGAGGGTCAGGGTTCACCTGTTCCAGAATCATGTAGTTCCTGATGCCCTGGCTCCCATGAAGTTTCTGATCCCAGTTCCCTGGTCTTCTGTGGAGTGTCCCACATGAGGGGGGACACCTAGCACAGTCTGTGTGCTCCCAGGCTGCGGGCCACGCACCATGTGGACATTCTCTTTCTCATGGATCCGGGAGCCCATTTCAATGCAGTGTGGTCCAGGGACCTCATTTCATGTCTACTCACTACAAACACAGAAAAGGCAAAAGAGAAACCAAACTAGTTGTTTTCATGGGTCGTGATTAATTAAATCTGGTGAACCTTCCCAGACACCCTTGTTACAACAGCAGATGCTTTGTCAGAAGCATGCTGTGATCGTGTGGGTCACAGGCTATAGTGCTGTCCTTTCTGGTTGAAATCCTCGTTAACAGGCTGTGGCTGTTACCACGTGGGGTGGAGGGGGGGACCACGGGCCGCACCTGACAGGCCTCCGTGCACCACTGCCTGAGTCCCTCCTCATGCCAATCACCCAGGTGCTCTCTGTCCACACGGGGGGCTCCAGCGCCCCATGGAGCTGCTGCCTTCCATCTGCTGGCACGGACCGAGCTTGGACCACGTCCCAGCCAGGGCATCGGGGACACATGGCCCCAGAAGAGAATGACTTGCAGGAAGCAGATTTTCCTCTCGGCTCCGTCCTCCTGGGAGCTACTCGGCAAAGTCGTTGGCACCTTGGCTGTCTGTTACCGGTCAGAGCGTGTCTGTGTCCATTGGGAGAGTGTTTGGGTTCACAACTGTGTCTAGGTCAGAGGGCCCCATCTCTTCTCTGTGGCCCCCTCACCCCTCCGCACCTCTGCCATTGCTGGCTCTGGCCTCCTGTTGCAGGCTTCAGTACACCGCCGTGTGTGCACGTGTGTGTGTGCGTGTGTGTGTGTATGTGTGTGTGTGCCAGGAACAGGCCCATGTGATTTCAACTCTGGGCAGGACCCAGCATGAGCCAGGAAGGGCCCCCGAGGGCACAGGCCACTGCCCACAGAGGGAGCCTGTGCAGCCCTCAGGCCTCTGGGCACTACGGCCAGCCCTGTGGTGGGCGGTGCTGTGGCAGCTCCTTGACTTGTAAATCGTCTCCCCTCCCCAGACCTGACCTTCTTACCTGTGTGATGAGGAAACAGACTTCCAGTCCCTCTGAGGAGTGTGCTGGCTACAGTGGACTGGCCACCCTGTTTCCTTGGTATGGATCACCCGTCCTCAGTCCAAGCCACCCTGGCGATACCCTATGTGGAATGAGGGAGTCAGCTTACATAGACAATTTCTCCTACAGTAGCTTCCTCCTCCCCAGTTCCGTGAGCGTCTCTTAGCAGGTAGAGTGAGGGCACAGGGCCATGGCTAATCCTCGGACTCTGAATGTCTCATCTCCATCCTCAGGGGCCCTTTCCTGAGGCATGGCTGATGCCCGAGGAGCTGAGTTAATGCTGGAGGACAGCACGCGATGGGCAGGAACAAACAGGCTCTCGGAAAGGAACAGACTTTTTCTAAAGAGACAGACATGGCAGTTAGGAGACTTTGTGCAATAGGCGTATTGATCCCAGACAGGCTGGAAGGAGGGATTAAGTACTCAGTTACTGCCTGGGAACTTCGGCTCCAAACCAGCCCCTTCTGTGGAAAGGCGCAAAGCCAAGGGAGAAGGCACTGGGCCCCACCCTGTGGGGGGGCGAGAGGGTGGGTGAGAAGTGCCTTCAGCTCAGGAGAAAACAGACAGAAGACATCATCCTGTAAACATCTGAGTTCGTTCAGCCAGGTTTTGTTAAGTCTTTCTACAGGTCAGCGGTCACAGAAACACCGTGGGCTGAGCCTGTAGGGCTCGTCCCCAACAGCGTGCCGGTTTGCTCTTTCTTCATATGATTTCAGGCACCAAGTGCATCTTTCAAGTCCTTGGTTTTCGTGTTTAAAGACATTTCCATAGCTTTTAGTGTGCTTGAGTATACTTGCATGTCACTAAGTTGAGTGTTCCATGATAATATTCTGAAACAGTGGCTGAGAATGGCATTTCTTTGTTATCATGTAACAGTAACTTTATTTTTTTATTTTTTATTTATTTTATTTATTTTTAAATATCCATTAGAACAGCAGGGGGAGCAGCACACGGGGGTGGGGGCCAGGGGAGAGACGCAGACTCCCTGCTGAGCAAGGAGTCCGACACCAGGCACCATCCCAGGACCCTGGGATCATGACCTGAGCCAAAGGCGGACACCCAACCGACTGAGCCACCCAGGCGCTCATGTAATAGTACCTCTAAAAAAACGTCACTTCAAATTGCCACATCTATTGGAGAGCTTTGGGGGTCTATAGTTCTGCTACAGGTTTGTGTAGGCACCACCCCAGTCAGGACACACAATAGCATTCCATAGTTTTTTGTCCCATACATGAATAAAAGGCTTATCTAGTGTGTGACCTTATGGGATGGGCTTCTTTCACTGGGCAAAACACCTCAGAGATTCCTTGGTGTTTTTATGTGGACTGAAGTTCATTCTTATCTAATGCTGAGTCGTGTTCCATCTTGTGGGTCCTTTGTGGTTTATCTGTTCACTTGTTGAAGGATGTTTGGGTTGTTTCCAGTTCTTGATGGTAATAAAAGGGCTCCTGTGATGATGTGTGGAAAACATTTTGTGTGAACACACATTTTCATCTCTCCTGGGTAATTTCCCAGGACTGGGGTTGATGGTAACTGTTTACCTTCCTAAGACACACCGGCTGGCAGGCTGGTGGTCGGAGTGGCTGCACCATTCAGCATTCCTCCCTGTGGCGTACTTTACATTTTCCCTTCTCTTTTCCCCAGACTACAAAGAATTTGCTTTCTTTTCATTGTGATTTTTCTCCCCTCTGAGTACCTTTGAAGATTCTCCTCTGTCCTTGGTAACTGGAGTTCCAGAGTTTGGGTGTGATGAGTCTGGTTGGGAACTTACTATCACCAGCATTACTCAGCTAGCATTCGGTGTCATTTTTAAATCTATGGACTTTCAACCTTCAATTTTGGAAAATCCTAGCTTTCATTTCTTCAATTATGCTCTCTTTAGCGTTCACTTCCGTGATGTTAATTCCATGTGTCAGCGTGACTGGCGGGGTTGGGGGACCTGGCTAACAACCTGGGTGTATTTCTGGGTGTGTCTGTGAGAATGCAGCAGGGCGGTGGGATGAGCATTTGAATCAGGGGACTCAGGGAATGGGTCGCCCTCCCCAGCATGGGGCTCTTCCAAACTGTTGAGGGCTTGAAGAGAACAAGAGTCAGAGGAAGGAGGAATTTGCCTGTTTTCCCCACCTCACTGCTTGAGCTGGGACCCCATTTCTCTTGCCCTCACACTGGGGTTTAAACCATCAGCTCCCCTGGTTCTCAGGCCTTTGCACCCTGACTTACACCATCGCTTTCCTGGGTTTGCAGTTTGCAGACGACAGACATGGAACTTCCTGGCTCCATCATTGTGTGGACCAACTCCCCATGATAAATCTCCTTTATGTCTGCATTTATCTGCCTGTCTATCTATCCATCTGTCTATCTATCTATCCATCTTCCACTGGTTCTGTTTCTCTGGAGAACCCTAAGACAACTTTATTCTTTCCTTCAGACATTTCTTTAAATATATATTATATCTATTTATTTATTTATTTATTTATTTATTTATTTATTTATTTCCTGATTTCCATCTCTTCATCTCTGCTGAGTTCTGGGAGATTTTCTGTTTTTTTCTCTAATACTAAATCTCTCGATTGCTGGATATATTCTCTATTTAATCCATATTCTGAGACCTTTAGTTATCAAGATATCTGATATTTTCTGTACTCAACAACTTTTTTGCCCATGTTTTTTGGTTTTTTGTTTGTTTTTTAAGATTTTATTTATCTGTTAGAGAGAGAAGGAGAGCACAAGAAGGGGGAGCGGCAGGCAGAGGAAGACGGAGAAGCGGACTCCCTACTGAGCAAGGAGCCCTATGCGGGGCCTGACCCCAGGACCCTAGATGACGACCCAAGCCAAAGGCAGACGCCCAACCGACCAAGCCACCCAGGCACCCCAACCCTTTTGCCCATGTTTTTATTTTGAATGTTCTTGTCCATGATACCATGTTCCTATCACTGTGATGATTTAATATCTTTCTCAGGTGGCTCTAGATTCCTGTGTAAGGTTCGGCATCCTGACTGTGGTCAGTGGGAATGCCGCACAACCTGTGAGCTGTATGTGGCAGACCCGGGTCATCTGACTGTTTTTCATTACACTGGACTTTCTGATACGTTTGTAATTCTTGTGTGTGAGCTTATTTCCTGTGGGAATTTTACTTCTTGGGTGCCCTGAGTCATGATTGTCTCCCTGTGAAGCAATTTCACCTGGGCTCACAGGTACGTGGCTCCCACCCAGACCATGGAGTAATGCCCTGGCTCTGGGCTCCCATGCATGATGCCGAGTCAGCCATGCTCACATGCAGTCTGCTCATTTCCATCCGTGATCCTGGAGCAGAGAGATTCCATCTCCTACTTGGCCAGCCCTGAGCCTGTTTTCGGTCCTGAATATATGACTCTCCCAGCCTTAGCTGCTGTTCCTGTGTGATGTTGGGCCCTACCCCTTCTCCTGCTTCAGCTTCTAAACGGGAATTTTTTAAGGGTATAGGAAAATGGGGGAGAAATGAATCCATAGATTTCAGTCCCATGTTTGCTAAAGATATCCTCTTTTTAAAAATGTACACCCTGGGATGCCTGGGTGGCTCATTCAGTTAAGCATCTGCTTTCAGCTCAGGTCATGATCTCAGGGTCCTGGGATGGAGCCCTGGTTCCAGCTCTGCATTTAGCAGAGAGTCTGTTCTCCCTCCCCGCACCCCTGCCCTCATAACACCCCCTTCAAATCCTTGCACCCCCCTCCTTTAACTGGCTTCTCTGGCTTTGAGTTCCAGCTCAGGCCCGTTGCTCCTGCCTGGCTCAGGGAAGGGGGGCTGGGGACAGAGAAGTACTTGCGTGACAAATGCGGGATTAGAACTTGTGTGTCCCTCATTAGCAGTGACTATGAGCAGATCATTCAACCTTTCCAATTCCCCCACTTCAGGATGTAATTGTAATGAGTGTTAACAACACCAGGTATGCTTGTTTTAGGTTGCAGACAGGGCATATCAGTAACTCTGAAAAGTGAGTTAATCCTGCTGGGTCTTCTCCACGTTTCCCCCCAAAACAAGCAGCACAGGCCTGCCCAGCAGCAGCCAGAGCTGGCCCAGCGAGCTGCACCTTCATCTTTGGGAAAATTCGGGAATTAACGCCATAGCCCATACTCCAAAACAGCTTTTTAAAATATTGAATTAATATCTTGTCAGAGGAGTTGGCAATACTTAAAATGAAATGCTTCATTGCATTTATGCAGTAACACAATTAGTAAAATATATCATTTGCAACTTAATTGCTAAACAAGTTGAGGGTTGTTTAATCTAAAGGTGACTGGGTTTGCGGCCATGAAGTCCCTGTTCCCCCACATGAGAACGCACGCACACGGTGAACAGCATCCCCACAAGATCAAACATCAGTGAGTAGGAAGGGAAATGCACAGCATTTTCCGGAGAGGTTCCAAGAAGCAAGAGGACAAATGGCCTGACTTTTTGCCATGCTTCTTAGGATGATAATCTCTCCAGATAAGTCACGTTGAGTTTGGGAACAGCAAAGGACCTCAGAAAAAAGCAAGAGAAATGGGAAAAACTACACCACCTTTCATCTCCAGTTTCTCATGCTGCTCCTTGGTCCAAGACAAGGACCTACAAGAAGCCACTAGAATCCAGAGGCTTGGACAAACGATGGGTGAAAGCCCTTGAAGGTTACGGCCGCTGGAAGGTCCTTCCATCCCTTCCTACCACAACCCTGACGCCCGCAGCTGTCTACTGCAGAGTGTCCTCCTTGACAATACCTGTCGGAGAGCGTGTTTCAGACCTCCCATTTCAGAGCGATCTCATGGCATGCAAACTCTCTTTAAGCTACTTCCTTTTGATTTTGTCACCGTGGTTGAAACTCTTGCTGATACCTCTGCATGCATCACAGGTAGCACACTTTTCCTTCCTCATAGGCTCTTGCTTTCAACACTAATAATGATACTGTTATCTGAGCCATCCACATAGCAAAACACATAGAGGAAGAGACAGAGAGATCAGATAAGTGATTACATAAAATTCCTTAGGAATCAAGGAAAGGAGTACAGCTTTATAATCCGACTTAAAACCCTAAAAATCTACGTTTGTTTTGGAAAAGTGAGTATAAGCTCATACCATGATCTTTGAGAAAAAAACCACACACAGAGAAGGAGCCTAGAATCAAGGACAAAGCAGTCATGATGAGCGCACACTACTCCCCACCTCCAGCCCCCAGATTACAGTCTCCAAAAGCTACTTTTTACTGAAAGAAACCGGGGCTCTTAGAGGAATGGCTGTTCTGGGGCACGCACAGTACAAGATGAACTTGAGACATCAGTGTTGTGGCCAAAAATAGGGACATTGCCAAGAACAAGGGACCTTGTCCAGGAGCCAGTCTGGAGGGGAGCCCCACGGGGGAGGAGCCCCATGGGGGAAGACAGAGGACTAATGCACAGCTGACAACGAACAGCTGTATTTGGAACAAAGCAGGTGCATGAAGCCCTGTGTGTGTAATGATAGTAAAACAGAAGAACATCTTATTGGTCTCCTTACTGGTACGTTCCCAATTCCTCTGAAAATTTATAAAGAGAAGACATCATGTGTATTTCAAATATACCACTTTCAAATATACTTTCCTCTACAAACTATATTTCAGGTTAGTAAATAGTTACACAGAGGAATCCTAGCTTATCAATTCAGAACAAACAATCAAAATAGAAAACCACCATTTGCAGCCACTAATGAAGATATGAGTGTGGACAGTAAACAAACGTCAAAGCCGAGAGACTGATGGGGCACTCTGGTGGGTGGGTCAGGCTGACCACACCTCACCCTGCCTCCGATCACTATCTGATCCACAACACTTGGGATGACCAGGAATTAGGGGTATGGAAGGAACTGCCAGCACCACTTACAGAATATTCATGCCAAAAAGTTTAACCCCAAGTCTAAACAAGCCTCTAGATCCAAATACCGGTTTATAGGAACTTGGGGATCAAAAGAATGTGTTAGTTACACTGTTAAAATCAAACACAAATGGCAACCGGACTTGAAATTTTCCTGAGCAGACAAAACCAGTTTAGTCATACAAGCCAAACTTAATTTAGCTTATTTCGCAAGACAAGCGAGGCTCACTTGCCTGGGTCACTTCTTGCTGGTACTCCTGGACATCATAAGTGGGACTTAAATTGTCCCCAAACTGATACAAGGTAACTACTGACCAATTCCCTTTCATTCAAGAACATTCTAGCATTATAACCAATCCCTGGGGAGAATGCACAGTCACTGCCTCCTCACTATATGAGCTGCTTATGACCATGCACCCCCGAGCCTCACGCCATTCTTGGTCTGGCGCTCCTGGCTTGCAAACTGTCTTTTGGGCGTGTGCACAATGAACTACTACTAATTGCTACTTTGGTGATTCGTTGGTTCTACTTCTGTTATTTCTGAACATTTGACAACTGTGAGGGCGCAATTTAGCAAGATCTAGGCTGTGGGACCTTGAGCCGGCCAGTCATCCGGCATGGGAGGGAAAGATGGAGGGAAATGTCACACAGTGACAAATGCACCATGGAGACCTTGAGTGGAGCCTGAACAAAACAATCATGAAAAGGTATTTTTTGAGAAATTTTAAAAGAAACTATGTATAAGATGATATTGTGGGATTATTGGTAACTTGGAGAAGTATGATAATGTATTTTGGGTAGGGTTTTTTAAAGCACTTATTTTTTAGAGAGACAAAAATTCCACATTTAAAGTGAAATTCTGGGATTTGCTTTAAAATGCTCCAGAAAACATGGGTGGCAGGGGGAACGGGAGTGGGGAGCAGAGGAAACAAAACTCGCTCGATGTCATGCAGGACGTTTGTGATAGAGCCTTGTGGATTCGTTGCATGCTTACCGCGACCTTTGTGTGGGTTTGGAAAGTTTGCGGAAAGAACACACCATTGAATTTGACCCTCTCAGCCAGAAAGAAAGATAGGAAGAAAGAAAAGAAGCAAAGAAAGGGAAAGAGGAGAGAGTGCCTGAATGTGCACAAGGTGATGCCAGAGGGCCAGCCTCTGCCGCGTGCGGTCTGCAGAACTGACACCGCCTGACACCAGACGCCAGACGGGAGAGGCAGCGGGAAAGCTAACAGTCTGACACAGTCTTTCCCCTCCTGCCGCCTGTGTCCAGTCGCCACATCCGTAATTTGGGACTGGCTCCTTGCCTCTGGTTGTGTGACTGAGGTGTTTCTTAGGGCAGAAGTCCAACTGGACAAACACCGTTTCTGATTTGTGCACTTTTTGAGCCCTCACTGCTGAGTGACACCCTTTGCAAAGACTTTCAGTAAATTCCAGGGCTCCCCGGGTGAAACAACAACCTGTTACAAGAGGAAGAACGTGGAGAGATTGCCTGCTGTTTGTCGGGTTTCCTTTGGTTGATCCTGTTTAGATACACTAGCCACCAGCCTAACGCTTCAGGCCCTGGATGTGGATTGTCTGGAGTTCGGGGGAGGGTCATCAACATGACGTCACTTCCGTTCCAGAAGAACACATCCACAGCATGACTGATGAAGCTGATGGAGACCTGAGTTTGCCTTGTGTGCTCCCACTTCCTCTCCTTTCCAGGAGATGCAGGATATTTGGGGAAGGGGGAGTTGGGGCTGAGAATATACAGATATGGGATCTGGACAGCCTGCAGTGTCCACGTGCAAAGGGAGCTGTAACCCTAGACACTTGGATCCACGGGACTTTTGGAGAGTCTTTTATCCCCAGTCTTTTATCCCGGTAGCTCCCTGTTCTAAATTTCAGTAGGAAATGTGGTCTCTGGAGGCATACACTAACCTGACAAGATTCTCTGCTGGTTTACTTTTATTATTTTTATTTTTTATGAGAAATTTAAGATCTACTCTCTTGACAACTTTCAAATATATGATATAGTGTTATTAACCGTAGTCACCATGCTGTACATTATTCAGCCAGGACTTATAAACTTTGTACCTTTTGACCCCTCCCCCCTTCCACCTGCCCCCATTTCTCCATGCCTACAGATTCAGTTTTTGTTTTGTTGTTGCTGATGTTTTAGGTTCCACACATGAGTGAGAGCATACGGTACTTGTCTTTCTCTGTCTGACTTATCTCACTTAGCATGATGCCCTCAAGGTCCCTCCATGTTGTCACAAATAACAAGATTTCTTTTTCTTTTTTTAAGATTTTTTATTATTTATTTATTCAACAGAGAGACAGCCAGCGAGAGAGGGAACACAAGCAGGGGGAGTGGGAGAGGAAGAAGCAGGCTCATAGCGGAGGAGCCTGATGTGGGGCTTGATCCCATAACGCCGGGATCACGCCCTGAGCCGAAGGCAGACGCTTAACCGCTGTGCCACCCAGGCGCCCCAAGATTTCTTTCTTTTTGATGGCTGAATAATATTCTGCTGGATGTATCTAACACAGGTCCTGTAGTCCTTCATCCACCGAGGTCATTAAGGTAGTTTCCCTATCTTGGTTGTTGTAAATAATGCGTCAGTAAACATGGGCATGCAGGTATCTTTTCGAGTCAGTGTTTTCATTTTCTTTGGGTAAGTACCCTGTAGTGGGATTCCTGGATCACATGATAGTTCTGTTTTTAATTTTTTGAGGCACCTCCGTATTGTTTTCCATAGTGGCTGCGCCAGAAGCATTTTTAACAAATGCTTACTGTGCACCAGGCACTGTTTTGAGGACTTGACCCTCCAAAGCAGACATGATTATTTTGGTGCACATTCTGCAGAGGGAGAAACTGAGTCCTGAAGTGCACATGGGCTTTGTGGGCACAGCTGGGACTGAAAGCCAGGCAGCCCCTTGCCCACGGCCTTTCACACAGCTGTCTCTATTGCCTTAATTTCTGTGTCTGGCATTTTTTAGCTAGGCACTAATTCTAATGATTTTCCCATTAGTAATTAACAAAACACTCATCCTGGGCCCATTAGTCACTAGAACTGTGCTATGATTAAAAAAATGTGTAATAACTGAAATAATCTAACACCTGAATGTCTATAATGACATTGAAAATCACCGAACTTTACACCTTTCCCCATTGCTTTATTCACTGGTGAAGCAGCCTGATGTATGAATGGACCAGATGCTCTTCTTCATTCCTTTTGGGTTCTTCACTGTAACTGTGATTCTTCTTTAGAACATCGATGTGTATGACATTTTTCTATGACACACCTTTGAAATTCAGTAATTCAATACTAATAAAGCTAATGGAACAACTCTTTGTGAGTCACTGTGTTGGATATTCTGTGCAATAAGAGATCTGTAAGACATGGACCCTGCCTTCAAGGGGTTAAGACGGTGGGTCTAGCCTGGGCTGGTGGTTCTCAAAGTGTTTTCCTTGTACCAGCCACAGCAGAATCAACCGGGAACACACCAGAAGTTCTTGGACCCCAGAAACCTGGGGATGAGGCTCAGCATCTGTTTTAACAGGTTCTTCAGGTGATTTGATGCACATTGACATTTAGGTGACATGCAAAAAAACAGGTGAGTATGGCCCGCACACAGGAAATAAAGCAGCCAATACAAACTATGCTTACAAAAGTCCAGGCGTTCGACTTACTAGACAGAAGCTTTAAATCAGCTATTAGAAATATATTCAAAGACCATATCTGAAGAATAACATATTGAGACTAGTGTGTCACCAAATAGAGAGTTTAAAATGCTGAGAAAAAGAACAAATAAAATTTCCAAAGCTGAAGAGTATAATAACTGAAATGAAAACTGTGGCCTGAACAGCCCAATACCTGATTCGAGCAGCTAGAAGAATCAGTGAACTTAAAAACAGGTCAACTGAGATTATTTAGTGTGAGAAATAGAAAAAAAGAGCCTTAGAAACCAGAAGGCTGTGGGACCCCATCAGCTGTACCAACATCTACATAACAGGGGTCCCAGAAGAAGAGGAGGAGGGAAAGAAAGGGGGAGAAAAAGTATTTTAAGAAAAATGGCCAAAGCTTCCTAAACTGGATGGAAAACATATTGATCAAAGTATTTAAGAAACCAAAAACCTCCAGATAAGATAAACTCAGGGATCCACATTTAGAAACATCATAATCAAACTGTGAGAAGAAGAAGGAGAGAATCTTCAGAACATCAAGAGAAGCAACTCATCGTATGCAAGCTGTCCTCAAGAAGATGAACTGATTTCTCCTAAGAAGCCATGGAGATGAGAGGGTAAAAGGATGATATACTCAAAATGCTGCAAGCCTCTCACCTTAAGAAATTAGCAAAAGAACAACAAACTAAACCCAACTGAAGCACAAGAAAATAAATGATGAAGACTAGAAGCAGAAATAAGTGAAATAAGGAGTAGAAAAACAATAGAGAAAATCAAGGAAACTGAAATTGGTTCTTTGAAAAGTTTAACAAAATTGATAATGACTTACAAAAAAAAAAGAGTAGTTTTGACTTACTAAAATCAAGAAAGAATGAAAGAACGTTACTACTGATAGTACAGAAATAAAAAGGATTATAAGGGACTTGTATGAAAACCGTATGCCAGTTACGGCAAGAACAATGGCTTCCTCTCTCCCCAGAGATGTCTATCCACACTTCTCAGAATCTATGAATATATGACGGCCTACAGCAAAAGTGAATTTACACATGTGATTAAGGTTAAGGACCTGGAAGTGGGGAGATTATCCTGGATGATGCCAGTGGGCCAATCTAATCATAAACTAGATACAGACATCACAAGGGTAGATAACTATATCCAATGTCCCTTGTGAAGACAGGTGCAAAAACCTCAGTGAAATACTAGCAACCTGAACCCAGGAATATTTAAAAGGGATTCTCTGCCATGATCAAATGCGATTAATTCCAGGAGTGTATGGTTTGTTCAACATGCAAAAATCAATCGGATGTAAAGGAAAAGACCCAGAATAGACAACACTATGCTAAACAAAGACATAGTCAAAGGACTGATTTTACCCAACGCTACCCAGCAATTCCACTCTAAGGAAACACCCAAGAGAATTGAAAATATATGTCCACACAAAAACTTATACACAAATGTTGAAACAGGATTACTCATAGTAGTCATAAAAGTGGTTATGATCCAAATGTTCGAGTAGTGATGAACAAATAAACAAAATGTGATATAACCATACAGTGTAATATCATCGATTCTTGAAAAGCAATGAAATACTGGTACATGATACTACATGGATGAATCTTGAAAACATTATGCTAAGTTAAGCCAGACACAAAAGGTACACATTATATGATTCTATTTACAGAGAATGTCCAGAAAGGGCAAATACATAAAGATAAAAACCCCATAGTGGATTCCAGGGGTCAGGATATGGGTGTATGAGGAGTAACTGCTTGTGGGTATGGGGTTTCTTTCTGGGTTGATGAAAATATTCTGAAATTATATTGTGATGATGGCTGAACAACTTTATGAATATACTGAAACCACTGAATTGTATACTTTGAAAGGGTAAGTAGTATGATCTGGGACTTACATCTCAATTTTAAAAAACAAATGAAA
The DNA here is from genome assembly GCF_002007445.2 of Ailuropoda melanoleuca. Lineage (NCBI taxonomy): Eukaryota > Metazoa > Chordata > Mammalia > Carnivora > Ursidae > Ailuropoda > Ailuropoda melanoleuca. Next base: position 15,120,670 of record NC_048234.1, on the reverse strand, counting down.
CCTAGAAGGAGTAAAATTGTCTCCAAATGTTACACAAGTGGTAAGTGGTAGACACAAGAACAGATCCCAGATATCTAGGACTCCAAAGTCTGCAGATTTTCCATATGCACCAGTCAGCAATTCTTACTACAGTGCTGTGTAACGATCATCCTTAATCATAATGGTTTACAGATGCAAAGTATTTTTTTTTCTTGATTATTATTCTATAGGTTGGCTCTTCTTCCAGCTTCAGGTCAGTTGGTCTTGACCTCAGTTGGCTTCAGTTCTCCCCCATGCATCTTTACTTCCATTGGTTCAATAGCTATCTGGGGCGTATTTTTGTCCTGGAAGATCACTGGAGCACAACCAAATTGCACAAGAACATTGAAGACCTCTGCGTGTATTACCTCTGCTACTATTCATTCCATTCGCCAAAGCAAGTCACCTGGCAAAGCCTGATTTCAGTAGGGGCAGGGCCACACACCTCCTGTACCGCAAGGTCAAGGTCATATTGCAGAGGGAGGGATTAAAGAATTGAGAACTGTAATCCAATCCACCGCCCCACCCCACAGAGAACTTCACCGTTCTCACAGGTGAGTTTACCATGGGAGCCCTCTGTGATAGGAAGAGAAGATGCAGCTTAAGTTAGTTTTGAGGAAATGACCCCCAAAACTTTGTATGTTTGCTTATTTGTATGTATTTGTTTTGTTTTTGGTTTTGATCTTTTTATAGATAAACGAGGGGAAACACGCTAATTTTGTTCTGTGTAGAGTCTCTGTGCTGCCCATGTGTTTTGTTTTCTTGGGTGACCCTTCGGACAGTTTGCTGCTCACTTAGTTCCCACAGTCCCAGTTCATCAGACCTTACCGGGGGATTCCTCCATCTATTTTTAGGTGGAATATTTTGGCCCTTATGTGTCATCAATCAGTGTCTGCTCTACAAGAATTTTCATTGGGCAATTCTTCAAACTCTCAGTACTGGCAGACTGTATAATGGGTCTACTGCATCTTTATTCATCAGTCCCCCCTTTCTATTGAACTTCTGCTATGAGAGATGAGGGCTCAGGTCTCCAACTGTCCCCTGCTCTCCACCCCCATCTCCCAGTAAGATATACATCTTTTTGGTGCTTTCTTAATCGTAACTGTATAAATACTATTCTCCATGAGTCAAGTTATGGAGTGTACATTCAGTCCCTTTATTATATACATTTTTTATTGTAGTTAATAATTGCTACATCCTTTTCATTTTCTAGCTCTTCTTAATCTATATCTATTTTACCCCCAACCTCTTCAGGGCAATTATCTACTCTGCCGAGTTACCAGATTACACGTGGGCTCCGTTGTTCCCTCTCTCCCCTCATACTCCAACTTCCTGGAATGTGCACCTTGCAGCTGTCAGCCAGCTGTGGTCCCGGGACCTCCCATTAGCACCATCTTGGAGCTGCTCTCCACCTCCCTCTGGGTGGGGTCTCTGGTTTTGAATCCCACGTCCCCATGTCATTCTGTTTCTTGGCTTCCTCTCTCATTTGTACAGAAGACCTCTTCTAGCAGTTTCCTGGAAAATGGTGCCTGGGTGATAAATTTTTAAGCCCTTACATCTCTAGAAATAGCCTTCTTTTACTCTCATACTTGTTTCGTAATTTGACTCAGTATGAAATCTGGGTTGAATATAATTTTTCTTCAGAATTTTGAGGGCATACCTCAGTTTTTCTTCTATTTTATTAAAAATAAATGTTAGGAAATTGCTAAAGTTTTATCCCCTCTCTTTGGTCAAGTAACCCCTCCCCAAGAATGTTTTGCAATCTGCTTTACCACTCATGTTAATGGTGATGTGCCTTTTTTCATTCATTTTGGGACTTGGTGGCCCTCTCAGTTTGAAAAGTCCAATCCTTCCCTCCTGGGGAAAGTCACATGTAAGATGCCGTGATGAGACCCCCGGCTGCCTTCCCTGCTTTCCCGTTCTCAAGTGCCCACCAGTCAATCTCAGACTGATCTTAGACTGATCCACTCGTTTTTTTCTCTTCCCAAGCATCCATCCATTTTTGTTTTACATTCTCAAAGACTGAGTTAACATTATTTTCCAATGCTTCGACTGAAATTTTAATTTTCACTATGATGCTTTAATTTCCTAGCTTTTTACCTAGTCTTTGATTTTTCTTTTCACAGCATCTGGTCCTTGATTTATAGGTTCAATATTTTCTCTTATATCCCTGAACATATTAATTACAGGGTTTTTTTGAAGTTGACTTTAACTGTCCACATTGCTGATGTTTATTTTTTCTTCTTTTCTTTTTCATGTATGATGGTTTTATTCTTCGCTTTTCATGTTATAGCTCTCTTCAAATATCTGGTTATCCTTGTGAAGGGGATCAGAATAGACCATCCCAAAATAGGCCACTTTGGCATAAGAATTATTTTGAATGGAAAGCAATTGAGAAAGAGCAGATTCTGGAAAAGCTCTCCATCCTCCTTTCTGCCTAAATGCAGGGTATACATTTTCCTTTGTGAAGATGTTCCCCACCCTCTCCAGTACTGGAAGAGACCATTATCAACACTAAACAACCATTATCACTGCAGACAGAAAGTCGGCACTGAGCTGGACCTGCACAAACAAAACTAACTGAAACATCCTTCATCTACCATTAATTTCCCCAGACACTTACCAGCTCACAATTACCATCCCTACGAGCCCACACCTTTTTTCTTTTGTCTTGTCGCTTCTCCATGATTTATTGCCCTCTGTTAAGATGGTATACAAACCCCAAATACACTACTGAGTTCTTCCATGTGTATGCACGTTGCTCGTATAAATAAACTCTTGGCTTTTTTTCTCCTGTTAATCTGTCTTTTACCAATTTGATTTATAAGCCTCAACCACTGAGGTTAAGAAGGTAGAGGAAGAATAGTTCCTTCTTTATGTTTGGATGCTCTTTAATATGTGGGAGTAATGCACCTAAAAGCTACTTGACTTTATGCATGGTGATGGGGTCGTGGTACGTGATGGGGCAGAAAGCTGGATTTTCTACTATCTGTGACTTTTCCTGCTGTAAGTGGAAGACGACCCAAGTCTGATAATGCACAACCCCACTGGGAGCAGCCTGATGTGGTTCTCCCACTTCATGTCCCTGCTCAGGATCCTCTGGGCTCCCTGGGTTCCTGCAGAGAGACTGCTCTATTCCCCTTCCTGGCAGATAAGCACCCAGACACAGGGGCTTTCCATTTTCGTAATGGCTGGGAACCACATAGAGGTGTGCACCTCTCATTAATCCCCTCTTGCCAGGTCCAGCCTCACCCCTACCCACTGCTCCATCTGATAACCCTGCATCAGGAGATTTTCTAGTTCAATCTCTAGTTTCCCACAGAGGTGAATCTGTCAACTTTTGCTGCATTAAAAAAAAAAAAAAAGGAAAGAAAGAAGGAAGGAAAAACCACCCCAAAACATAGTGGTTTTAAAGAAACACAACTATTCATTTAGCCTAAGATCCTGTGGGTCAGCAGTCTAGGACAGGCTCTGCTGGGCGGTTTGTCCAGCTCATTTGTGAATTTGTGGTTGGAGCTGGTTTGTTCTGAGGGCTGGTGGGCTGTGGTGGGGTGGGGGCACCCTCTGTCTCCCTCATCTAGGGGGCAGCCCAGCAGGATTCCCAAAGAGTGAGTGAGCGGACATTAAAGGAGGTCTCAGGCCCTAAGCCCAGACTTGGCACCACATTCAACTGGTTAAAGCAAGTCTCCAGGCCAAGCCTGGCTTGGGAAATGATTTCAGTCTTTTGGGAAACGACCTACCACCAAAGGGAAGTTGCATGGCTTCCGTCTGGTGCAAACGCAGGTCTGGGGATCCTGGCAACTTTTCCTGCTTTCCTGTCTACACCTTACTCCAGCCTTCAAGGTCCCAGGCCTTCGATCACGAGCAACCCCAAGCTCTGTGGGATGCATCACGGCCTGGTGCACACTGGGGCATCATTCTGTTACAGGGTTGCAGGGCTCTTGTCTCACAGAGCCGAAGAATGAATGTTGCGGTCACAACAGGGTGAAATTAAGTGAAAGTTTATTAAGTGAAAGTGAGAACAGAAAGGAAAGAAAAGGCTCTCTGGAGCGAGACGGGTCCCGAATGGGTGGCCACTGAGGGCTGTCACTGGGGGTCTTTATTGGAACTGACCAGGAAGCTTGTGGCCTTGAGATTCTGGTGCTGTCTTTGTTTGAGCACGGACTATTGATAACCCTCTTAATGGCTTACTTCTTTGAGGTCTGGTCATTTTCTGTGATTACAATGTAGCTGCCATAAAAAAAATACCCCTAACATCCAGGGCCCGGTGGTCTGGTTTTTCCGGTCTCTGGTTTTGCATGCCTCAGCATTTCTCTGCATCTGGGATTTCTGGGAGCCTGGTCCAGTAGCCCCCTGCACGAACCTCATCAAGGGAGTTGGTGGCCTCCCTTCTCTCCCTGCCTACACCTCACCCCTTTCCTCACTCACTTCCACACACTGCTAGCGTGTGATCACTCCTCTCTGTACTCAGCCGTGGCCACCAGGGCAGCAAGGACTCTCAGCCACGTGGAGTAGTGTTTGTGGGTCTTTGTGGTCCTGCTGCTGCTGTCCCTCCTGTTCTCCTGGCTCTCGAACACGATCAAGGGAGAGGGACTGACACGTCTTCACTGGGCCATACCCAGAACGAAAGTGTGACTGAGGCCTCTGAGATGGGTCATGGTCCCAGCCAGCTGTGGGGGAGCGGATGATGGCAGTGAGCTGGCTCTGGCGGGGCAGCACGCTGGCTGCCCACCACTGGCTCCCTGCTCTTTATCTGTGCAAGTTATAAAGTAAGAACCCCAGGGGCAAAGTGTGATAATAGTGCTAGCGACCTGTCAGTTTTCTCAGACCCTTTGCTCCCAGACCCACACGTCCAGGGACACTTCTGACTTTCACTGCCCCCATGGGGCTCCGTGGGGTCCCGGCTGTCGGGCGTGCTGACCGCTGGGCGGTGACTGCCGTGACCATGACGGTGCGGTAATGACGCCTCAGCTTCCAGTCACCACACAGCTGGCTACCCTGCTTCTGCAAGAGTCCAAGCGCCCTGGTGGCTTCGCATGGGATTCTCCAAACTTCCAGATACTGTCATTCCATTACTTCTCTGATGCGAGCTCAAGCTGAGGTCTGAGGGACATCACATTCACGGACGGAGAGCCTCAGCCTGTGCTCATTTCCGTGGCCCCCACTCCTGCCCCTGCTGGCCCCCCCACATGCCCTCCCGCGGAGCAGGCAAGGTTAGGTTCCTGCGGGGTCCTGCACGCTGCGGGGCGTCCCGGCGCTCCGACCCAGCCCCGCGCCTCCCACCTCGCGCCGGTCTGCACGCGGCTCAGGCTCCGCGAGCGTGCTCTCCCTACTCTCCCCTCCGCGGCCGGCACGTTCTCCCCACGCATGCGCCCTGGGACACACGGAGGCCGCCCGGAGGCCGCGCCGCTGCTGGCTGAGGCCCCGCCTGCCCCCGGACGTTCTCCCTCTTTCCTCCCCGGCTCTCACGCTCTCTCCTCCACAGCTCGCGCTCACTGCTGCGCTACTCACATTCTGTCCTCCCGCTCCCCCCACCCGCTCTCCTCCCGGACCCTGCGCTGACTCCCCCTGGATCTCCACATGGAGCCTCCTGTCCGCAGGGACCGCCCCGCTCCGACGTCACAGGCGGCGGTTCCCGCTCTTCTCCCGGAGGATGAGGTAACGTCACTCACTGTCCCCACTCAGGGTGCACGCCCACCCGGCCGTCCCCCTTCCGTGTGCCCAGGTACACCCTGCCCCCGTCGCTCTGTGTGCCGGGCTGGCGTGCTCCCATCCTCCCTCCCAGCTGCTCCCGTGCTCCCGCTCCGCCCAGGGCTCCTCCCTGTCCTGTGTTTCCAGGGCCCCAGCGTCCGGGACCCTAGCGTCGGGGACCCCAGGAGGAACCTCATCCCTGTGGATGGGGCAGGACATGCCTCTCCGACCCCCACCTGGCCTCCCCAGCACCTTCCCAGCGGGGGATAAGCACGTGCATCATGTTCCTGGAGAATTAGGGAAACTTGTCCCCGTCCTCCTCCCCTCACAGACACACTTTGGGGAGTCCTCCCTCCGGGCTCAACCCCCTGCGAATCTGGCTTCCGTGCTCTTCCCTCCGTGGAAAGCGCCACAGCCCGGGACCCCGTTGTCATGGGGCACATCCCGCCGTTGTCTTGTGTTCCTGCGGGTGCAGCAGTGGTGCCGCTTCCCCCGTCGTGCTCAGGTGCTCCGTGTGCAGGACTCGTGTTCCCCGTGGCCCTCCGGCTCCTTCCTGAACTCCAGGATTTCCTATCTTCACCCGGCTCCCTAGGCCCTGCCCCGGGCCCGCTCCTTGCTGTGGCGGGTCGCTCTCCGTGGGCCAGCACGCAGGCCTCTCCCTATACAGATCTCCGCGCGCTCCAGTCCGGTGTTGCAGACTGTCTGGACATCCACGCTAGCGCCTGCTCTCTGTATGCCCGGAGCAGGACCTCTGTCTTCTCCCCAGACCTCCTCTGGGCATCCTGGGATCCCTGCTCTGGGCATTTCCCACCGTGACCCTCAAGCTGCAGCCCTGGGGGCCAGCTCCCCGGTCTCAGCTTCATCGCACAGTCATATTACCTTGGACTCCACATACTTTTCATGCATGTCCCCACTCTGTCACCATGGCCTTCCTTTGGCCTCGTCTTCTCTCATCGGGACTGTTGCAAAAATCTCTAGCACAGTGCTTCCACGCTGTGCTGCCTGGACCAGCAGCATCAGCACCCCTGTTTCTTCAAGGCCAACTTAAAGGACTGCCCAATTATGAGACTTCCAAATGTGACTATCTTGTAAAGCGTTTCCTTTATTAGCTAAAAACATAAAAATGGTAAATCACAGCAGTCACCCTCTTCATTCCCTTTTGCATCTCCTCCCCTGCAGTCCTGCTCATTTCTGTTCCAAAATTAACCCGATTCAAGGCACCTGTGTTCCCTGGCCAAGTTTTCCTTTCTACTTCTATCTGCATTTCCAAAGTCTTCACTGCTTACTATTTTTAGGGAGATGGAGGCAATCGATCTTTTGTTCTTTTTTCATTGACAAGGATACCACTTTATTATTTTTTTTTAAAAGGCAAACCTCTGCATAACTGTTTTAAACTCTGAGAAGAGCTTGGCATCAAAATAAAAAATAACAACAACTGAAAATGGTCGTGATAGTGTCACCCAGTGCCAGGAACCCCAAGCCAGTGGCAAGGGTGGGGCCTCAGCTCCACATAGACAGACACACTTTGGCCTTCGGCCATTGCAGCCTGTGCTTCCATGACCACAGTAGCGATGACCAGGCTCTCAGGCCATTGCTCCTATCCCTTTAGCTGAGGGGCTCTGAAAGGCTAATTCCTAGACTGGTGACCTCAGACCCCCAGGGGTGGGGTGGCCTGGGCCCTCAGCCCTTCCTGAAGACCACCAGTGATTGTGACATGCAGCAGAGGTGCAGGGCCGTGATTTAAATTGTTCCTTCACAGAAGGTTATTGCTGATTCTGTGACTGACCTGTTGCTGCTCTCCTGCTTGTGGATAATACCTTCTGACAGAGGAACTGGAAACTTGGTGTTTTAAGGAGCTGCCACTTTACTGCCCTACTGCAAAGGCAAAGAGGCAAATGTAAATTACAACAACGATAATGTAATGTTGCGGGGGGTGGGGGGCAGCACATGGGTGGCTTAGTTGTTTAAGTGTCCGACTCCTATTTTCAGCTCAGGTCACGATCTCAGGTTCGTGAGCTCAAGCCCCGCATTGGGCTTTGTGCTCAGCAGGGAGTCTGCTTGAGATTCTCTCTCTCCCTCTGCGCCCCCTGCCCGCTTGTGTGCTCTCTCTCTAATTAAATAAATAAATCTTTAAAATAATAATAATAACGGTAATGTCGGATGGAGTCACATAGGAACCCAGTTATTTTCCATATTGGTAATCAATTAAAACTATTAAACTGATTTTTTAAATCATTAAATATGAATTTAAAAGAATCTTAAATAGAAAAACTGACATTAGATCAGTTATGTCTTTTTTCCTGTTATCAAATGCAAATGTCTCAGCAGAGCCTGTGGTATGTGTGTTTAAGACCTCACTGCTTTTATCAGCTGAACCAACAGCACTTTTTAAAGTCTCACCCCGGCAGTCTTTTAAGAACAGTCAAATGGCTGCTAAGTAGCCCAAAAAGGTGGTTATTCAATGATCAAATAATTACAATTTTGGAAAGTCAATATAGGAATCTCCAAGTTGTAACATGTAACTTAGGCACTTAAAAAGGGGGCCAGCATGTGCCCCAATATATTTATTTCTCTTAATTATAGGTTTATATATATTTATCTTTAAAGTATTTAGAACTGCATTAATATATTATGTATATTGTAACATATATGCAAAAATAGAAGTGCAAAGGATAAATGGAAGATGAAATAAGCACCATTTTAAAATATTTTCATGTTATTTAATGATACAAAAATATTTTACATTTACTAGAAAAATAATAGAGCCGTGTGATCAAATGTGCATCATTATTTTCTCTAATTTGGTTTGCAGCTCTTGATGCAGACATGTGAGGTCTGGCTCTAGATTCCATTTATTTTGACACTTGGTTTTCAGCTCCATCATTGGTGAGAAGGATTCTCTGGAATACACATGAATCCAGGTGGAGAATGTGGGGCCCTGGCTGCTCTCCCTGGGTTTTGCCTCCAGCAATTCAAGCATTTCCACTCATTCTAGAAAGATTTTAAGGGAGTCAGTTTCATCTTTCCTGATGGGGGTCAGGAGGTTTTGCATTAGAAGATATTTTGCTTTTTATAATAAATTTTTATCAAGTGGGTGTTTCTTTTGGAAGACTTCAAAACAAGTTAAAAAACACTCCATCCCCCAATTTTTAAGTATGCTGTAAGAATTCTCACAACAACACAATATTATAGCAGCAAAAAGTGCTCTCATCCCAACACTTCTCTTTGGAAAAAGAGGTTATCTTTATCCTGGTGTAAAATCCTGCAATTTATCAGGAAGAAGTAGACGATGCCTGGTTTTTTTTTTCTTTTGGTGGGCAGCAAAGCAAGGTTTATTGAGCCACAGCAAAGTGATAGTACAGAGCTCCCAAGGAGCGAGGGGACCTGAGTGGATTACCTGATGCCTGATCACTTTTGAAAGTATCTTGTAGGTGACAAACTGCTCAAGGACACTTTTAGGCATTGAAAAATTTTTCAACATTTTTAACTTTTTGTTGTAATGTCTAAGTTAAAAACCTCATTTGTTTTATTATGATTCTTTCTCTCTCTCAAATAAATAAATCTTAAAAAATAAATAAAATAAATATTTTATTATGAGATCATCTGAAAACCATGAATGGCATAAGACTTTCCTGTTCTCCATATCATTACAATAAAATAGGCTCCCAATTTAATAATAGAACCCATATGTTTACTTCCTTGGACATAGGCTGACTTTAATGTGCTACAATGAGCTGAAAGCAAGTGAGTGAGTGGAGCAGGGGCAATGCTCTCCTTATGGACCTCTGTTTTTTTTTTGGACATACCCACTGCCTTATCGTGACAGAGATGCACATAAACACCCATCTCAATGGGGAGGTCTGGTGTTCACACATGGCTTTGGAGACCGATGGTCTAGACAACCAGTTAGGTTAGAGTTGCCCAAAAATTCACCTGCTCTGCTCTTCATCATCTTTCCTCTTTTTCTTTTAAAGTTTTATCCATACAGGTCTTTATTTCTTGATAAGCACATTTCTAGATTTTTCTAATTAGGTTTTTATAATCAATGGGACCTTTTCAAAAGGTGGGTATTGCTGGAAAATATGGACATCAACAGCTCTGTATTTTGGCTCCACAACTCAATAGCTGTGGGCAAATTATTAACTTCTCTGTGCCCCAGTTTCCTCTTCTGTAAAGCTGGGATTAATACCAATGTCCGCTTCATAGAATTGTTATGACAGTGAAACAAGTTCCTTATATAAGAAATACTCAGCACAGTGACTGGCAATGGTTTACCATTACAATGACAATGATGATCCAGCCATCTTGCTGACTTCTTTTTCCTTATAATAAAATTTGTATTCTTTTAGGCTTTTCAGGCATATAATCCTCTTATCTACAAATAATATTTTTCCTTCTTCTTTCCTATAATTACATTTTATTTCTTAATTTTTTCTAATAATTATTCATAATAATCTAATAATAAAAATAATATCCATAATGGACATAGTGCATACCACATGTGCCTGATTTTAATGTGATATTTCACCGTTAAGTGCTATATATTCATAAGTTTATCTTTTTGAGTAACTGATATATTCTTCCATTCCTATTGCACTTACGACTTCAATCAAGAATGAATTTTGGGGGCACCTGGGTGGCACAGCGGTTAAGTGTCTGCCTTCGGCTCAGGGTGTGATCCCGGCGTTATGGGATCGAGTCCCACATCAGGCTTCTCCGCTATGAGCCTGCTTCTTCCTCTCCCACTCCCCCTGCTTGTGTTCCCTCTCTCGCTAGCTGTCTCTATCTCTGTCGAATAAATAAATAAAATCTTAAAAAAAAAGAATGAATTTTGAAATGATCATATAGTTTTTCTCTTCGATTTTTAATATGATTATTTATACTGATGGATTTCCTGATATTGAACCATCCTTGAATGAATGAATTGATCCTTTACTTGGCTATGGTTTATGATTTTATAATGCGCTGATGAACTGTTAACTAATACCTCACTACGACTTTTGCATTAATATTTATAAGTGGGATCAGTCTGTAGCTCTCTTAATCATGCTCAACCCCTTCCTCTACTCTGTATTTCCGATAGATGAGTAGTAGGATGTAAGGACTTAATCGGATTCTGGCTTATTTGGGCAGGCATGGGGCTGTGCTCCTACACTGGAAGGCCCATTATCTCTGGTTATCTCTCTTTTTGTAGTGTCAGCAGCCACTGATGCCCACTGCTGAGATCCTTTAATTCATTAGGGATTGCAGAATAGTGGCATTCCATCAGCTTTTATCTTCATTTATTAGCTGGAATACCAGCTTTTCATCTACTACCGTTTATAAAGAAGAGATGAGATAAAAGCTTGAAAGCCTGATATTTTTCCCCTTCAGCATCTTCCAGAGATAACCAATGTGCTTTCTGTATTTCTTCTCTCTTTTTGGGGTGTGGGGTGGTGTTGGATATGTTTAGTATTATTTAGTATTATTATGAACCAATGTGTTTAAACAGATTTTGTGTGTTTCAGTGTACCATGTTATCGATGATCAGATTACCCTCTTTTTGGCCCGTGAGAACTTCCTCAGATTGGCTTCTGAGTCCATTTGACACACCCTCACTTCTTTGCTATCTGGTGTGACAAGATGTTTCAGGTCATCCTGCCCCTGATCAGGAATCTGCCCTCTGCAAGGAGCGTTGGTTCACAGAAGTGAGAAATGGTGATAGAGACATAGCCTGGCGGCTAGGGAAGCTCCTTGCTTCTGGGTTGGTCTTTGCTTCCACATTTATCAGTGGACGGATCTAGGAGATAAGTTTAGCTGTTCTTGTTTCTTAAGAAAATATAAATCACGGGGCGCCTGGGTGGCGCAGCAGTTAAGCGTCTGCCTTCGGCTCAGGGCGTGATCCCGGCGTTATGGGATCGAGCCCCACATCAGGCTCTTCCGCTATGAGCCTGCTTCTTCCTCTCCCACTCCCCCTGCTTGTGTTCCCTCTCTCGCTGGCTGTCTCTATGTCTGTTGAATAAATAAATAAAATCTTTAAAAAAAAATAAAAGAAAATATAAATCACAAGTTTCTATTTATAATTCAAATTTGAGGCAATAAGGTTCTCATTAAATGGCTATCTTAAATCTGTATCTCCTATCCTCCATGCTGAAAATTCTTTCATCTTTGAATACTCCAGAACAATGCTGAAACGTGGACATCCTTGTCCTGTTTCTACCTTATTAACAAGCTGTCAGTATTTCTGTATTGACTATGGTACTGGATTTTAGGTCAGTTCTTCTTTCCATGTTTTATTAAGGGGTTTTAAGGAGTAGATTTTGTATTTTATCGAATCTCATTCCAATATCAATGGAGATGATCATGTTTTTCCAATTTTATCCATACATTAGATTAATTTTGTTGATAGGTTTTCCAGTATTGCGTCATCGAGATGATCATGTTTTTCCAATTTTATCCATACATTAGATTAATTTTGTTGATAGGTTTTCCAGTATTGCATCATCCTTGCATTCTAGTTATGAAAACAGTCAATCATGATATCAAGTGCTGCTTGAGTCCACTTGCTAGTATGTTACTTTAGATTTCTGCGTTAGCAATTGCACTTGAGATTGCCTGTACCATCCACCTCAGGTTTCGGTGTCTGCAGTATGCTAACTATATAAAAATGTTATAATGTTTCCTTCTCGCCCCCCATGCTTGGGGAACCGTTTATGTATCTTTGGTTTATCTGTTCTTAGCTCTGTAGACTTCACTTGTGAACTGTCTGTGCCTTTTCCTCCTCGTGGGAGAGCCCTTTGAAACCATTCTCATTATTTCTTGACACTTGAATAGTTCATATTTTCTGAATAGTTTCCATTTATTTTTTTCCCTAGGAAACTAAAAGATAATGGAAAATGTATACTGGTCTCTGCCCTGATTCCTGGCCCAGGGTTCCTAAACCCTTGTAACTTCCTAAGTGATGAGGACAGTAGGAGCATCTTCTGTTCTAATGTTTGGTCTTTGACCCAGGCTCCTGATACAGGGCTCCTGAAACGCTTACAATTTCCTGGCAGGTAGGAGCATCTTTTGTTCTAATGAGGCAACTTTGGGTGGGCTCCTGGGTGTCTCCTGGGTTGGTCACTGTGATCAGAGGCTTAGGATTTTCAGCCCTGCCTTCTATTCTCTTGAGAAGGGAAAAGGGCTGAAAATGGAGTTATGATCCATCATGCCTACGTCAGGAAGCCTCCATAACATCCCAGGAACGGGGTTCAGAGAGCTTCCAGGCTGGTGAGCATGACACTGAGGCTCCCATGCTTGGGGCCCTTGCAGACCTTGCCCTGTGCATCCCTTCATCTGGCTATTCATCTATATCCTTTATCATAGCTTTTAATAAGCTGGTGAATGGAGGTGTTTCCCTGAGTTCTGTGAGCTCCTCTAGCGAATGAATGGAACTCAAGGAGGGGGTCGTGGGAACCTCTGATTTATATCCTGTTGGTCAGAAGCTCAGGTGATACCCTGGACCTGTTCTGACCCCAGGGGTGACTGGTGGGACTAAGCTCTTAGCCTGAACACTGATGATGTGTTCAGGTAGATGGTGACAGAATTGAGTTGAGTTACAGGACACCCTACTGGTATCTGAGGATTACTTGTTAGTGTGGGGAAACATCCACACATCTGGAGACTGGCAGTGTGAGAAGTGAAGTGTTCTGTGTGAGAGTGTGTGAGAGTCAGGAGGTCCCCAGGGCACAAACACCCAGGACCCAGAACTGAGGCTTTTCTCTACAGCCGGAGGGAAAGACGGGGCTTTTCACTTTTAGAAATAATCAATTTTATTTACTAGCATTCTTTTATATATCTTAGTTGATATTGGGTTTATTGGTTTTGCTATTTTCTCTTGTCTATATGTATTAATTTATTCTTTCTAGTTTCTCTAGTTTTTTTGTTTTAATTTTTAAAAAATATCTTTAAGTAATCTCTACACCGAGTGTGGGGCTCGAATTGACTCTTGAGATCAAGAGTTGCACATTCTACCAACTGAGCCAGCCAGGTGCCCCCTAGTTTCTTTAGTTTAAAAATATTGTTCTTTTTCTAACACCTAGAGTTGAATGCTTAAACTATTTCATTATTTTTTCTTATTAAAAATAATACTTGACTATGAATCTTTCTAAGCAATGCTTGCTTTACTATTGGTGCTGTTGCTATCAGCTATTATAATTTTTTCTTTGACCCAAATGTATTAATAGATTTTAGAAAATTATACAGGTAACAGGTTTTTTTCCCCCTAATTTTTATAATTAATTCTTATTGTCCTTACCTGAGATCAAAGAAAGTCATGTGTAGCTTTTGTCTTTTCCCTGAGGCAATCTTTGTGTTCAATGCAGAACTGTTCACAGAAGGATGCAAAAGATGTGTTCTCGGGAACTAAAAAGAAAGTGCCAAAACTTCTTGTATTTACTTAAAAAAAATTTTTTTTAAAGATTTTACTCATTTGAGAGAGAGAATGCGGGCATGAGCCATGGGGGTGTGGAGAGGCTCAGGGGGAGAGGCAGACTCCCAACTGAGCAGGGAGCCTGACGTGGGGCTCGATCCCAGGACACTGGGATCGTGACCTGAACCAAAGGCAGACGCTTAACTGACTGAGCTACCCAGGCACCCCTAAACAATTTTTTTTTTAGTAGGCTCCACACACAGCATGAAGCCCAACATGGGGCTTGAACTCACAACCCTGAGATCAAGACCTGAGCTGAGATCAAGAGTCAGATGCTTGACTGGCTGAGCTACCCAGGTGCCCTGCTTTAAATTCTTTTGAAGTTTATTTATTTAAGCAATCTCTACACCCAGCATAGGGCTCAAACTTACGACCTTGAGACCAAGAGCCACATGCTGCACCAACTGAGCCAGCCAGGTGCCCCTGTATTTACTTAATAATTAAGAAGTGTCGATAGTACAATTATCTCGTTTATGAATAAGTAGTTATAAACTGCAAGTAAAGGTTTCTAATTGATGGACTAGCCAAATATGTGGTTAATGTGCTGGACTGTCTTACAAGCACTTAAAAAGATGTATTCTTTGTTACCAGTGTGAATTGACTTTACATAAATCAACTAGGTCTACTTTATTTTTTATATCCTTCAGGCTCTTTTAGATGTAATTATTATTTTTCCCTATCTGATTTATCATGAACCAATAGGAGGGAATGAAAGCCTTCTAATTCCAAAATGTTTCTGTCAATAGCTTCTTGTATTCCTTGGAGCACTTGAATAACATTTTCTGATGCTGGGCTACTTGGTATGTTAGACTGTACCTTTTGTCCTTTATAAACGGCTTTCTGTCAACACACTGAATGCTCTGTCCTAAATGCAACTTCCTCTGATGGTGACATTGTAAACTCTGCTTCTCGTTGTTTTCATTTGTCTGGCCCGTCTTTGCCCATCTTTTACTGCAGTATTTAAGTTACTTTATTTTAGACCCGACTCTTTTATGTGACATATTAATTGGGTTTTGCTTTATGATTTCATCTGAGTTTTTAAAAATTATTTTAAATGAAGGTTAAATACATAAAACATAAATTTTACCATCTCAACCACTTTTGACATACATACATATTTTAACTTTTTATTTAAATTTCAGTTAGCTAACATACAGTGTAATATTAGTCCCAGGTATACAGTGTAGTGATTCAGCGCTTCCGTACAACACCCGGTGCTTATCACAAGGGCACTCCTTCATCCCCATCACCTATTTCTCCCATCCCCTCTCCCCACCCACCTCCCCACTGGTGACCATCAGTGTGTTCTCTATAGTTAAGAGTCTGTTTCTTGGTTTCTCACTCTCTGTCTTTTCCCCTTTGCTCTTTTGTTTTGTTTCTTAAATTCCACATATGAATGAAATTATACGATATTTGCCTTTATCTGACTTATTTTGCTTAGCATAATACTCTCTAGCTCCATCCATGTCCTTGTAAATGGCAAGATCTCATTCTTTTTTATGGCTGAGTAATATTACATTATATATATATATATATATATATACACACCATATCTTCTTTATCCATTCACCTGTCGATGGACATCTGGGCTCTTTCCTTGATTTGGCTTTTGTAGATAATGATGCTATAAACATCGGGGTACATATATCCCTTCGAATTAGTATTTTTATATTCTTTGGATAAATACCGAGTAGTACAATTACTGGATCATATGGTAATTCTATTTTTAATTTTTTTGGAACTTCCATACTGTTTCCCACAGTGGCTGTACCAGTTTGCATTCCTACCAACAGCATAAGAGGGTTCCCCTTTCTCCACATCCTTGCCAACATCTGTTTTTTCTTATGTTGCTAATTTTAGCCATTCTGACAGGTGTGACGTGACATCTCATTGTATTTTTGATTTGCATTTCCCTGATGATGAGTGATGTTGAGCATCTTTTCGTGTGTCTGTTTGCCATCTGGATGTCTTCTTTGGAGAAAGAAGATAGATGTCTGTTCATGTTTTCTGCCCATTTTATAACTAGACTATTTGTTTTGGGGTGTTGAGTTGTATCAGTTCTTTATAGATTTTGGATACTAGCCCTTTATCAGATATGTCATTTGCAAATATCTTCTCCCATTCCCTAGGTTGCCTTTTAGTTTTGTTGATTGTCTCCTTCACTGTGCAGAAGCTTTTATCTTGATGAAGTCCCAATAGTTCATTTTTGCTTTTGTTTCCCTTGCCTCAGGAGACGTGTCTAGCAGGAAGTTGCTACAGCCGATGTCAAAGAGGTTACTGCCTGTGTTGTCCTCTAGGATTTTGATGGTTTCCTGTGTCACACGTAAGTCTTTAATCCATTTTGAATTTGTTTTTGTATATGATGTAAGAAAGTGGTCCATTTTCATTCTTCTGCATGTAGCTGTCCAGTTTTCCCAACACCATTTGTTGAAGAAACTGTCTTTTTTCCCCATTGTATATTCTTTCCTGTTTTGTTAAAGATTAATTGCCTATAAAGCTGTAGTGGTCTAAACAGTATAGTCCGGGCACAAAAATAGGCCCATAGATCAATAGAATAGAATAGAAAACCCAGAAATGAACCATCTGAACCATTTTTAAGAGCACAGTGTGGTAGCGTTAAGTACATTCCCGGTGTTGTGTCATCTCACTGCAGAATTCTTCATCTTATAAAGCTGAGACTCTGTCCGCACTAAACACTAACTCCCAGTCCTGTTCCCCAAGCTCCTGGTACCCATCCTTCTGCTTTCTGTCTCTATGAATTTGACTATTCTGAGTTCATCTAGGTGAAGTCATTTAGGATCTATCTTTTTGTGACTGGTCTTATTTCATTTAGCAGAATGTTCTCAGGTTTCATTCATTTTGGAGTGTGTCAGAATTCCATCCCTTTTTAAGACAATAATGTTCCACTGTTTGTATATAGGTCATTGTCCATTCATCCAGTAATGGATACCCGGGCTGCTATGCACATGGGTATACAAACACCCCTTCAAGTATCTGCTTCTAATTTTGGGGGGTACATATCAAAAAAGGGAATTGTTGGATCATATAGAGATTCCGTGTTTACTGTTTTGGGGAACCACCATACTGGTTTCCACAGCAGCTGCACCCTTTTCATTCCCATTAACAGTACAAAGGGTCCTGATTTCTCCTTATCCTTGCCAATAATTGGTACTTTATGGTTTGTTAATGGTCACCTTCTTAATGGGTGTAAGGTGGCACCTCATTGTGCTTTCAGTTTGCGTTGCTAATAATTCGTGATGTTGAGTTGCAAGTCCCGCCGTCAGTTGGGGGGGGGATCATACAAAGTGCATCGGATGCCAGGAGGTGGGGATTACTGGGGATCGTCTTATCACCATAGCTGCTTTTGAAAAATAAAGTAGAACAGAACTCTATGGGAAACATCAGAATGCACCTTATGTAATAAGAGGATGTACTTTTAAGTGAAAGTCTTGTTAGGAATACAAACATCCCTGCATGCGTACGTGTAATAGAAGTGTGTTTCTTACTGGTGGTCCAGAACAAGCAGGTTGAAAGCCACTGACCTGGGAGATCTTCCTGCAGACACTGAAGAGAAGACTGTAATTAAACTGCGCGTGACCCAGGCCCCGCGGCTTGTTCTCTGCTGGTCGTGCTCCCATGGCAACCATTCTTCTTCACTTCTGCTCTCAGGCATAGTAGCCATCACAGCACTTGTATTTTCAAAGAACTTATATCAATCTATTTCCTCCAAGATTTTCTCATCAAATACTCTGAAACTCAGCAAGCCTTGCTGGTTGACACAACTGTGGGGAGCGCTTGCTTGTTCTGACCTGTTTTCCTGCTCTCCCAGCTGCGTGTGAGGCCTGCCCGGGGGTGTTCTCACGGAGTCTGAGCTCCCCCTGCTTTTGGCTGCCCTGCTTCACATATATGAAAGTTTGGCATTAGAGTTCTCCTATGTTATATGTGTTATGGGATTTACATTTTCTGTTCCTATTTTCCCTGCTATTCTTAAGGGTTAAGAGAAAAGAGAGGTCTGAGAAGCCCCAACTTTGCCATCTTAAAGTCTTGCTTTCCTGAGGCAGCCCTAATCTGTGAAATGGGTCCCAGTGTCCCCCCACCATGGGGCATGGGCCCCTCTGTGTCCTTGCCTTCCTGGGATGTGGCCCCGTGAAGATGGGCTGAGACTCCTCAGGCTACACTGAATGCCAGGTTTGGGGGGTGGTCCCTCCATCTGCTCGGAGAGCCATCACTTCCACCTTCCTTGGCTCCTGGGGCTCACTCCTTCCCGGGCTGGAGCTGAACCTCATCCCTCCCAGTGTCTCTTCTCCTCCCCCATCTCTCCTTCTTCCAGGGAGCTAATGGTATTTGCTTCTCTTTTCTCTTCTTTCTGTTAAGTGTCTGTTTATTCACGAAAATTCATGGGATTTTTGCCTTTTCTCTACTTTCTTCCCAGCTTGAAGAAACACACACAGTGAGCCTGGAGGCCCCAGGAGCCCCTTCCTGCCCTTCCCCCACAGCTAGAGAGGTGGGCTTCTCCTCCCTCCCCTCTCTTTATATCTTTCCCCACTCACCCCTGTTCTCAATAGCACATGATGGGGAGAGAGGCACTTGAGAGGATGCTCAGGGTTTGTCCACCCACTGCTTCCCCCTTATTTGGGGGAGTGTTCTGAGGGCAGACGCTCCCCCAAACCAAGCCTGGCTTCTGTTTCTTTCTCTGACCATTGCTTTTCAGAAATTATGGCTTTCAGTGTCCCTTGGTCCTCACTGTCTGCCTGATGCCCATTTCTGCCCTGTGTTTCTCACTGTCTTGCCATAGAATCTTTCCCTGCAAGTTCTAAAGATTATTTTCTAGATAATATTTTCAAGGGGTTATTCTCTTTTCCAGAAGTGCCATGGTTGCATTCTAGCCCATGGAGGAGGCTCGCACACGCACAATTTAAAGCAAGCCACGTCCTGGGAAGGACCATCTCTCATGCCCAACATGAGAAAGATGCAACTTTGTGTGATTTCTTCCCCTCTCCTCCCATTCTCCCATCTTCCTTACCCTTCCTCAAAGGAAAATAGAGAAGTTTCATTTTGCAAAGAAATGCAACCCGGAAGGAGACTGTAGGCAAGCTGGGTTAGCATTGCCTTGCGGGGGGGGTAAAACCTTGCTGGGTAAGAACCTCCAGGAGGAGAATACGCTCTGGTCACCCGTCCCCTCAACACAGAAGCAAAGGAATTGCCTGGGTCACGTTCGTGAGCTGCTGTCTCTGCATCTTGCTGTCCAGATGGGGACAGGTTTTATTGCATCTTTAGGTAACTCAGGGCTCACTTTAAAAAATCACAGTGTGGTGACTCATGGGGACAGGCATAGCCTTGCCGTGGGTCTTACCAAGGAAGACCCTGATTCTATTCTCACAAACTACCTTTCCAAAGAAGAAAATAAAACAAAAACAAGTCTGTGTGTGTAGACCTGTGATAACAGAATGATGAGCGCACAGATCGAAGGTTTCTCTGGAGCGGAGCCACGCGGTCCTCCACGGGGCCGAGTGAATAGCTGAACAGCCAGCAAATATTCGCCAGTAGGAACAAGTGTGCAGGGATGGCGAGGAGGTTATGTAAGTCTTAATAATTATGCTAAGCTTTTTTCAATGTGTGCAAAATTAGAAAAAATGACAGGCATACCTTGGAGATACTGTGGGTTTGGTTCCAGATCACAGCAATAAAGCGAATATTGCAATGAAGTGAGTCAAATGAGCGCTTTGGTTTCCCGGTGCACATGAAAGTTATGTTTACAGGGTACTGCAGCCGATGCAGTGTGCAGTAGCTGTGCCTAAAACACGCTGTTCACACCGTAATTACAAATGCCCTGTTGTTGAAAAATGCTAACCATCGTCTGAGCTTTCAGGAGCCATCATCTTTTTGCCGGTGGAGGGTCTTGTCTGATGTTTAAGGCTGTTGACCCATCAGGGTGGTGGCAGCTGTGGCCATTTCTGAAAATAAGGCAACCCTGAAGTTTGCCGCGTGGATTCACTCTTCTTTCAGGAACGGTTTCTCTGTAGCACGTGATGCTGTTTGGTAACATTTTACCCGCAGAACTTCTTTCAAAACTGGAGTCCATCCTCTCAAGCTGCTTTACATCTGAGTTCGTCTGATGTTATCAGTTCTTTTGTTGCAGGGTCACAGGGTTGTTGTCTCACGAAGTCCAAGAATGAATCTCGTGGACACAAAAGGGTGAAGTGAAGTCAAAGTTTATTCAGTGAAGCTGAGAGCAGAGAGGAAAGAAAAAGCACTCTCGAGTGGGAGGGGTCCTGACTGTGTGGCCACTGAGGGATTCTGGGGCGGGTCCTTTATTGAAAACTTGACTAGGAAGCTTGCGGTCTTGAGATTCTGGTACCGTCTTGGTTTGAGCACGGACGATTGATAACCCCCTTAATGGCTTACTTCTTTGAGGTCTGGTCATTTTCTGTGATTACAGTGTAGCCGCCAAAGAAAAATACACCTAACGTCCAGGGCCGGGTAGCTTGGTTTATTCCCTTATCTCTCTCTCTCTCTCTCTTTTTTTTTTTTTTAAAGATTTTATTTATTTATTTATTTGACAGAGAGAGAGACAGCCAGTGAGAGAGGGAACACAGGCAGGGGGAGTGGGAGAGGAAGAAGCAGGCTCCCAGCGGAGGAGCCTGATGTGGGGCTCAATCCCAGGACCCTGGGATCAGGCCCTGAGCCTAAGGCAGACCCTTAACGACTGAACCACCCAGGCGCCCCTATTCCCTTATCTCTTGCTCACTTTGGCTGAGCACTTTGGCCCCAGGAATAGTTTCAGAGCCCAGCCAGGGGCCCCCTGTGTCTCCCTGCCTATAACTTAACCCTTTCCTTACTCGCTTCGTTGTCATTTCGACAGTCTTCACTGCATCTTCACCAGGAGTAGGTTCCAGGGGCGCCTGGGTGGCTCAGTCCTTGAGTGTCTGCCTTCAGCTCAGGTCATGATCCCAGGGTCCTGGGATCAAGCCCCGCATCGGGCTCCCTGCTCGGCGGGAAGCCTGCTTCTCCCTCTCCCGCTCCCCCTGCTTGTGTTCCCTCTCTTGCTGTGTCTCTCTCTGTCAAATAGATAAAATCTTAAAAAAAAAAAAAAAGAGTAGATTCCATCTCAAGAATCCACTTTCTTTGCTCATCCGTAAGAAGCAGCTCCATCATGCATGCAAAGTTTATTGTGAGCTTCTAGCAGCTCAGTCCCATCTTCAGGCCACACTTCTGACCCTGGTTCTCTTGCTGTTTCCCGCACATCTGCAGTCAGAACACACACGACATTTGCTGATTAGGTTTGCTGTCTTATGTGTGCATAGTGTGTGATGCCCCCACAATAATTACAGTGATAACATCAGATATCACGGTCATAGGTCATCATAACAAATATAACAATAATGAAAAACTTTGGAATTTGTGAGAATTACCAAAATGTGACACAGGGACACGAAGCCAGCAGATGCTATTGGAAAAAGTGGTGCCAACAGACTTGCTCGATGCAGGGTTGCCACAAACCCTCGATTTGTAAAAAGCACACTCTGCAAAGCATACTAAAGCAAAGCAGTGGAAGGGCTGTGCCTCCATAAGCACAGACTGTCATCACGACGTGAGGTTGAAAAATAAGAGTGGGTCTGCTCCATGGCAAACTGGTATCTTGTGAGTTTTGGGGTTTCAGGAACATCAGGTGATGCTCCAAGACACTCAGCAATCACTTTAGAAACAAGATTCTTTTTTTTTTTTTTAAGATTTTGTTTATTCATTTAATGGAGAGATAGCACAAGCAGGGGGAGCGGCAGGCAGAGGGAGAAGCAGGCTCCCCACTGAGCAGGGAACCTGACACAGGGCTTGATCCCAGGACATGACCTGAGCTGAAGGCAGACACTCAACGACTGAGCCACCCACAAGCCTCTTAGAAACACGATTCTAATGACTATTTTTACTAGTACCAATTCATTATTCGTTCTGCAAATATTTTTTGGAGTATAATAAATAAGTCAGTGCTTAACTGACAGATAACTATGCAAATGACAGGGGACCATATGGTGGTTACAAGGCAGAACTTAAAATTTTAAAGGACAAAACACTCATATTCATGTATAGCAATTAACTACAGGACCAAGAACCATCTGTTGTGACTCACTTGTACCCCCAGATGCATATACAATCCTCAGTTTCACCTTGGTTTTTCTTGGTCCCATATTCCAAGGAGAGGAGTATCTTTTCCATAATTTTCTCATTATGTGTTAATGTTACCATAATGTTCTTACTGCGTTGCTGTATTTCCATATTTGGCTCAAAGATCGTGTGGTGGGTGTCTATGTATCTCAGCCTGTTTTCGGATTTTCTTCCCTTCCGTGTTAGTTCCTCTGTTCTGGCATGGAGGCAAGGCTTTTCCCTGGCGTATTTTCTAGAATTGCTCCATCTCACTCCATCTCCCTTGGGAGGAGGCAGGGGATGGAAGAAGAGCCGCATCTTGTTAGGCACAGCTTTCCTCACATACAGGGCACAAGAGCAGGTGTGGAGAGAGATGCTGAAATGTGTGTCCTTGCCCAGAGCTTCCTGGGCAAGTTGCATTGAGCCCATTTATCTTGTGAGAAGAGGTCTCAAATCCCAAGCATTTATCACTTCAGTTTTAATCTCCCGATGCCATGTTGTTCTCCTCAGAGGGAGAGTTTGAAGGTAAAAACACTAAGTCAAAGCCAAAGGGAGTGTGGGAGGGGAGTTCGGCAATTACCAACACATCTGGTCCCACACAGGAGACTGTCCATCTGGGTCCTTCAGTGAGGGGAGGTGTTCATATCCACCAACCCAAGGAACTGGGGGTTTCTGCTTCGTTTTAGCTACACGGATTCAAAAAAAATTTTTTCTAAGGCACCACCTTCCTGTGATCTTGTAAGAGACCACAACGGATAAACTTCCATTTATATCTAAAGAAAGGGTTTGAGCTCATTTACATGTCAGGCCACGGACATGAAAAGTCTGGGACCTCCCTGATTAAGGGTAATTCCAGACTGTTGTCCCTTTCCCTCTGACCAATGACTGTCCAGCTCACACTCTGTCCTGGACGTGCGGCAGGGGATGTGGCTGCATTCTGCCACGGCAGCAGAGCTGAACTGTCGTGACTCGTGCACGGCCACACGGCCTAAAGCACGTCATATTCAACCTCTTACGGAACAAGTTTAAGGCTACTGCCTTTGCGGGATCAGCTGAGAAATTTAAAATTCCATTCCTGAGTGACAACTCCAAGTCCAAGACCCATTATCTCCTAAACATATTTAAATTATCTTTCCTACTGTGCTCAAAATATCAAAGATTCAAGCCATTTGAATTCTCTTTGTTTGCAGTTAAAGAAACTAAAGTTTGGAGAGATTTCATGGGACCCTCCAAAAATGATTTTACCTTCCTTTTATGCAGCTTCAAACCTGTAAGACTTAACCTGTCCAGCGAAGTTCAGGGCAACATCTCCACCAGTGCCTTAAGCTTGGACACGTGTCATCGGGGGGGGAGCTAAGATACATCCCAGCATAGTAGGTCTTGGCCTTTGTGTGTTCTGTCCACTGTAGCGTGCAGTGGCTTCCTCCTCCAGAGACACAATGACCGCTAATGCCCCCTCCCCCGCCCGCCTTCATTTGGACGTTTTACTATTTCTAATCAATCAGATTTTTTTTCAAAATTTTAGATGCTCATGAGCATTTCATTAAGTGGAGCCTGAGATATTTCTGTAGCGTGCATACGTACAGGCACACACACACAAACACACACACATATATTTAAATTAATGGACATTTTTTTTCGGGCAGTTTTAGGTTTACTGAAAAAATTGAGCAGAGAGTACAGAGAGTTCCTATATATTCCCTTTATTCCCTGCCCCAAGGTTCCCTGTAGTTAATATCTTGCACCGGTATAGTGCATTCGTTACAACTGATGAGCTGTATTGATGGTTACTGTTAGCTAAAGTCTATAGTTTACAGTAGGGTTTACTCTTTGTGTGGTGCAGTTCTTTGGGGTTTGCCAAATGCATAATGTTACCATTATGTATCCCAGAATAGTGTCATTGCTCTAAAAATCCTCTGTGCTCTACCTACTCACCCCCACCCCAAACCCCCAGCAACCACTGATCCTTCTGTCTCCATGCCTCTTCCAGAATGTCATGGACCTGGAATCCTACCATATGTTGCTTTTTAAGAGTGGATTCTTTCACTTAGTGATGTGCCTTGAAGATTCCTCCATGTCCTCTGAACTGGGTCTTTCACAGATCAGAAAGTTTTTCTTCTTTTCTTAATAAAGTCCCTCTTACCAATTTTTTCCTCCATGAATCATGTTTTTGAGGTCTTAAAACTCATCACCAAATCCATGGTCCCTAAATTTTCTCCCATGGTTTGTTTCCAAGTCTTATAGTTCTGTGTTTTACATTTAGGTTTTCAGACCATTTTGAGTTAGTTTTTGTGAAGAGGCTAGGACTTGTGTCTAGGTTTATTGTGCTGCATGTGAATGCCCACTTGTCCCAGCGCCATTTGTTAAAAAGACTGTCCTTCCCTTTTCTCCACTGAATTGCCTTTGCTCCTTTGTCCATGGTTGGCTGATTATGTCTATGTGGGTCTATTTCTGGACTCTCTGTTCTGTTCCATAGATCCATATGCCTATTCTGTCTTGATTACCATAGCTTTGCAGTAAGACTCCATGTTGGAGTGAAGTCAGCCCTCTGACTTTGTTTTTCCTTCTTTAATATTCTTTTGGCTCTTCTGGGTCTTTTTGCCCCTCCATACAAACTTTAGTTTATAGATGACTACAGCGTAACTTGCTGGGATTTTTATTGAGAATGCATTGAATCCATAGATGAAGTTGGGAAGAACTGACATCAATATTAAATTTTCCTACCCATGAATATGGATTACCTTTCCATTGATTTAGATCTCCTTTGACTTCTTCCACCAGAGATTTGTAGTTTTCTCACATAGATCTTGTGCAGACTTTGTTAGACTTATATCTAAGTATTTCTCTCTTTTTTGGTGCTAATGTTAATGGTGGTGTGCCCCCCCCCAGCTTTATTGAGGTATAATAAATAAAAATTGTATACATTTAAGGTATACAACCTGATATTTTGTCATGTTTACATTATGAAATAATCACCACAATCAAGCTAAATAATATATCCATCACTCACATAATTACCATTTTCTTTCCTTTTTTAAAAATGGCTTTGTGTTTTTAATTTCAAATTTCTGTTGTTCACTGTTGGAATATAGTTGGTATATTGACTCTTATATATCATGCTGCAACTTTGCAGCCTTGTTTAATCACCCCTCAGCTCCACAAGTTTGTCATTTTTGTCGATTCTTTGGAACTTTCTACATAGACAATCATGTCATCTGTGAACAGAGACAGTTTTATTTCTTCCTTGCCAACCTGTATGCCTTTTATTTCCTTTTCTTGTCTCATTGTCAGCAATATATTTTCAGAGCAGTATATAACAACAGATATGATTATAGCTAACAAAGTGAATCTTTTATGGCAAGGTCTATGCTGTTTGAGTCTATGTTCTAAATGTGTCTTCCACGCATGAGTTAACATTCTTAAAAGCAGGGAATTTCTTTGAATTTATATATCCCTATGGCCTACCACAAAGTCTGTTAATGGTAAGCACTGAATGAGTGTTCAGTGGGAATGAATGTAAGGAATTAAAAGAATTAATATCTGTATCCAGGATCCCAGCAGAAAATAGAATTCGTCCAGAGATTGAACATGGTGGCTGTTGACCATGGCGTCCACTAGAGTCATGCGGGAGCTTTCATAGTCCCCGTGCCTGGGGGTGGGACAAGGCTTTACAGTCAATTCCAATGGCCAGAGAAGGTTGAACATCAGTACAGTAATGAAACAACTCCTTGTTTCCGGAAATGTAAGCAGGCTAAGGAAACCAAGGCAGGATGCCGAGGACGCTTAGTTTTAGGTGAAGGTGAAGGAGCTTGGTGAGCAGTCAGTAGCGCAAGGTAGTAGAGGTAGTAAGTGGTCACATGGAGACCCAAGCCCAGGGGTGTCTTATTCTGTACTCCAGATAAAATAGATACTCTGCCTTCTAAAATGAGCTTTTCTCTGAATCAAAATGTCACATTTGACCAAGCCTGAAGTTAAAAACACCTTCAAAGTAAGCACAAGAGGCTTCTCCTCTTAAAACCAGACCAGATGGATTAAGGTCAGAGTTCTCTTTGTGTGCTCAAGTGACTCATGGCCTGAAATAAAACCTGTCTAGTTTCTGTGAATAATGTAAGACATACGATGCTTTCTCCTCTCCTCCCCATTTTGCAGATACAATCGTGTCTGGACTTTTCTGGAAATAAATTAAATGGAAGCCAGAATGACAGATAGTAAATCTGCTGGCAGGTGCTCTGGGGGAGAGGGTCAGGAGGGTGGAAGAAGACACCGACCTTTGATTAGAGCAAAAAGCCAGAGACAGGGATTTGCAAAGCTTGGTTTCTCCCAGCATTGCTGGAGACCATAGATACATCCTAGCTTTTCCTTGCAGCAAAGAACTTAACGCAGGTACACTTTTAATTCATCTGCTACTCATTGTTGACTAGACTATGGAATGTCTAAATCTTCCGAGACCATCAGGTGCCTCTTAAAGTGAAGTGGCCTTCTGGTTTGGTGTAATAGTGATAGCATTTGTCTTTAAAATCCTTCACACTTTGCATAATTCCTTCCCAACTCCCAAAGTCGTTCAGTTTTATACTGTCCCATTCTGTTCATGCTGGGGCCTCTTCCCACTGCAGAAGGAATGATAGAACTGGTAAGGATTTTGGGGTCAGCGTGTGCCCTGCTGCTCACCACGGTCCCCATACCGCCTGCTAATGCTTGATCCAGTTGGGTTGTCTGTCTAGATGCCAGAGGCATCTCCTGTCCTACCTCAGCCAACTCCCAAGGATAGAGAAGAGAGGCAGCAGACATGTGTGTATGCACACATGTATTTTGTTTGGGGTTTTATTATTTTGTTGTCCATGCGGAATATTTTCTAAAAATGACTCTGAATATTTGTACTTTTATAAGCATAGACTTATAGCTCAGTCCTTATTCTCTAGATTATGTAGTTAAACATTATATTCATAATCATAAATGAAATTCAAGTGTGACACTTTATATGGAAAGTTCCAGAATGTACCTAAATTAGGTGGATTGAGATAGTTTAGTATGTGGGAAGTACCATGCAATTATGTAGATTAAAAACTACATCAGAGATATTAAAAATGTTTGTTTAACTTTGATCAATAAATAAACCAAAATCAAATGGTGTATAATTATAAACATTATAACATTATAATTATAAACATTAAAACAGCCTCCACGCTGATGATAAGAAAAACTGACTTTTTTCCAGTACCACTTAATTGGTGAAGGAATCAAGTTAAATATATGCCTTCCCTGCCTCAAATTATTTGTTAAGAACAAATATCCAGGTACCAATCTACTTTCTGTTATGAATGGGTTTAAGTTGAATAAAATTCAGGGTACAACTTGTAGAGAAAAGTCTATAATATAAAAGCACTAAAGAGTTGTGGGGGGAAAAAGAAGGAAGGAAGAGGGGAAGAGAGAATGAATAAGGAGGGAAGGATGAGATTAGCATTTAAATCAATAGGCAAAACCTCCCAAATGTGGGTAGACCTCATCTAATCAGTGGGGGGCCTGAATAGAACAAAAAGACCAGTCTCCACCGAGTAAGAGGGAATTTTCTAGCAGATGGATTTCCATGTCACTGGCACCACCAGCTCTCCTGGGTCTCCATTTTGCCGAGCCCCAGTGTGGATTTGGACTGGTCAGTCTCCATAGCCCATGAACCATGCCCTTGTAATGACTTCACACACACATCCTGTTGGTCCTCTTTCTCTGGAAGACCCTGACTAATGACACACCCCATCGTTCTCCATCGTTAACACACACACAGAGGTGTCCTGAGATACTGTAAAACAATATTTTTACGAAACAGAAGAACCTCGTCCCAGATATACAAGCCTTTACTTTATCTCCAAGAGAAGCCAGAGGTAAAAGGAGACATTTTAAAAACCAAATCACTGTGTAAACACCTTGCTCATTAAGAAGGACTCTGAGGCATTAAGCTGTCGGAATGCCTGCAGCGGCCACGGTCCCCGCCATGGTCCACGCCCACCGCCCCAAAGGCTTTGCAGACTGCCCAGCAGACCTCTATGAGACAGCCCCCTCACACATGCTCTGGATCTCTCCCGACAGAGCTGGGCCAGAAGGCAGGTGATGCTATGAGCACCCCTGTCTCCGCGAGCATGGAACGGCCCCTCCACCTCCCTGGTCCCTGGCACCACCTTCCACCAGGACTCCCTGCAGGTCCAGGCTCAGAGGCACACAGGTCACAGGGGCCACTCTAACAGCAAGCGGCACTTGCTTTTTACAAAACTAGCAGTCCCTACAGACTCTCAGTTGTGCCCAGAATTTAGTGCTCCTCCTTTCTGGTTTGTTTTTGGTTTTGTTTTAAGTAATAAACTTAATTTTTTAGAGCAGCTTTGGGTTCACACAGCCTGTCTTTACAGCGCCCTCTGCTGCCGCCTCCAGCCATTGCATCCTCTCTTACTGGGTCCACACCTCACCGGGTAGCAGGTGGGAAAGGAAAAGCCCTTCTTAATGTAAAGCAAGTATTAATTAAGCATCATCTTCTACTCTATGTCAGGCACCTTTTAAGACACTGCAGAAATAGCAAAGTTACACAGGAAAGTATTTTTGACACTATTTCTCATTTAATAATACATAAT
The DNA here is from genome assembly GCF_002007445.2 of Ailuropoda melanoleuca. Taxonomy (NCBI): domain Eukaryota; kingdom Metazoa; phylum Chordata; class Mammalia; order Carnivora; family Ursidae; genus Ailuropoda; species Ailuropoda melanoleuca. The sequence goes on along the minus strand of NC_048234.1, from coordinate 15,091,759 downwards.
AAATAACATAAGGGATGATGTCAAAGAAAAATAGAGTGGAATCAAGTGATAGAGACTGAGGGGCTCAGCTAGTCACGAAGGGCCCCTCTCTGTTAGTTTTGGGTTTTTTTTAGATTTTATTTATTTATTTGAGAGAGAGTGTGTGCCAGTGGGAGGACGAGCAGAGGGAGAGGGACAAGCAGACTCCACACTGAGCGTGGAGCCTAATGTGGGGCTCAATCCCAGGACCCTGGGATCATGACCTGAGCTGAAACCAAGAGTTGGAGGTTTAACCCACTGAGCTACCCAGGCGCCTCTCTGTTAGTTTATTTCTGAAGCTGGTGTAGACATCGAGCCCTACCGATGTTGTCAAATGGAGAGACCATGGGGCAGATCAGAGGGAACAGCATATGCAAGGGTCCTGAGGCAGAGGCACAGGACAGTAAGTGAGTGAGGCCTGGGTGAGGAGTCTGGGGGGATTCCAGGCTCCCTCAAGGGAGACCCAGCTTTATTCTAGGTGGGACAGGAAGCATGGGGTTCCACACCATCCATCCCCTCACTGCCTATCCTGAGCCTCACCTCTCTTTCCTTGGGTTTGTGGGTATTCGGGGACATTTGCAAATGGGGAACCACATAGGATAGTCAGTAGAGCACAGGGTTCCAAGGCCAGGTTGGGTGACTCTGCCTCTGTTTCAGGAACATACTTCTTTCCTTCCTGGTTCCCTTAGGGGCTTCCTCTATCCCACAATCTGAAATCAGATTCTCCCTAATTGTAAAAGAGTTTTTCTATGACCTGGGAAATCCAGTTCCTTTTTTCTCGATGATGGCAAAGACTTTATTTTCTTATCCTCCCAGGAGGCAAGAGAAAATATTTATATTCCCTTTTTCCTGAAGCAACAAAACCATCAGGTTTCCAAATTTGGAAAATCCCGTTGTGCACATTCAGGCTCGCATTGCAGACTCCAAAATGAGAGGCATGGCCAGCGTCGGAGCAGAGGTCCAGGTGCCACACTGGATGGGGGTGCGTCTGGGATGCATCTGAGCCCCAGCTTCATGGCTCTGAAAGGCCTGGAAGGATCGGGAGGGGCTCAGATATGATGAAATACCGGAGCTTCCCACACTTTGCTTCCCAAACTTGCTACAGTGACACACAGAAGCAGTGACACTGGCCTGGGTGCCGCTTCGTCCACAGAGAGCAGAGAAGAAAAGCTCAGCCCCAAGAGCCAGGATGGGATACTGCGTCATGTCCACCATCAGACAAACGGGTAGAGAAGATGTGGTGTCTACGTGCAGCGGGGTATTATTCAGCCTTGAAAAATAAGGAAATCCTGCCATGCATCGCAGCTTGGATGAACCCAGAGGACACTGTACTAAGTAGAACAAGGCAGATGCAGAAGGACAAACACCACATGGTTCCCTTGCCGTGCGGGCCCTAGAGCTGTCCAGCGCGGGGAAGCAGAGCGGAAGGTGGGAGCCAGGACCAGGGGAATGGGGGGGGGTGCTGTTCGAGGGAGAAAGCTTCAGTTGTGCAGGATGAATGCATCCGGGGACCTGCCGCCCGCCCTGTGCCTGTGGCCAACGGCGCTATGCTTTGCCCTTGAAAGTCTGTTAAGAGGGTACATCTCATGTTAAGTGTTCTTACCAAAATAAAATAAGATTTAGGAAAAATAAAATTGATATTTTTTTAAAAAGAAGAAAAAGAAAATGCAAGCAAGGGCTTAGCCATGACAAAGTGGCCTCAAGGAGTGGAATTGCTGAAGGGGCCCCCAGGACTATGGAAGCCCCAGCCCCAGGCCCTGGCCATACTAGCCCCCCGGTGCACATCACCAGGCTGGTCCCCAGTGGGAAGTCTTGGGGGACGTGTGCTGGTCCTCAGGACCAGTGAGGCTCCCTTGCCCCGAGAAGATGTCCTTGTCTCCCTGGGACCTCAGTAAAGTTGCATTCTGGCAGAGGAAGCAAAGGCCAGCTCCCAGGGAGGCGGCCAGGAGGCTGGGGGCCCAAGCTGGGGAATGCCACCTCCCCCTGAATGGGATTGAGGCCTCTGTCACTTGTGACCAGGATATTTCTAACTGATTTGTTCTAATAAAAATAGCGTTTAAGATAGATAAAACATGAGGGCGTTTGTCATATTTGCTGATAAATTACTAAACATAATTTTTAAAATCAGCAATTATGTGAGATAAAACAATTAAAATTCCCTCATTCAATCTGTATCTTTTCCATTAAGGATCTTGCAACGCGATTCTATCATGACAAACTAAGTTCTGCTCTGCAATACGGGCCGATTACTTAGTGGACAAAGGGTGTTACCTATGAAGTGACCCAATCTGTGTGAAGTTCCCCAGGATCCTCCGGAAGAAAAAAAAAGTAGAAATCAATAAACACCTTTGAGTCCACAGATGGAAGACATTTTCAATGATGTTTCCACTGGTCTGAAGTGAAAAATAAAAACAAATAGAAAGTTAAATTCTCATTTTTCTACATTCTTAACCTCAGGAAGCGTTTTTTGTAAACAGTGGGGAAATAGTAGTGAAGTGAGCATGTGCCTCTGCGCCAAGCTCTTGGCCTGCGGATGGGAAGAGAGCCACCGCCAAACCTCCTGCCACCTCAGCACTTTTGCTGCCGTGTACCCATAAAAACCTTGTGGTCCCCAAGAAAGCAAACAGAGTTCTAGTTAAAATTCACAAAGAAAAGTTAAGAATTAAAAATCCACGCAGTTTTGACCTTACAATACCCTCTCACTCTTGCCCTTTGTGTGCCATCTTAAATCCAATTTCTTTCTGGGTCGTGTAAGAACGAGGTTTTCACTGGGAAATTCTACACCGCATTTTACTGGTCTCCACATATGCCTCAGTGTACAATGGCCTGAGTGCCCCCCAAACCCCCCTGTTCCAAGCCTCTGAGCCTGGAGTCTGTGTCCCCATCAGGCACACAGATACCAAGGGGAGCTCATTCATACAACAGTTGGGTTACTTTAGTCATAAAAGCCAACCAGTTGGCTGGTTAAACTTTTAAAATTTATTTGTCACCTGACTGGTTGTCTCTTCACATACATTTTATTTTATTTTATTTTATTTTATTTTATTTTATTTTTTTCACATGAATTTTAGAATTTATTTATGGCAATAATTTCATCTCTACTGAGGGAAATTACACGTTTTTTTGTCACTTAGTAAGGAGAACAGCATGGCTTATAATGCTTCTAGTGTGAATTCTTACCAGAACACAAACTCTAAGCTCAATCCCAGTAATTATGTTGGCCTTTACTGTTGACATATTTGCATTTTCCTTTTGCTTGGTTTGATTTTATATTTTCAAAATTGTCTACATTACTTAGTATATGTTTTAATATACACCATCTATGTATTTTTGAAGCCTATGTGGAAACAAATTTTTAATTCTTCAGAGAAAATGACTAAATAAATTGATAAGCTATATACCTTTGAGATTTTGTCATGAGTATCTACTTTTCTGCATAAAATGTCTGTGTAGATTGCCAATCACTACAAAAATTGTTGCAGACACCCTTGTTGTATGTGACTATTGACTGAAATACTGGTGAAACGTCTTTCCCGGTTGCTTCCCTGGGAGCCCTGTCACAGGCTGTTGTGGCTTCTGAGTGTGTGTGTGATTCTGTAACACTCATAATATTCCTCGACACCAGCATTTTCCAAACAACGAGCAGGAAAGCACCAGAGTCAGGAAACAGCTGAATGTCCACCAACAAGGAAATGGGAAAACCAAGGGTGGTACATTCATATAATGAAACTACTCAGCAATAAACTCGATCAGCTGCTGACACGCAGCGACACGGATAGATCTCAGAAACACTGCGCCAGCCACAGCACACGTGTGCCACAGGAGTCCACTTCCACAGGGTTCGGGGACACATGGGAAGCTGCTCCGTAGTCATGGAGACCAGATTAGCGGCTCTCTGGTGCCAGCAAGGGCGCGTGGAGACAGATGGACTGCAGGCCACAGAAAACATCTTGGGGATGCAGTGTTCTCTCTGCACATTTGTGGAAAAGGGATGTGTTTTGTTTATGTAAATTATACTTTACACTGTTGGTTGATTTTTTTTTTAAATGAGTGTCCTTTGAGATGTTCAGATGTGCTCGGCAAAAATGGAGTGACGTGGTGAGCTAACGCTGGGGACAAGCGGACAAGAGCAGTTAAACTGATTCATTTGTGCAGGAATTCCCAGACTGCAGTGAATGTACGGAGGGAAAGACTCTGCCCGCGGTCCTGAGGATGGAGCAGGAAGAGCGCCCTCGCTCACAGCTGCTCTGAAGGGCGCCAGGCATCTACACAGCGGCGTCTACACCACCAGGGCCACCATACACCCTGTCTGGAAAAATGTTTCCCCCACACGCCACAAAAATCACAACAGCAACCAGGTGGACTAAATTGAAAAAAAAAAGTCAATGAAAAGCTGGTGCTGTTGGGTATTTGGGATGGTTGTCCTAAAAGTTCAGTCTGACCTCCAATCCTTAAGCACACACCTCTCGGGTGTTTCTCTATTTCATTCTTACACTCAGACAATCAGACATTCCTTAAACTGTCACCACGGCATTCCTCAGCCTGAGAAAACCAGCTTTCCTCTTCATTATGGAATAAAAGCTAGGAAAATGCCATTATTCACAAAAATGGGAGTCTATACACTTTATAGACTAGTATTATTTTAATATGAACATTCTGGGGGGAAATCAGTTATATTTTCCTGAAGTATCTTCTTGGCAGTCTGTTAATGACAAGGCAGATGACTGCCGGGCACTGCTCAGGAGACAGTCTGCATCATACGGCAGCCAAGGATGGAGGGGCAGCCCCAGAGGCTGGGGTGACAGATGAGCACCTGCTCCTCCAGGCAGGAGAGTGGTGGCCGGAGCCCGGGCATGCCTGCTCTTGTGTCCCCTTGAAACTGAGGCAAAATAACAATGCAGCTTCTAGTAATTCATACCCCTCCAAAAGAGGATGATTTCTCATAATATTCCTAACTTAACAACAACAGCAACAACAAACCAAGAAACCACTCTTTGACACTTGAAAAACCAAATCCAAATTCACACGTCTTGGAGTTTGTCGATGGAAAGGTGACACAGAAGCTCCCCAAACCCGTCTTTGGGGGGGTTACACAGCGGTTCCAGTGATTGTAGTAGGAAAAGCCATCCACGTGTTCAAATTAAAATCTAGAGAATAAATTGTTGAAACATTTTCTTCCATCAAAAATAAAATTAAGTAAGAAAATACTGTAATAAGAAACTTACCTCAAAAGGATCTGTTTTGAAGAGCCGCAGAATCAGAAGAAACCAGGCCATAATCTTTTGAACCAGTTCTTGAAATCGTCCACTCTCGTTGTATCTGTTGGTCTTTCTTTAATTCTATTAACTGACTTTCAAATCTTCCCATAAAAAGTGTATAATTTATATTCTCTCGCTGCAGGAATATGAGGCCCATAGTCCTTGGAAGCCTGTATCTGAGAACTATCTGGACCACATTATACATTGATTTGCTCTTGGCTTTGAAAATGGTTTTAATTCTGTTTGCAACCCCATTTAAAGTATCTATTAAAATGCTCTGGTATAATCTATGTGCCTGGCTTTTGAAACCTGCTCCAGCAACAAAAATGCCATTTGCATAATGCCCGTGTCAGCTAATGGTGCATAGCAGTGTAATCACAGACTTGCAGAAAATCAATAGTTGTACTGACTGAAATATTGTAAAGGGGTGAAGAAAATAAGAATTTTTAATTATTTTTAATGCCTTGGCTATTTAAACTTACCAGTCTTTTAAAATGGATTTCTCTAACAGGACACAGGGATCTGTCTGCTACCAGTTTGCTTGGCGACACGAAGGTGAGTTTTCTGCCTCGTTGTGGCCCTTCCAGTGGATGACGCAGCCAATGGGATAGGGCCCCAGAGCCAGGCCCAGGCATTAGCTTGTGGCTGGTGCCCTTCATAACAGGAGGCTCCCCAAGTGCATGTAACACGAGTCTTCACAGCAAGGCGGCATGAAAAGAGTTAGTCCTACAGGAAGATTTTTGCTCTGTAATTCTGGAGTAAAGAATTGAAGGCATTTATGTGGCAATTAAGTATGAATGTGCTCATTTCCTACAGGCCAGCTATGTGACTCTCACCCGGGGAAATCTTCCACCGACTCAGCACCCCACAGACGATGCAATCAGAGCTTCGGTGGGGCTGACGTGCGGCCGCGCTTCCGGATAGGAGGGAAGATCACGTCGTGTGCTTGACAAGTGAGCATGTTTCTGTGGGGGGGTAAGGCTATAAGACAGCCATGACCCACTCCAGATTTTTGTGCCATCACTGTAATATGTTATCCTTAGAATAATTAGGTTTCCAGTTCATGGAAATGCTGAGAAAGTGTAGATTTTGCTGGGTGCAAGGAGATGAGCATTAGTTTCCTCCGTTAGTCTTGGTTTCTACCTTCTGGTCTTCTGTGCACAATGCAGCCACAGGCCCGGTTTTGGGAAGTGTGGCCGCTGGGCAGGCCCTCTCAGGTCCCTGGTTCCTACTTAGGAAGAGAGGTCCCCATTTCTGAGGTTCCCCATTTGTGAAGGTCCTCATCAGCAGAGCAGATGGGGAAAGCTGAGGAAAATCTTTCCCTTTTTATGCACATATAAACAGAAGGCCATCCACAGGCTTGCTGGCTTTCTTCCGTCCCTGTGGGACCCCATAGCGGGAGCCTCCAATGCCCGTGGAAGCACAAGGAAACGGATGGTAGATTCAGGGGACCCGCCTGGCGAGCGGATGTTGGTGCCGTGGGTGGAGCTGCCTGTCCCGCTGCAGAGTCTCTGTGCGGCCCTGCAGGACCTTCTGCGCGTTTTCACAGCATCGTGTTGTATGAACCACTCCATGCATGCATCACACGTGTTTGTCTGAAATCACATAAAGAAATATAATCTGTGAGGAGTCTGGATAGCAGCGTGGCTCTAGTCCTCTCTATGTCATGGGTTCCCGGGGGCCAGGGTTAGATGCCTGTCCCACGTCCTGCTGACAGAGCAGGCAGGTGGTGCCTCCCAGGCAGGGCCCCTCCCTTCTGTGCCACATCATCCACAGCGCCATCAAGCGGCTACGAAGAGCGTGCACGTGGACGCCTGTGGCCCACGCATGGCCTCACACCTATTTTTTTTTTTTGGCCCACACTGTACTTTCAAAGAAAATGTAAATAGTTCTAATATATAAAATTTGAGAATGCTCACATTAAAAGTGTCTAGATCCTGGCTTCTCCAGAAAAATCAGTAGCTCCAACCCTCCAGCTTGGCAGGAGCTGCGTGGGCTGAGAAACAATGACCTTACAGGATGGTCGTGAGCTCTCCGTATGCCCAGGCCCTTCCAGGCCCATCCACTTACTTACCACTCAGCCCCCCGAGGTGGGCAGGTAGCCACCCTGCTTTAGAGAAATGATGGTGACCTTGTCCTCAGAGCAACACCAGAGCCTCAGAGTGAACCCGGAGCACCCCCCTGCCTGAGGGTTCAGCTCCCACTCCTCCATGATTCCCCTAGTCTCATAGATAGAGCCTTTGACTCACTATTATTTTTTTAATTTACAAGGTTGCTGTAGGAATTTCCCCCAGAGGCAAGCCCAGCCAAGGTGCTGACATCGGACTGCCAAGGATGTGAGGCAACAAGAGAGGTGATGGGGGTCCTGGGACATGGGACACAAAACGTTTGGATCCATGCTGTCTGGGGTAACAGGTGCCAGCCTCTAGAAAGTTCTTCAATAAGTTTTCAATGGGGCATGCACATTTAGAGAAAATACATTGTTTACTGACACCATTTCAGCTAAGCATTAGGAAAAAATTAAGAAATGTATAGCTTCTTGGGGCGCCTGGGTGGCGCAGTCGTTAAGCGTCTGCCTTCGGCTCAGGGCGTGATCCCGGCGTTCCAGGATCGAGTCCCACATCGGGCTCCTTGGCTGGGAGCCTGCTTCTTCCTCTCCCACTCCCCTGCTGTGTTCCCTTTCTCGCTGTCTGTCTCTCTGTCACATAAAAAAAAAATCTTAAAAGAAATGTATAGCTTCTTGTAAAATGTTCTTTTATTGAGCAACTGGCTTGCATATTTCAAGAATTTAGGATTAAAGTTATTCCTTATGTGCAAAGTAATATAAATGATGATCATTAAAAAAGACATTAGAGGCATTGATTAAATTATGTTGTTTTATAGGATTTGTTCAGCACATTAAAGTGTTTAAAGATCAATATGTTTTTGCTGTTGACATAAAGAGAGAAGACAAATATTAGTAGCAATTCACTTTTTGAACTGAATCTGTTTTGCTCTTATTTAAGATTTTTTTCTTCATGACACCAAAAGCAAAGCAAAATTTTTTAAAAAGTAGGACTATAGTGGGGTGCCTGGGTGGCTAAGTCGGTTAAGTGTCCAACTCTTGATTTTGGCTCAGGTCATGATCTCAGGGTCTTGAGATTGAGCCCCTCGTTGGGCTCTATGCTTAGGCGTGGAGTCTGCTTAAGATTCTCTTGTTCCCTCTCCCTCTACTCCTCCCCCTCCCTCTCTAAAAAAAATGTAAAAATAATGAATAAATTAATTAATTAAAAGCGGGACTAAAGCAAACTACAGAGCTCCTGCACAGCAAGGAAAACCATCAGTAAAATGAAAAGGTAGCCTGTGGAATGGGGGAAAATAGTCGCCAATCATATAAGAGTTAACATACAAAATATGTAAGGAACTCATACAACCAAGTAGGGAAAAAAATCCAATTAAAAAATGAGCAGAGGACCTGAATAAACATTTTTCCAAGTAAGACATGCAGATGGTCAACAGGTACGTGAAAAGGTGCTCACCGTCACTCAGCATCAGGGACACGCAGATCAAAACCACAATGAGATGTCCCCTCACACCTGTCAGAATGGCCATTAACCAAAAGATAAGAAATAAGTGTTGGCAAGGATGTGGAGAAAACCCTCGTGCACTGTTGGTGGGAATGCAAACCGGTGCAGCCGCTGTGGGAAACGTATGGAAGTTCCTCAAAAAACTAAAAATATAACCACCATATGATCCAGTAATTCTGTTCCTGGGAATATATCCAAAGGAAATGAAACAGTATCTCCAAGAGATGTCTACACCCCATGTTCATTGCAGGATTATTCACAGTAGCCAGGACAGGAAAGTAGAGTGTCCATCAACTGATGAATGGATAAAGAACGTGTGGTACACGTTTATAATGGAATATTACTCAGCCATGAGAAAGGAAGTCCTGCCGTTTGCAGCAGCATAGATGGGCCTTGACAGCATTATGAAATAAGTCAGACAGAGAAAGATAAATACTGTCTGGTGTCACTTATACGTGGAATCTAAAAGAAACCAAAAAACAAAAAGCTCAAACTTGCAGAAGCAGAGAGTAGAATGGTGGTTGTCTGGGGCTGGCGGCGGTGGGGGAAATAGGGAGACTTGGGTAAAAGCATACAAACTTCAGCTATAAGATGAATAAGGTTTGAGAACCTAAGGCATGACACAGTGACTATAGTTGCTAATACTGCATTGCGCACTTGAAATATACTGTAGTAGGACTTAAATGTGCTCACACACAAAAAAGAAATAAAGATGTGGGGTGATGCATATGTTTAACTAGACAGAGCGAATCCTTTCACCGCACATAGACCAGATCACCACGACGTACACTTTAAATATTACAATTTTGTCATTTGTTCCTCAGTAAAGATGAAATTTAAAAACTTTTTCCTTCAAAAAACTGAGAACCAGAAAATCCCCAAAAGCATTTAAAAAGTAATTAAATACCTGCTAAGACCCACTTTCCTGTGAGATCGTAGCAATGCACTTTGCAGAAGTTCCACATCACCAACGCGAGCGCCACTCGCTCCCTCCCTTGCAGACGCTATTTCGAGGAGATGTAATTCGGTCTGTCGAAAGTATCTTGCCTAGAGACAGACGTGCGCTCAAGTCTCTCCCAGAGCACATCAGAGAGAGACTGCAATACCCTGCTAAAATCGTAGTTGCTTAATCTGGACTCAGCAGGACCACACATAAGACTGGCGTTTTGAAAATGTGGAAGAGGACCTGTTGGGGTGAATCAATGTAAGCATCAGATGCAATTCAGAAGTCCTCCGTCAGGGAGTGGGGGTCATGGAAATCTGGTGGTTATGACAAACGTTTCCCAAGTGCTTACCGGCAAGACAGTGGAACCCCGCGTGGACCTCCTGGTCTCAGGGCACTACCCGCTTTCCCTTTCCTTTGTTAGGATCCATATTTGAGAAGAAGAGACAATACGCAATTTAATAACTGCTTTGGTGATGGGGTGCCTGGATGGCTCAACCCGTTAAGTGTCTGACTCTTGATTTCGGCTCAGTCATGATCTCAGGGTCGTAAGATCAAGCTCCGTGTGGGGCTTGCTCTGGGCATGGAGCCTGCCTAAGATTCTCTCTCTCCCTCTGCCCCCCCCAAATAATAATAAATAAAAATAAAACAACTGCATTGAGGATGCTGGTGTACCTCCTGGATCTCCCTCCCCACCTGGCCTTCACCCCCAGCTGCTGGGAGTACCTTTGCCGACAGCGCCCAGATGGGTCTCTCCTCGGGAACTGCCCTCAGCAAAGGACACTGCCTCACCCGGCCCTCCCTGAACGGTGCAAGGCCCGGACCCTTTACCTCTCAGAAAAGCCACGTCTGCTCAGACCCGAGCCCACGGAGGCTGCTGCTGCAACCAGTCACAGCCGACTCTGCCCTGCCAGTCCTGCTGCCCTAACGCCCTCACGAGGTGACTGGCTCCCAAGAGGGCACCTCAAAGATCCTGCCTGCAAATCTCCCTTCAGACTCTGTTCTCTAAGGAATCCTGCCAGTGTGGCTTCATATTTTATAGGAGTGTTGCAGATATAGCAAACTGTCCCAACCGTCATTAAATTGTCATGTGCTGGCCTCAAGATTTTCTCTTAGAGGGTGGTATTAACTGACATTGACAAAGGAATGCTATTTTTGTTCAATGGTGACAAAATTCACATGACATCAAAACAGCTGTCAAGCAGTCAATTTCGTGGAGACAAAAATTATAAAATTAATTATTTTGAAGCATCATTGTCTGTTTTGGGGAGGTATTTAATTACTTGAAATTTATGGCTATTAAATTCAAGTGCGCTGCCTGAATTTAATAATTAATTAACAAAGCATAACAGTGCTTCCCTTTCCAGGTGCGCTTGGAACAATCTCGATGAAGGGGAATCTTGCCTTCAAGCACATTGTGAGCTGTTCTTATCAAAAACCAGTCTATGTTCTACGAGTTTTCGATGGAATTTGGAAGAAAAACATGCCGCTTCCGAGCTGATTTTGGAGGCAAGGCACTCTGGATGCATTCAAGATGCATTCTGGATGCATCTGAGCAGCGAGAGCAGGGAGCAGGGTGAGGGACAGATCCAGAAGCAGTGCCGTGCCCATCCCCACCTGACACCGCCCGCCACGGAGCACTCGTTTTAGAATCCACTTCAGAGTAATGCCACTGAAGGTCAAACGGCAGGATGGGGGACTGAGTCAAAGTAGAGTGATCAGGTGCAAGATGAGACATTTTCTATTTCTTCTGGCTCCCAAAGCTGCCCAGCCTTGCCAAGCTGTGTCCCTGGGGCCCCGAGAATTGTGGGCCCAGAGTGGGGAGCCCCCCATTCTGGGAGTGGCACCTGCTGCATGAAAGGCAAAGGCAATGGGCACCGCTGGTCTGAACGGTGCTTCTCCTCTGGGCCAACGCTTTTCTGACCTCCCCTAGTCTAAGTAAAGGGAGGTGGGTCAACAGAAAGGGTTTCCAGCAGTGCATGTGGGTCCTTGAGGAATGTGGCACGGAGTTTTGCATTTCTTTACCTCGAACTTCTTGGAGAAAGTTACCAGCAGTTCAGTGAGAGCCATGTGACTGGCTCACACGGTGCCCAAGGAGCCACGGGCAGAAAGCAACCAATGAATCAGTGGCAGGGATGGAGCCACGATGGACGCAGACCATACATTATGTCAACCGGTGCAAATCAGCAGAGCTCCCCTGTTAAAGACGGAAGGGAGGGAGGAGGGAAGGGCCATGGCCAGTATTTATAAAATAAAAAAATCTAGCATCTTGCCACCTACAGGAGGCGTACTTGAAATAAAAATTCCTGTGCATTAGAAAGTAAGCTGTGCCCTGCTGATGCTGACGGAGAGAACGAGGATGGACACTAGTGGGGATCCAGGATTTCAGGGACCACAGGAACCCTCCACGGCTTCACCCTGGCTGAACAGCCCCGGGCATCAGCTTAAGTCTAACACGCATGGACGTTCTGTGGGTTGGAACAAAAACGTTTCCAATTGTGTGTGACCTACTTTACCTAAGTTTGCCGACGGCCAGGTACACACATTCTGGTTTCCTCTCTCTCCAGCTCCCACTTTTGTCCCCTCCCTAGTTTAGCCCCAGTACAGAGGTTCCCTCTGAGGATTTATTTTTAAACTGATAATATTATGTCCCCAAAACAAAACTGCAAAAAACCCAATTGTATAGCAAGAATAAACTGACAAATTCCCTGACAAGAGCCGGCTTCCAAAATACAAGTGAAGATACAGCTCAATAAGATCAATTTTCCACACAACTTAGAAATGGGTTCTCCTTCTAAAAGTGGCATTTCAACCACTGGAAAGCATCAGCTGTCACTGTCTAGCTGGAGGGGTTTGGGAATGTCCAGCTGTGATCAAGCCGCCTAAATCCCATGGAGGAGGAGCAGATGGCTTGGACTCAAAGGTGCTTGTCGCTCAGGGAAGCTGAGATCACAATGAGTTCGTTGTGTCTTGTCTGAAGAGTCAGTATTTGTCAAAGAGAAGCATGTACGAGTACTGTAGACCACTGGCCCGCAGAGTCAGGACTTGCCAGTGTCCCAACCATGTGCGGGGTGAAGCTGTCTTGCCGGCCGGCGCTGGAGGCCCTCGTACGGGAGTGATGGATGCGTCAGCCACCGCAGGACAGCTCAGTTTCTGATTCAGAGCCGTGTCCTAAGGCTGCCGCCTGGCAAGATGCCATCCAAGCATCTTACGCACACCTGTTTTCCACCCAAAGCAGTCTCCTAAGAATGACTGGCTTCTAGTATTGAAGAGAGGATGTGTTGAAGAGAAGAACTGAGCTTCTGTGCTTCACTCGTTGGAAAGTAATAAACTGGCATTTTGGTTTATACATCAGTCTCTTGAGAGTTTGGTTAACTTGAGTTAACTATGGATGCTACCCTGGACTGAAGACCCTACAGTTCCCAGGAGAACACGTCTGAGTAGCCAGCAGGCACCTTCTTCGGCATCAGAGCGGGGTCAAGGCTTCAGCACTGATGAAAATGACAGAAAATGCAGAATCCGCCCTCCACCAATACCCCCAGAACCCTCTTTGTATTTCACTTTCCATCAGAAACCATTTTCTCCGAGGAGGAAGTTCCTAGATGTTTTGTTTTCTGGGTCTCACTCCAGCACAAGCATCTCCTTCAGAACTAGATATCCCAGAGGGAGGATTCAGAATGACACAGAAGCCCTCATTCTCTTTGAAAAAAGCTGTCACATACTTCACTGCAAATGATCAGAATCATAGTTTAATCCATTTCAAGTCACCGGTCACAATATTGAAAACTTCTGCCTGAGGGAGTACACACAAAGTGGATTCGTTCTTCTAAGCTCATCAAGATAAACTTCTGTATTAGTAATAATGCCAGAAATAAGGAACTTATTTTAAATAATGACCACAGTTTCTGGAACTCTCCCACCTTTTATTTGTCTAAACTTTTCTTTCCCCATTGAATTGTTAACATTGGTACAAAACAGTTCTTCCAGATTTGTTTCTTTCAAAACGAATTTATTACACATTTAGTTCTCCTAAAATGTGCCAGACTGACAAACTATAGATCTCTCAACTCTAAATCTGTAAACTGAGAGTCTTGTTAGAAAAATGAGTTGCATTAAGGGAGAAAATAAGTTGCATGAGGGAAAACGGGATTTGTCCTGAGCGGAGAGCAGCCGTGGCGTTTGAGGTGTGACCAGAAAGAAAAGAAAAGAGTATTTGCTTTCTATTGTTTGAGATGAGTTACGTCTTGTACCCTCAGGTTCAGGCTGAAAGCTGTGAGCAGAGTCAGGAGAAGGGGCTGACACTCCTCACCCTTCCTTGGGGCGCCTATGAGGGTTTCTCAGCTAACCCCCCAGTTACCCCCATTTCACAGACGTAGGAATAGAGGTGCAGGAGGTTTCAGAATTCACCTTTTATCGGCTACACATCAGTTACCTGGACACCTGACAGCAAGAGGAAGAAGAGGAAATGGACACGCAGCCCACGGGGGTTCGGGATTAAATCAGGGGTTCTGCACAGATGCTTCCTTCGGCCAGCAGCATCTGCCTGCTGGGGGGGGAGGTGGGCTCAAGGGGGGTGTCTAGCTGGACTGGTGCAGAGAAAGAGTGAGCTCGCTGCACTGTGAGGGACACAGAAGAGGAAAGGGTGTCCGATCGTTCTGTGCGTTCACGTGAGGTGCCGGATCTAGGGCTGCTGGTGGAAGCAAAACAGGGAAGCAGGCGGCAGACGGATAGAATTGGAACAGGCGGAAATAGATTTTTAAACCCAATTTCCATTTTTCCATTTGGCTTTGTTAAGAGGAAGTTTTCTGAGTTGAGGCCCCCCTCCCACTGAGCGGGGAGCCTGACATGAGGCTTGATGCCACGACCCCAAGATCATGACCTGAGCCGAAATCAAGAGTCCGAGGCCCAGCCAGCCGACTAAGCCACCCAGGCACCCGGAATCCCTTTTAAAAAGTCATTTAGTTACTGTGAGCACTTGGTAACTGTTAACAGCACCAAAACTATTCGTGATAATTATTGGTCATAATCATTGACAATTTATAGCAAGAGGCAGCAAATTATGGCCCACAACCCACTTTTAGGCAGCCTGCGAGCTAAGAATATTTTTTACATTTTTAAATGTAAAATGGGGGGAGAAAAGGAGACCATTATTTAGTGACATGTGAAAGTTAACTGAAATTCAAATTGTGTCTGCAGCACATGTCCAAAATAAAGTTTTATTGGAACACAGCCATGCTCCCCCATTTACAGATGGCCTGTGGCTGCTTTCCTGTTCCCATGGCAGACTGAGGAGCTGCGACAGAAGTTTGCAAACCGCACACGTTTACCATCTGGCCCTCCACGGAAGGTGTGCCAGGCTGTGACAGAACAAAGTATTCGTTTCTTCCTTAGGTCACTCCATGCCTGTTATCAAAATGTCGCGGATGGCCAGCTATGAAGACATGCATAAGTTTATCAAAGATATTTGGAAAAGAGAGAGAAATCAGAACCACACGAAATGGGTAGTTGTGAAATAAAAGTTAGGGGCACCTTCCCAAGATGGATTTGAATTTCACATTCTGCAAAGACTCACGGTTCTTAGATGTGCTCTGGGATTTAGAGGGTGAGTTCATATCCACAGTGTGCGTGAAAGAGCAACACTGCACAGGAGAGTCAAAACCCCAATTAAAGTGGAAAGGTTTGGAAAATGCTACATGGACGCAACACCTGGACCCTCATGTTCATTGCGGCATTATTTACAGTAGTGAGGATATGGGAGCAACATTCATGCCCATCGTTAAAGGAATGGATAAAGAAGGCGTGGTATATACATACGTGGAATATTATTCAGCCATAAAAAGGAAATCCTGCCATTTGCAACAACATGAATGGACCTGGAGAGCACAATGCCAAGTGAAACAAGTCAGTCTGAAAGAGACAAATACTGTATGATCTCATTTGTATGTGGAACTTGAAAAAAAAAGAAAAGAAAGAAAGAAAAAACCCAATGTCATAGAAAAGGAGATCAGATTCGTGGTTCCCAGAGGCAGGGATGAAGGGGAAAGGGATTGGAGGAAAGTGGTCAAAAGGTACAAGCTTCCAGTGAGGAGACAGGAACTAGGGTGTGAGGTACGCGTGGACCGTAGTCACCACGGCCGCGTGATGCACAGGGTTACGGGAAGCAGCTCTGAAGGGATGAGCTCTCCTGGGGATCTATTTCAGATGATGGATGCTCACTACATTGACAGTGGTGACCATTTCACAATATCTGTAAGTCAAGTCATTGTACTGTATGTCCTTAATAAAACTGGAACAAAGTTTTTAGAATGGACAGGTTTCTGCTCACATCACAATAACGCTGCTGGGATTGTCCACTCGGCTGATTGCTAAGCAATGTTTTCTTGGGAGTGGGGTGAGGTCCAGAATGACAACAGCTAGTGGCCGATGATGGACATTATAACAGGCATCCTCAAGATACAAGAAGCTAAGATCATGGCAGAAACGTGTGCCACGTGCAGGATGCAGCCCTCCATGGATGCCTGGTGTGCGCCGTCCCAGAGGGCTGAGTTGGAATTACTGACTCACGTTTCTATTACGCTGCTGCTCATTTGTTTCTTGGATTTTTTTTTTTTTAGGGGTTGGTTTTTTTGCTTTTTAGAATGCTTGCTACATCTAAGAAACCAAAGAATCAATGTGACATAGTAAAACTTTGACTCCTTTGAGTTTAAGAGAACATTGGCATCACTGGGCTGGGATTGTTTCTCTTTGGCACACGCTGCACCAAGGTGCAGAGAAACCCCCAGGTTCTCACCCACCGCCACCTTTCAGGTTCAAAAAATATAGTTTTAAAATATAGACCTGATTTCCATCCTTGACCATGAGTCAGGTTGCTTATATTCATAAGGCACAAAGAACCCAAGCAGCAAAATGATCATTAACGTGGAAATATATCATTAGCCACAAGGGCCTGGATCAGAGTTATAAACCCTCAAGGGCCTGTGAAACCATCCAGAGATTTGAAAAAAGGAAGAAAAAAATGTGCATTTCAAAACTAATCTCTATTTAATTAACTGTTTACAAAATATAGCATTGGGTCAGCAATTTAACTGAGTTTTCTCTGATAGAGTTGTTGGCTGGGCGTGTCATGGGGGCCACACCCTACTCTCGGTCCCTGCCTTTCCCGCATTTTCACTTTAGGGAAAGAGAAAAAAATGACAAACATGAAGTCGGGTAAGACCAGAGCTATGAACAGAAATCCCACAGGGTAGGAGAACCCAGGGGTCAGGTGGAGGTGACCTCTGGCAGAGAACTGTGTGAGGAGGGGCCACCCCACATCCAGGGAAGGGGAACAAATCACATTCGCAGTTCTAGATTTTCTAGTTACCACATTGTGAAACTAAAAAGAAGCAGGCGGGCTTAATTTTAATACCATATTCTGTTTAACTCATTATACCAAAATATTATTATTTGGACATGTAATTGACATCGACAATTTTAATGAGATTTTTGCTGTGTGGACATGATTAAAGCTGATTGAAATAGACAATAGTGTAGCATTAATCTAGGTGAAGCGGGTTTTATTGGCACTTTTGGCCAGGCAGGACTTCAGGAAGCCATTCATCTTTCTTTTGAGAATCTTTTCCTAATGTACAGGCCAGAAGGATTCCTGATTGGGATATTTGGGAATATCTCACATGAATTATTTTAGAACTGCTTTCTTAGGTAACTTGCAATTTCTAGTATGATCAAAGCCTGTTATATCTCTCCCCGCAAAGAATTTGTACTCATAAAATGTGTGTAAACTGGTAAGGAAGTGGGAAGCAGAAAATGAGATTCTGTAAAACAATTAGGCCATGCACCTCTAAGAACACACGTACATCCAGTTCACTAGAACATGTTCGGAGGCAGTGCTGACAGACTTGCTCCTGGCTGCCACTAACTGCAGACCCAGAGGACCCTGGTGAGCACTAAATGTCACGAAGTCGCACCCTTGCTGGAGGCCAGGTCGCGCATCTCCCTGGGAATCCGCCCTGTGACAGAGGAACAATAGAAGGAGCTGTTTCCCAAATTTAGGAGAGGATTAAGAATGACCTGGATGCTTGCTGACAATACAGATTTGGAGCCCAAAGCAGGGAAATCTTGCATGAGCAACCACTGTGGATCGAAGTGAAATTTCCAGTACCAAGGAGGAAGAGAGGGAACCTGGGGTTCCTGCCCTCCCCGCCACATCCCTCTGCACCTCCAGCTCCCAGGTGCCTCCCTGTCCATTTATAGCAAGGGGAACACGGGGACATGCCGGTCAGGGCAGATACTTCTGTTTCTTGGCTACAAGGGATCCTGACCCTAGGTTTCAGAGTCCACCTGCTGCTGGCAAACAAAAACTACTTTTCTCTTGGGGTGTGTGTCAGCGATTATGAAAGTGAGTGCCCTGGGACATTGTGAAATCCTTACACGGGAGAAGCCGCCCTGGCTTTTGGTCTCTGTGAGATAATCATCCCCATAGCAGGCTCTCTGCCAGCCAGGACCTGCTGCACTTCTCTGCCTTGTGTTTTAAAATATGGTGTAATTAGAATATGAGCAGACATGTCCTGAGGATGAAAACAAGATGGCAGATAAGCCCCTGAGAAGATGCCTAATGCCATTAACTGTGAGGAAAGTGCAAATTAAAACCATGCGGGATATCACTACAGACCTAACGGTATGGCTGAAATAAAAAATATCAACAACACCAAATGCTGGTGAAGATTCAGAGGCACTGAATCACTCCTGCACCCTGGAGGGAGTGTGCATTTGCTCAGTCACTCTGGAAAACAGTGCGGAAGTTTTTACAGAGCTAAACACACAGTCACTGTATGACCAAGCAAGGACACCTTGAACATTTATTCCGCGGAAACGGAGGCTTATGTTCACGCAAAAACCTATATGCAAATGTTCAGAGAAGCTTTATTCATAAATCTATAAACACCCCAGATGCCCTTCTGTGGGTGAATGGTCACAGACTCTGGTATCTCCGTACCATGGAATTCTACTCAGCAAGCAAAACTGACCATTTATTTATGCAACAGATTACAAAGGAGTTCTACTGAGGGAAAAAATCCAATTCCAAAAGGTTACTATTAAAAACCAATTCACCTGAGTAAATTTTAAAGATTTTATCGGCTTTATTCAATGATTCGTGAATTGGGCAGCATCACATCTAGCAGATAGGACAGAGACTCATTTCACACATGGTACAAAACAGAAGACTTGTACAGGCAGAAGTGGGCAGGACAAAAAAGTTACTAGCAACGAGTGGATTGTTTTAGGCAAGGCCACCTTCCTTTGGGGGAAGGCCAAGGGTCCATCGGGCAGATGACCTCACTAGTGCTGACCAGGTAATCCCAGACTGACTGGTTAAGATTACACTCCTGGGAAAGGCTGAAACCATAATTAGGTTAGATGTGAAGTCTTGGTTTGGTGACATGAACTTATCCCAAGTGACTCCATTTTGGGCCTGTTTTCTCTGTCTCTTTTTTTAAAGTAATCTTATGGGACTCGAACTCACAACCCTGACATCGAGTTACTTGCTCTACTGACTGAGCCAGCCAGGCACCCCTGTTTTCTCTTTTTAACCATACCATATGATTCCATTTTTATATCATTCTTGAAATGTCAGAATTATGGAGATGGGGAATAGACTAGTGAAGAGGAATGATTGCCCAGGTTAGCGATGGCGTGGGGAGGACAGGGGTCACCCGAGGGGGTCTTGTGGTGATGAAAATGCTGTGTCTTGACTGTGTTAGTGTCAATGTGCTGGTTGTGACATTGTCTGGTAGTTTTGGAAGACATTACCCTCTGGGGAAATTGGGTGATGGGTGCTTAAGTTGGGTCTGTATTATTTCCTACAACTACATGTCAATGTACAGTTTTCTTTAGATGAAAGTTTAGTTTAATAAGATATGGTGTAACTGTAGATGTCTTATGCACCCCAGCCTGCCCACACACACAAGTATACTGTCCCCTTACCCTCATAGGCATTCGAATTTCTGAACTCTTCTAAACGGCAATTAAGTGGCCCAAATGATTAATTCACCATTTGAAAGTTGTTATTAGCTGCTGTTTGTCAAAAGAGTCTATCATTTTTATCCATTTCATGTCACTGAATCATTACCCCTTATCCATATCACTGAGGGCACACAGCCAAAAGTTTTGTATAATCTTTTTTAGTTCTATCTAAGCAACATTTATGATAGGAAACAGATGCTGAGATGGTTTTGTTGAACCGCGTATGACAGAATGACTAAGCAGGAAAAGTAGATGATGCTGGGGGCAATGAGACTCGGAAGATGGGAGACCATGGCCCACAAAGCAATGACCATAAATGAGGTATTTCAAGTAGGCAAGATTGCTTTCGTGACAGTGCCTACAATTTGCAAGCAAGTGCAACCAGGGAATCAGGGTTGAACAGTCAGAGGGCTCACACATGTGGGTGATGAAGAATAAGACCCCAGTCCACAAGCAAGGAGAGCCACCACATAAATGTGATCTTCCATTTCATCTTTCCTAGAAACACAAAAAACCCAAGTCAAAAACGAATGCACAGCCAGCACACTGAGCAAGCTGGCTCCACAGCTGAACAGGCCGTGGGTGCGCCCAGTGAGTAACAGATGAATAATGGAACACTTGAAAGGCTAAGACATTCGTATAATCATGGAGCCTGCTGAGGAGGGAGCAGCTGTAATGAAAGCCACAGGGAAAACACAGAACAGAGCATCCTGGGTAATCCTCTAATCACACTTCTTAACAAGAGAAAAGCCCTTTCAGGCTTGTACCTTTCATTCCCCTAGAAACTCATCACTGGATTTCCAAAGAACAAAATTAAATCCAATGAACAGTCTTTAGAATTTTTCTTTACTCATTTGGAAAGACAAAGGGTAAATATTCCAGGAAAAAAAAAAACATCAAGTTCTACAGTGTTCCATAAAGGACTCTTTTCTTTGTCCTGAGCTCAGAGCTTTCTGAGTTAAAAACCAGTATGAATATCCTCTCCAAGGTAGACTGGGCCCAGTGGCCTCAGACCCCCACGGCTCTGGGTTGGTCCCACCCATAGTTGCTCCGTGGCCACCATTTCTACTCATCACTAGCTGGGTGGAGTCACTCTATTCACGGCTTTGGATAATGCTCTAATCACGTGCGATTTAGTACAAAATGCGGATCGAGCTCCTGGTTTCTCGCATTCATTCCTGACATCCCATGGAAACAATTTTAATGGAAAGAGACAACATTGCAAACATACACCATCTTCTCTGTGAGTTACCCCAATACCTGTGCCATCTTTCTCCTTGTTCCAGTTATGGATTGCTGCAAAGATCAGTATTATAAAACAACGTCCACTTTATAATGCCCTTTGGATTCTGCAGTCAGGAATTTTGGCAGGGGCTTCTTTCCTCACTCATCCGACACCTGGCCTGGAATGACCCGAGGCTGGGCTCACCCAAGCCTGAGCTCTTGCACGTGGCTTCTCTGTGAGGCTTGACCTTCCTCCCAGCATGGCTGCCTCAGGTCAGGTAGGCTTCTTACATGGGGGCCCTCCCATTCAGTGGTGTGGTCTGTGTCCCCCACTTTCTATCTGGGCAGGCTTCTGGCTGCTTTGACCAACAGAATATAGTGGAGGGGACCCTTTGTGACATGAGGCCATCCTGCATCAGCCGGCTTCCACACTACCCTCTAACTGACCACAGATACAGGGACCAACCAGGCTGGCCCAGACTGGACTGCCGGCCCAGATGACTCAGTAATCAGATCTGCAATAATCAGATGGTTGTGGTTTGAAGCCACCATTTGCTGGCAGAAGCTAGTGGGTATGCACGTATTTGGGTCGGTACTTTATGATGTCAATAGCCTCACCAGAGTTCCAGCTCCGTGAAGAAAGGCGCCAGGTGCACTCTGCTCACCATCTCGTCGCTGGGGTTTAAAACAGCACCTGACACAGGGAGACTCTCAGTAATGATTTATTTTTTTTTAAAGATTTTATTTATTTATTCGACAGAGATAGAGACAGCCAGCTAGAGAGGGAACACAAGCAGGGGGAGTGGGAGAGGAAGAAGAAGGCTCATAGTGGAGGAGCCTGACGTGGGGCTCGATTCCATAATGCCGGGATCACGCCCTGAGCTGAAGGCAGACGCTTAACTGCTGTGCCACCCAGGTGCCCCTCAATAATGATTTATTGTTGAGTGAATTAAGTGACTAGTCATGAGTCTCCACTGGGCCTGTTCCCACTCTGTCATAATCATGCCTATATGCTATGTATTGACCCAACTTTAGATGAAACCCAGAAAATTCATATATGGCCAGGGGACCAGACTCGATGCCATTTACTCTGACGATATAAAATAAGTGCATGCTGGGTATTGGGAATGTCCTAAAACTGAGCTGGGGGAGCTCACACAGCTCTAGACTTATAAACATCGATGAGTTGTAGTCTGACAGTGGGGGACTGCTGTGGTATGTAAGCCATACCAACCATTAAAAATGGGGGAAAAATCTATCACTGGAAAAATAAATGCATATCTAGCTGGAAGAATGTGGGATGCATAACGTGAGGGAAAAGATAGAGGGAAGGGCAGGGTTTGGAGACCCACCCGTCTCAGCAATTATTCCCGTCTAAAGTTGACCCAACAAGAAATTCACGTTCAAGTGTTCCATTTAAAGCTAAATCGTGAATCCACAGGAGAGCTGGCTACAGTAATGTATCCAGAACAATCTGGGGGAAAGAGAGAGGACCACCACTTAGCCAAACCTTCATCTTTCCTAATGAAAAGTCATCATAAAACAAATCAAGGTTGAAAAATGGAGAAATTCGTTAAGTATATTACTTATTTATAATTTGGAATTTTGGAAATAGCCACCATGGAAACTCAAAACAGTAATAGTTAAATTCCTGCCTTTAGGAAATTTCCCACACGTGCCTGGATTAAATCACAGTTGGTATTTTTGCGGCAGAAAAGATGTTGAAAATGATGTATCGTATTCTTACTGCCCACGTGTGTCCGTGTGTGTGTTTGATGTCTTAAGAGAGTCATAACATCAAAAGGAAAACTAGCCTCGATAAAAAATTCCAAAGAATCCCCTCAAATATTTATAGTGATCAGTGACAGGAAACATTCTTTCTTTCATTTTTAAGAGAAATATGAAGATTTCATTACGTGGGATGGTTTACATTTAGCAAACTAGTTGATCCAGATTAAATTACCCTATTATATTTCAAATATCTCTCTAAATTTCTGTGACTTTTATATTGCTGAATCTGCTGCTAAAGTTCTTGATCAAATTACATTTAAAGGGGGCACCTGGGTGGTTCCGTTGGTTAAGCATCTGCCTTCAGCGCAGGTCATGATCCCAGTCTCCTGGGATCAAGTCCCTCATCAGGCTCCTTGCTCAGCAGGAGCCTGCTTCTCCCTCTGCCGCCACTCCCCCTGCTTGTGTGCTCGCTCGCTCGCTCTCGCGCGCTCTCTGACAAATAAATAAATAAAATCTTAAGTACGTTTAAAACTTTTAAATGTGACTTTAAAAATGGTCACTAATCAGGTCATATCTAAGTGTATCCAATAAAATGCAATATCCATGAGTGCTTTGGTGATGAGCCAAAGGGCCTTCCTTTGGTGCACTGAATCATCTCATTTCTATTACCTTGAGTCCTTGGATATTTGTGAAATTAAGAAGAGAATGTCACTGAAATTGGCAAGAGTCTTCCAAGGGTTTATTGGTCAGTGTATTATCGCTTTCGGCCAAAGCGACCGTCTCATGTGACATTGGCCAGTGTGTTATTTGTTTCCGTGGGATCCGTTCTCAATTCCTGCCCTGGGGAAGCGGAGGCCGGCCTGCAGTTTCCAAATGGACTTTGAAGTCCCAGCAGAAGTAACTGGAAGAAAAAAAGACTTGAATCTCAAAACCATTCATCCTCAGCACCAAAATTTGAAACTTTGTCATAAACAATTTGTCACAAGCAAGTTTTCCCACTGGGAAAACAGTGGGCTCTTTCCAGGAAGTAAGTTGTCATAGAAAATACCGCACAGCCACGGAAACCCCAGCTTCAGCTGCCCATACAGACGTGCTTACCCCTTTCTCAGTGCAGGCAACAGTGAGAAGAAGGCCAGGAGTTAGGACACTGAATTTTCCATTTGTCTACGAACCTGAAAACGTATGGGCTGAATAACAAATAGCTAGTCTCGGGGCAAATGAGAACCCGTGTTGCTGCACTGTTTAAAATGCATCCTACTCAGCCCGAATGTCTGTTGTCCTCGAAATATCACTGAGACCAGACATGCTGGCAAAACATCTGGTGAGACAGGATAGATTGTTTTAATTTAATTTTAAGTATGGGGAATCCCCAAGGGTCCCTGTATGAAAGAAAGCGGTAGTGTTATAAAATCTTATAGATGATTTGTTTCTAGGAAATGTGCAAAAATGTGAATTGTGCCAAAGACAGCCACAGTGCCCTGGAAGACCAGATACGCTGGAAATCTCTTTTGGGACAGAGACAGCCCTTCTGTAAGACAGTGGCCCCAGGTTGTGTAATTCATTCCTCCCCTGGTCACACCTTAAACTCGAATTTCTGGGCCTTCTTTATCAATTTTATGTTAATTAGCTGGGAATTAATATTTCAAGTCCATTTGAGTATATATAAATGCATTGTGATTGTATACACATGTGTGGGTGCAATAAATATGCCCCAATTAAAAAAAAAATTCTGCTGCTTCTTGCACAGCATCTAAGAGAAGCAGAGCAATGGAGCTCCAGACCCGGAAGCAAGCGCTCAGCTGCCCCACAGCCGATCCGTATTTTCCTCTTGGGTTCAAATCCCTCCTCTCCTTTGCTTGCTGCGTGGTGTTGGATGGGTTACATGGCCTCTCTCCCCTTCACATTCCCCATGTGTAAAGAGGACTAACACCCCTCCTTGCAGGGGTGGTGAGGAGGAGCGAGCTCCTGGTGCAGTACCGGGTTCACAGGACCCTCCCTGAGCAGAGCTGTGGTAATGGAAGCAGTGGCTCCTGAGGCCCAAATCTCTCACCCCTGATACCAAATACCCCCCGTGCAGCACAAAGGAGTGAGGTCATCCAGAGTGCTTACCGATGTCCTGGAGAAGGTTCCAACATTGGGTTCTCATGTTGGGGTTCCACAGGCTCGCACCCCGTGTAGAACCTGGGCACAAGCCTGTGGATTTTCCTAGATGCTCCTTTTGAAAGATCCCCCTGTGTCTCTTCCTTCAATGGCCTTAATCATTTATTTTTTCATTATAAGGAGTGTGATGGTTAATTTTATGTATCAACTCCCCTGGGGTGTCTGGATATTTGGTTAAACATAATTCTGGGTGTGTTCTGCATGAGATTAACATCTAAATGGATAGACTGAATAAGGCAGCGGGCCTCCTCACTGTGGGTGGGCCTCATCCAGTCCATGGAGACCTGAGTAGAGGGCAAAGCCAAGGAAGGGAGGCTTCCCTCTCTGCCTAACCGTCTCTGAGCTGGGGCACGGCCTTCAGCTGCCTTCAGGGGGAGACTCAGATGGAACCCACACCCCCAGTTCCCAGGTCTCCAGTGTGCCCACTGCAGGTCAGGGACTTCCCAGCCTCTAGTCACGTGAGCCAATTCCTTATAACAAACCCCTACTTGTATATTCTGTCAACCCTGTTTCTCTGGAGAACCCTGACATACAGAGCAGTAATCCATATTAATTTTAAATACTTAGGATACTAAAAAAGCTATGAAAAAAATCACCTATAATCTTGATTCTCAAAAATCACTAGGGACAATTGCACAATGTCATGATATGCAGCTTCGCAATCCACTTTCTTTCACATTGTGACATTTTTGAGAATATGCTTTTTAAAACATTATTGTTTTTCAAACAATAAATACCTCTTATTTTTTTAAAAAAGTGATACAGAAAAAAACCCAGGAATGGAAATATCATCCTGACTCTAATCAGCTCAAAGCAAAACGAGGCAGCGCCCAGGGAATAACTTTCTATGCATGACGAAACATAGAATAGGGAAAAAATTACAAACATGGGATTATAATATGCATGCAATTTTTAAGTAAAATTGTCAAATTTAATTTTCTGCAATTTAATAGAAGAAAATGGAGTGAGTCAATTTCAGGAGTTTCTGTACATCGAATAAATTTTCTTCGTAAGAGAAATTCATTTCCAAATGACACTCTGAAGACAGAAAAACGCGTATTGTTGCAGCTACAGGAAGCAGGAGTCAGGATTCTGTTTTGCGAATCTCAGAAAATAACTGGCTGCCCAAGTAGAAAGAGACATTTTTCAAAAAAGACCTGGTAGCTCATCAACTCTGTTTGTTCTCTATTATTAAGCGTCTTTTATGGTTTGCTTCTTTCTCTTTTTTTAATCTTATTTTATTTATCCCTCTCTTCCCCTATGTTCATCTGTTTCATTTCTTAAATTCCACATATGAGAGAGATCATAGGATAATTGTCTTTCTCGGACTGACTCATTTCACTTAGCATAATACCCTGTAGTTCCAACCGTGTCATTGCAAACGGCAAGACTTCATTCTTTTTTATGGCTGAATTATATGTATGTATATATATACACACACACACACACACACACACACACCCCACATCTTCTTTATCAATTCATCTGTTGATGGACATCTGGGCTCTTTCCATAGTTTGGCTATGGTGGACATTGCTGCTATGAACACTGGGGTGCAGGCGCCCCTTTGAATCACTATGTGTGTATCCTTTGGATAAATACCTAGTAGTGCAATTGCTGGATCACAAGATAGCTCTATTTTTAACTTTTTGAGGAACCTCCATACTGTTTTCCAGAGTGGCTGCCCCAGTTTGCATTTCCACCAGCAGAGCAAGAGGACTCCCCTTTCTCTACATCCTTGCCAACATCTGCTGTTTCTTGGGTTGTTGATTTTAGCCATTCTGACAGGTGGGAGGTGGTACCTCATTGTGGTTTGATGTGCTTTTCCCTGATGATGAGTGATGTGGAGCATCTTTTCATGGGTCTGTTGGCCATTTCTGTGTCTTCTTTGGAAAAGTGTCTCTCCGCGTCTTCTGCCCACTTCTTACCAGTCCCTTTATTTTGAGATATGAATACCATCTACATTGTGTGACTAGGAGAGCTACATGAGGTGATGTGGAGCCCCAACACATCAAGTGCCCGATGACCTTAAGGACTGGGTACGATGGGTTGAGTTTTGCCCCCCAAAGTGCTTATGTTGAACCCTGACTCTAGGACCTCAGAATGTGACCGTGCTTGGAGATGGAGTCTTTACCGAGGTGGTTGAGTTAAAATGAAGTGTCAGGCTGGGCCCTAATCTAGTGTGACTGGTGTCCTTATAAGCAGAGGAGATCAGAACACGGGCACACATAGAGGGGTGACCACGTGAGGACCCAGGGAAGACGATGTATCCATGCCCAGGACAGAGGTCAGGCATGTTAAATTAGCATCTGTCTCCTGGAGCCCTGGGTGCTGGACAGTGAGCATGGTTCCACAACAGGCCACAGAGAAATCGAAATAGAGAAGTTTATCACAGAACCTGGAGGAGGCGCTTGCCTAGGGAGGCCCCCTAGGGAGCTCAAGGCAGGTGCAGGCACAGAGCAGAAGACCTGGGGCTCCTGCCTTTACCAGGGCTCTCCGTCTCCAGCTTGCCGAGTGCAGATCTTGGGATTGCTCAGCCTCCGTAGATTGGTGAGTCAGCTCCTCTAATAAATCTCTTTCTATAAACTCCATTGGTTCTGTTTCTCTGAACAATCCAGACTAACAAGCATTTTCTTTATACAACTGATCATTGTAAATTCTTTCTCAGCCCCTTTGAGATGTATGTAAATCTTTTTTAAAGCCTCTTGCCTGTGTTACAACACAGGAATGTCCTTCTCGAGGACCTGGGAGCCATCTCTCTGAAATGAAATGCCGCGGAAGGTAGCGTGCAATCCCCCAGTCCCTGTGGGGGTGGGCGCCCCGTCTCCTAGTTGGACAGCTACCGGCCGTCGCAAAGACAGGAGAAGTCTGCGTTTCCTCTGGGCAAAGCCAATTAGCAAACACAGGCAGTCTTGGGTCCCCGTCAGCCAGCGCTTGAAGAATCCCGTCCTTTGTCTCAGAGGAGCTGCGTCCTCTCTCCTCTGTTGTGGTAGCTCTGCATTGCGTCGTCCCTGCCTGTTTCACCTTCTCCAGAGCCGTTTTGGCTTTGGCGGTGCCCACACCTCTGCTCATACAGGCTACTCCGGCCTATGGTCTGCTCCTCCCCGGCCTGCACACGCTCAGACCCCGACTGCAGGGCCAGACCAAGAAGGCGGGCAGCGTGGGCCCCACACACACAGTGGGTGTGCAGTGACACACCCGGCAGCCCCGTGCGTGNAGGAAAGTGCAAATTAAAACCATGCGGGATATCACTACAGACCTAACGGTATGGCTGAAATAAAAAATATCAACAACACCAAATGCTGGTGAAGATTCAGAGGCACTGAATCACTCCTGCACCCTGGAGGGAGTGTGCATTTGCTCAGTCACTCTGGAAAACAGTGCGGAAGTTTTTACAGAGCTAAACACACAGTCACTGTATGACCAAGCAAGGACACCTTGAACATTTATTCCGCGGAAACGGAGGCTTATGTTCACGCAAAAACCTATATGCAAATGTTCAGAGAAGCTTTATTCATAAATCTATAAACACCCCAGATGCCCTTCTGTGGGTGAATGGTCACAGACTCTGGTATCTCCGTACCATGGAATTCTACTCAGCAAGCAAAACTGACCATTTATTTATGCAACAGATTACAAAGGAGTTCTACTGAGGGAAAAAATCCAATTCCAAAAGGTTACTATTAAAAACCAATTCACCTGAGTAAATTTTAAAGATTTTATCGGCTTTATTCAATGATTCGTGAATTGGGCAGCATCACATCTAGCAGATAGGACAGAGACTCATTTCACACATGGTACAAAACAGAAGACTTGTACAGGCAGAAGTGGGCAGGACAAAAAAGTTACTAGCAACGAGTGGATTGTTTTAGGCAAGGCCACCTTCCTTTGGGGGAAGGCCAAGGGTCCATCGGGCAGATGACCTCACTAGTGCTGACCAGGTAATCCCAGACTGACTGGTTAAGATTACACTCCTGGGAAAGGCTGAAACCATAATTAGGTTAGATGTGAAGTCTTGGTTTGGTGACATGAACTTATCCCAAGTGACTCCATTTTGGGCCTGTTTTCTCTGTCTCTTTTTTTAAAGTAATCTTATGGGACTCGAACTCACAACCCTGACATCGAGTTACTTGCTCTACTGACTGAGCCAGCCAGGCACCCCTGTTTTCTCTTTTTAACCATACCATATGATTCCATTTTTATATCATTCTTGAAATGTCAGAATTATGGAGATGGGGAATAGACTAGTGAAGAGGAATGATTGCCCAGGTTAGCGATGGCGTGGGGAGGACAGGGGTCACCCGAGGGGGTCTTGTGGTGATGAAAATGCTGTGTCTTGACTGTGTTAGTGTCAATGTGCTGGTTGTGACATTGTCTGGTAGTTTTGGAAGACATTACCCTCTGGGGAAATTGGGTGATGGGTGCTTAAGTTGGGTCTGTATTATTTCCTACAACTACATGTCAATGTACAGTTTTCTTTAGATGAAAGTTTAGTTTAATAAGATATGGTGTAACTGTAGATGTCTTATGCACCCCAGCCTGCCCACACACACAAGTATACTGTCCCCTTACCCTCATAGGCATTCGAATTTCTGAACTCTTCTAAACGGCAATTAAGTGGCCCAAATGATTAATTCACCATTTGAAAGTTGTTATTAGCTGCTGTTTGTCAAAAGAGTCTATCATTTTTATCCATTTCATGTCACTGAATCATTACCCCTTATCCATATCACTGAGGGCACACAGCCAAAAGTTTTGTATAATCTTTTTTAGTTCTATCTAAGCAACATTTATGATAGGAAACAAGGATGCTGAGATGGTTTTGTTGAACCGCGTATGACAGAATGACTAAGCAGGAAAAGTAGATGATGCTGGGGGCAATGAGACTCGGAAGATGGGAGACCATGGCCCACAAAGCAATGACCATAAATGAGGTATTTCAAGTAGGCAAGATTGCTTTCGTGACAGTGCCTACAATTTGCAAGCAAGTGCAACCAGGGAATCAGGGTTGAACAGTCAGAGGGCTCACACATGTGGGTGATGAAGAATAAGACCCCAGTCCACAAGCAAGGAGAGCCACCACATAAATGTGATCTTCCATTTCATCTTTCCTAGAAACACAAAAAACCCAAGTCAAAAACGAATGCACAGCCAGCACACTGAGCAAGCTGGCTCCACAGCTGAACAGGCCGTGGGTGCGCCCAGTGAGTAACAGATGAATAATGGAACACTTGAAAGGCTAAGACATTCGTATAATCATGGAGCCTGCTGAGGAGGGAGCAGCTGTAATGAAAGCCACAGGGAAAACACAGAACAGAGCATCCTGGGTAATCCTCTAATCACACTTCTTAACAAGAGAAAAGCCCTTTCAGGCTTGTACCTTTCATTCCCCTAGAAACTCATCACTGGATTTCCAAAGAACAAAATTAAATCCAATGAACAGTCTTTAGAATTTTTCTTTACTCATTTGGAAAGACAAAGGGTAAATATTCCAGGAAAAAAAAAAACATCAAGTTCTACAGTGTTCCATAAAGGACTCTTTTCTTTGTCCTGAGCTCAGAGCTTTCTGAGTTAAAAACCAGTATGAATATCCTCTCCAAGGTAGACTGGGCCCAGTGGCCTCAGACCCCCACGGCTCTGGGTTGGTCCCACCCATAGTTGCTCCGTGGCCACCATTTCTACTCATCACTAGCTGGGTGGAGTCACTCTATTCACGGCTTTGGATAATGCTCTAATCACGTGCGATTTAGTACAAAATGCGGATCGAGCTCCTGGTTTCTCGCATTCATTCCTGACATCCCATGGAAACAATTTTAATGGAAAGAGACAACATTGCAAACATACACCATCTTCTCTGTGAGTTACCCCAATACCTGTGCCATCTTTCTCCTTGTTCCAGTTATGGATTGCTGCAAAGATCAGTATTATAAAACAACGTCCACTTTATAATGCCCTTTGGATTCTGCAGTCAGGAATTTTGGCAGGGGCTTCTTTCCTCACTCATCCGACACCTGGCCTGGAATGACCCGAGGCTGGGCTCACCCAAGCCTGAGCTCTTGCACGTGGCTTCTCTGTGAGGCTTGACCTTCCTCCCAGCATGGCTGCCTCAGGTCAGGTAGGCTTCTTACATGGGGGCCCTCCCATTCAGTGGTGTGGTCTGTGTCCCCCACTTTCTATCTGGGCAGGCTTCTGGCTGCTTTGACCAACAGAATATAGTGGAGGGGACCCTTTGTGACATGAGGCCATCCTGCATCAGCCGGCTTCCACACTACCCTCTAACTGACCACAGATACAGGGACCAACCAGGCTGGCCCAGACTGGACTGCCGGCCCAGATGACTCAGTAATCAGATCTGCAATAATCAGATGGTTGTGGTTTGAAGCCACCATTTGCTGGCAGAAGCTAGTGGGTATGCACGTATTTGGGTCGGTACTTTATGATGTCAATAGCCTCACCAGAGTTCCAGCTCCGTGAAGAAAGGCGCCAGGTGCACTCTGCTCACCATCTCGTCGCTGGGGTTTAAAACAGCACCTGACACAGGGAGACTCTCAGTAATGATTTATTTTTTTTTAAAGATTTTATTTATTTATTCGACAGAGATAGAGACAGCCAGCTAGAGAGGGAACACAAGCAGGGGGAGTGGGAGAGGAAGAAGAAGGCTCATAGTGGAGGAGCCTGACGTGGGGCTCGATTCCATAATGCCGGGATCACGCCCTGAGCTGAAGGCAGACGCTTAACTGCTGTGCCACCCAGGTGCCCCTCAATAATGATTTATTGTTGAGTGAATTAAGTGACTAGTCATGAGTCTCCACTGGGCCTGTTCCCACTCTGTCATAATCATGCCTATATGCTATGTATTGACCCAACTTTAGATGAAACCCAGAAAATTCATATATGGCCAGGGGACCAGACTCGATGCCATTTACTCTGACGATATAAAATAAGTGCATGCTGGGTATTGGGAATGTCCTAAAACTGAGCTGGGGGAGCTCACACAGCTCTAGACTTATAAACATCGATGAGTTGTAGTCTGACAGTGGGGGACTGCTGTGGTATGTAAGCCATACCAACCATTAAAAATGGGGGAAAAATCTATCACTGGAAAAATAAATGCATATCTAGCTGGAAGAATGTGGGATGCATAACGTGAGGGAAAAGATAGAGGGAAGGGCAGGGTTTGGAGACCCACCCGTCTCAGCAATTATTCCCGTCTAAAGTTGACCCAACAAGAAATTCACGTTCAAGTGTTCCATTTAAAGCTAAATCGTGAATCCACAGGAGAGCTGGCTACAGTAATGTATCCAGAACAATCTGGGGGAAAGAGAGAGGACCACCACTTAGCCAAACCTTCATCTTTCCTAATGAAAAGTCATCATAAAACAAATCAAGGTTGAAAAATGGAGAAATTCGTTAAGTATATTACTTATTTATAATTTGGAATTTTGGAAATAGCCACCATGGAAACTCAAAACAGTAATAGTTAAATTCCTGCCTTTAGGAAATTTCCCACACGTGCCTGGATTAAATCACAGTTGGTATTTTTGCGGCAGAAAAGATGTTGAAAATGATGTATCGTATTCTTACTGCCCACGTGTGTCCGTGTGTGTGTTTGATGTCTTAAGAGAGTCATAACATCAAAAGGAAAACTAGCCTCGATAAAAAATTCCAAAGAATCCCCTCAAATATTTATAGTGATCAGTGACAGGAAACATTCTTTCTTTCATTTTTAAGAGAAATATGAAGATTTCATTACGTGGGATGGTTTACATTTAGCAAACTAGTTGATCCAGATTAAATTACCCTATTATATTTCAAATATCTCTCTAAATTTCTGTGACTTTTATATTGCTGAATCTGCTGCTAAAGTTCTTGATCAAATTACATTTAAAGGGGGCACCTGGGTGGTTCCGTTGGTTAAGCATCTGCCTTCAGCGCAGGTCATGATCCCAGTCTCCTGGGATCAAGTCCCTCATCAGGCTCCTTGCTCAGCAGGAGCCTGCTTCTCCCTCTGCCGCCACTCCCCCTGCTTGTGTGCTCGCTCGCTCGCTCTCGCGCGCTCTCTGACAAATAAATAAATAAAATCTTAAGTACGTTTAAAACTTTTAAATGTGACTTTAAAAATGGTCACTAATCAGGTCATATCTAAGTGTATCCAATAAAATGCAATATCCATGAGTGCTTTGGTGATGAGCCAAAGGGCCTTCCTTTGGTGCACTGAATCATCTCATTTCTATTACCTTGAGTCCTTGGATATTTGTGAAATTAAGAAGAGAATGTCACTGAAATTGGCAAGAGTCTTCCAAGGGTTTATTGGTCAGTGTATTATCGCTTTCGGCCAAAGCGACCGTCTCATGTGACATTGGCCAGTGTGTTATTTGTTTCCGTGGGATCCGTTCTCAATTCCTGCCCTGGGGAAGCGGAGGCCGGCCTGCAGTTTCCAAATGGACTTTGAAGTCCCAGCAGAAGTAATTGGAAGAAAAAAAGACTTGAATCTCAAAACCATTCATCTTCAGCACCAAAATTTGAAACTTTGTCATAAACAATTTGTCACAAGCAAGTTTTCCCACTGGGAAAACAGTGGGCTCTTTCCAGGAAGTAAGTTGTCATAGAAAATACCGCACAGCCACGGAAACCCCAGCTTCAGCTGCCCATACAGACGTGCTTACCCCTTTCTCAGTGCAGGCAACAGTGAGAAGAAGGCCAGGAGTTAGGACACTGAATTTTCCATTTGTCTACGAACCTGAAAACGTATGGGCTGAATAACAAATAGCTAGTCTCGGGGCAAATGAGAACCCGTGTTGCTGCACTGTTTAAAATGCATCCTACTCAGCCCGAATGTCTGTTGTCCTCGAAATATCACTGAGACCAGACATGCTGGCAAAACATCTGGTGAGACAGGATAGATTGTTTTAATTTAATTTTAAGTATGGGGAATCCCCAAGGGTCCCTGTATGAAAGAAAGTGGTAGTGTTATAAAATCTTATAGATGATTTGTTTCTAGGAAATGTGCAAAAATGTGAATTGTGCCAAAGACAGCCACAGTGCCCTGGAAGACCAGATACGCTGGAAATCTCTTTTGGGACAGAGACAGCCCTTCTGTAAGACAGTGGCCCCAGGTTGTGTAATTCATTCCTCCCCTGGTCACACCTTAAACTCGAATTTCTGGGCCTTCTTTATCAATTTTATGTTAATTAGCTGGGAATTAATATTTCAAGTCCATTTGAGTATATATAAATGCATTGTGATTGTATACACATGTGTGGGTGCAATAAATATGCCCCAATTAAAAAAAAAATTCTGCTGCTTCTTGCACAGCATCTAAGAGAAGCAGAGCAATGGAGCTCCAGACCCGGAAGCAAGCGCTCAGCTGCCCCACAGCCGATCCGTATTTTCCTCTTGGGTTCAAATCCCTCCTCTCCTTTGCTTGCTGCGTGGTGTTGGATGGGTTACATGGCCTCTCTCCCCTTCACATTCCCCATGTGTAAAGAGGACTAACACCCCTCCTTGCAGGGGTGGTGAGGAGGAGCGAGCTCCTGGTGCAGTACCGGGTTCACAGGACCCTCCCTGAGCAGAGCTGTGGTAATGGAAGCAGTGGCTCCTGAGGCCCAAATCTCTCACCCCTGATACCAAATACCCCCCGTGCAGCACAAAGGAGTGAGGTCATCCAGAGTGCTTACCGATGTCCTGGAGAAGGTTCCAACATTGGGTTCTCATGTTGGGGTTCCACAGGCTCGCACCCCGTGTAGAACCTGGGCACAAGCCTGTGGATTTTCCTAGATGCTCCTTTTGAAAGATCCCCCTGTGTCTCTTCCTTCAATGGCCTTAATCATTTATTTTTTCATTATAAGGA
This sequence comes from Ailuropoda melanoleuca, assembly GCF_002007445.2. Lineage (NCBI taxonomy): Eukaryota > Metazoa > Chordata > Mammalia > Carnivora > Ursidae > Ailuropoda > Ailuropoda melanoleuca. The sequence goes on along the minus strand of NC_048234.1, from coordinate 15,056,986 downwards.
GTGTGATGGTTAATTTTATGTATCAACTCCCCTGGGGTGTCTGGATATTTGGTTAAACATAATTCTGGGTGTGTTCTGCATGAGATTAACATCTAAATGGATAGACTGAATAAGGCAGCGGGCCTCCTCACTGTGGGTGGGCCTCATCCAGTCCATGGAGACCTGAGTAGAGGGCAAAGCCAAGGAAGGGAGGCTTCCCTCTCTGCCTAACCGTCTCTGAGCTGGGGCACGGCCTTCAGCTGCCTTCAGGGGGAGACTCAGATGGAACCCACACCCCCAGTTCCCAGGTCTCCAGTGTGCCCACTGCAGGTCAGGGACTTCCCAGCCTCTAGTCACGTGAGCCAATTCCTTATAACAAACCCCTACTTGTATATTCTGTCAACCCTGTTTCTCTGGAGAACCCTGACATACAGAGCAGTAATCCATATTAATTTTAAATACTTAGGATACTAAAAAAGCTATGAAAAAAATCACCTATAATCTTGATTCTCAAAAATCACTAGGGACAATTGCACAATGTCATGATATGCAGCTTCGCAATCCACTTTCTTTCACATTGTGACATTTTTGAGAATATGCTTTTTAAAACATTATTGTTTTTCAAACAATAAATACCTCTTATTTTTTTAAAAAAGTGATACAGAAAAAAACCCAGGAATGGAAATATCATCCTGACTCTAATCAGCTCAAAGCAAAACGAGGCAGCGCCCAGGGAATAACTTTCTATGCATGACGAAACATAGAATAGGGAAAAAATTACAAACATGGGATTATAATATGCATGCAATTTTTAAGTAAAATTGTCAAATTTAATTTTCTGCAATTTAATAGAAGAAAATGGAGTGAGTCAATTTCAGGAGTTTCTGTACATCGAATAAATTTTCTTCGTAAGAGAAATTCATTTCCAAATGACACTCTGAAGACAGAAAAACGCGTATTGTTGCAGCTACAGGAAGCAGGAGTCAGGATTCTGTTTTGCGAATCTCAGAAAATAACTGGCTGCCCAAGTAGAAAGAGACATTTTTCAAAAAAGACCTGGTAGCTCATCAACTCTGTTTGTTCTCTATTATTAAGCGTCTTTTATGGTTTGCTTCTTTCTCTTTTTTTAATCTTATTTTATTTATCCCTCTCTTCCCCTATGTTCATCTGTTTCATTTCTTAAATTCCACATATGAGAGAGATCATAGGATAATTGTCTTTCTCGGACTGACTCATTTCACTTAGCATAATACCCTGTAGTTCCAACCGTGTCATTGCAAACGGCAAGACTTCATTCTTTTTTATGGCTGAATTATATGTATGTATATATATACACACACACACACACACACACACACACACACACACCCCACATCTTCTTTATCAATTCATCTGTTGATGGACATCTGGGCTCTTTCCATAGTTTGGCTATGGTGGACATTGCTGCTATGAACACTGGGGTGCAGGCGCCCCTTTGAATCACTATGTGTGTATCCTTTGGATAAATACCTAGTAGTGCAATTGCTGGATCACAAGATAGCTCTATTTTTAACTTTTTGAGGAACCTCCATACTGTTTTCCAGAGTGGCTGCCCCAGTTTGCATTTCCACCAGCAGAGCAAGAGGACTCCCCTTTCTCTACATCCTTGCCAACATCTGCTGTTTCTTGGGTTGTTGATTTTAGCCATTCTGACAGGTGGGAGGTGGTACCTCATTGTGGTTTGATGTGCTTTTCCCTGATGATGAGTGATGTGGAGCATCTTTTCATGGGTCTGTTGGCCATTTCTGTGTCTTCTTTGGAAAAGTGTCTCTCCGCGTCTTCTGCCCACTTCTTACCAGTCCCTTTATTTTGAGATATGAATACCATCTACATTGTGTGACTAGGAGAGCTACATGAGGTGATGTGGAGCCCCAACACATCAAGTGCCCGATGACCTTAAGGACTGGGTACGATGGGTTGAGTTTTGCCCCCCAAAGTGCTTATGTTGAACCCTGACTCTAGGACCTCAGAATGTGACCGTGCTTGGAGATGGAGTCTTTACCGAGGTGGTTGAGTTAAAATGAAGTGTCAGGCTGGGCCCTAATCTAGTGTGACTGGTGTCCTTATAAGCAGAGGAGATCAGAACACGGGCACACATAGAGGGGTGACCACGTGAGGACCCAGGGAAGACGATGTATCCATGCCCAGGACAGAGGTCAGGCATGTTAAATTAGCATCTGTCTCCTGGAGCCCTGGGTGCTGGACAGTGAGCATGGTTTCACAACAGGCCACAGAGAAATCGAAATAGAGAAGTTTATCACAGAACCTGGAGGAGGCGCTTGCCTAGGGAGGCCCCCTAGGGAGCTCAAGGCAGGTGCAGGCACAGAGCAGAAGACCTGGGGCTCCTGCCTTTACCAGGGCTCTCCGTCTCCAGCTTGCCGAGTGCAGATCTTGGGATTGCTCAGCCTCCGTAGATTGGTGAGTCAGCTCCTCTAATAAATCTCTTTCTATAAACTCCATTGGTTCTGTTTCTCTGAACAATCCAGACTAACAAGCATTTTCTTTATACAACTGATCATTGTAAATTCTTTCTCAGCCCCTTTGAGATGTATGTAAATCTTTTTTAAAGCCTCTTGCCTGTGTTACAACACAGGAATGTCCTTCTCGAGGACCTGGGAGCCATCTCTCTGAAATGAAATGCCGCGGAAGGTAGCGTGCAATCCCCCAGTCCCTGTGGGGGTGGGCGCCCCGTCTCCTAGTTGGACAGCTACCGGCCGTCGCAAAGACAGGAGAAGTCTGCGTTTCCTCTGGGCAAAGCCAATTAGCAAACACAGGCAGTCTTAGGTCCCCGTCAGCCAGCGCTTGAAGAATCCCGTCCTTTGTCTCAGAGGAGCTGCGTCCTCTCTCCTCTGTTGTGGTAGCTCTGCATTGCGTCGTCCCTGCCTGTTTCACCTTCTCCAGAGCCGTTTTGGCTTTGGCGGTGCCCACACCTCTGCTCATACAGGCTACTCCGGCCTACGGTCTGCTCCTCCCCGGCCTGCACACGCTCAGACCCCGACTGCAGGGCCAGACCAAGAAGGCGGGCAGCGTGGGCCCCACACACACAGTGGGTGTGCAGTGACACACCCGGCAGCCCCGTGCGTGAGGGCCCTGCCTCCTGGCTTCCCGCATCCCCCTAGGTCTGTCCTCAGACACAGAAACAGGTGCGGCCACATCCTGAGGCACATGGATTCAGTTGCTCCCCAAACCAAATTTCTATATAGAAGGTAAGTCTCCGGGTGCCGGGGTGGCTCAGTTGTTAAGCATCTGCCTTTGGCTCAGGGCGTGATCCCAGGGTCCTGGGATGGAGCCCCGCATCGGGCTCCCTGCTCCGCTGGGAGGCTGCTTCTTCCCCTCCCACTCCCCCTGCTTGTGTTCCCTCTCTCGCTGGCTGTCTCTCTGTCAAATAAATAAATAAAATCTTAAAAAAAAAAAAAAAAAAACGAAGTTGACTGTCAGGGAGTTGGGCAGGCCTCTCTGGAAGCAGAGAAGAGGCCGCTCTTGCCCTGTGTCTGGGCCTCTCAGTGCCCCGCCCCGCCCCGGGAGAGGCCCCAGCCCTGCAGTGAAGCTCCGGGAGCAGGCTCAAGATCTGGAGCGTGCAGCTCTCATCCACTTGCTGAACTGTGTGCTTTTGTTCTTTCAAGTACTTCCTCTAATCGAGCTGCCTGGAGATGCGGTTGTCAAAGGAGCTAGAAATCGAAGCCTCTTAGAAACCCTGCTGGATTCCTGGTGAGAGAGGCCCCGAGAGACTGTAGACCACGTGCACACACCAGCAGGTGGGCCTGGTTCTCACGCTCATCCCCCCCCCGCCTTGAGGCTTCTCTCTCAAGGACCCTGAAAGGACCACTTTAGAATCCTTGAAGGGATTCCCAGTAAACCTTTGGCTTTGGGCTCCCATTGCTAAGCTCCGTGCCTTTTGTGGTAGCCAGACATCGGCCATTTCTCGCTGTTCCAAGCGCTGAGTGGTGACCACTTAGAAGGTGGGTCCAAAGAAAACACGGTAGAAGTTCCTGGAAAGATTTGCATCAATCATCATATGAAGGAGGGGCTGACCTCCCACACACTAAAAGTGTGCTCCAGTTGTGTTCTGTACAAAAAGTTGCTTTTGTTTGGGTCTCCACGCTGTGGTACAGAGCAATGCGATGTGACACCCTCTAGGATGGAAAGTCGGGCTGTTAGCGTAACACAAACATGTTCAGAAGTGGTGGTTAGGGAATCAGCCGTGGCTAACACATCCTTCGGGGGTGAAGGGTAAGGAGCCTCGTCTGCGTTCGATAGCACTCTGTCCCTGGAGGCTGGGTTCGGGCCTTCACGATTCAGGAAGGTGAGCACAGCGCACGGACCTGGAAGACCTCAGGAGTAGCCGTGGCTCTCCACACCGCCCACTCTTCCTCAGCAGCTTCCCACCCGTGGTCAGAATGACCTCATGCCCGGGCCTTGTTCCCCGGGTGCCTGCCTGATGTTCCCAGCCTCTCCAGCGCTGCGGGGCACACAGCCCTGCACGGGCCTCCTCCCCTCCCAGCCCTTCTCCTCTGAATGTGCTACCACGGCTGGGCCACACGTCATTACTCACTCTCCGTCAGGGCACTGGTTAATTTCTTGTGTGGACTTGACTGGGCCGCAGTCCCCCATATTTGGTTGGACATTATTCCAGATGTTTCTGTGAAGGTATTTGGTAAATGAGGTTAACGTTCAAATTAGCAGACTTTAAAGCAGAGGAACTTCTGTAATGTGGGTGGGCCTCGTCCAATCAGTTTCAGGTCTTAAGAAAAGACTAAAGTTCCCCTGAGAAGAGGGAGATCTGCCTCCAGATGGCCTTCAGACTCAAGACTGCAACATTAAGGCTTCCCCGGGTCTCCAGCCCACCAGCCCATCCTGCAGATTTTAGACCATTCTCCATAATTGTGTGAGTCAATTCCTCAAATAAATCTCTCCCACTTGCACTCTCCCTTCCTGCCTCCCTCCCTCTCTCCTGTTTTGTGTCGCACACTCACACACAGTGTTGGTTCTTTCTCTCTGGAGAAGCCTGACTAATACGGCTTTCCATAGTCACCTCATCTGAAGACAGCGGCCCACACAGAGGGCTTTGCCAATGTCCTTCGTGGGCATTTCTGCGGCCCGGGTCTCAGCATGCGTGGGCCCTGGACCAGCCTGAGGCCTGAACTCCAGGCAGGAGCAGGGAGGCTCTGTGTTGTGGGGGCCAGGGTGGGCGTTCCCAGCACAACCCCCAGTGCAGACACAGAGCAGCTGTGGAACGGAGGGCAGGTGATGTATGTGCTCTTCCTTTTAACCGCATCCACCCGGACGTAATGATTTTAAAGCATAATATTTGGAAGTTAATTCCCACATTACTATTTTGGGGAACTTGAGCAGGGGATCATGGGAACTGGAATTAGGGGCTAGCTCATGAATAATTGAAGTTCCTCTAATCAGTCATTAATACATTAATAATTATGACATGAATACCTCGTAAACCACTGGAATTACCCCCTGGTATCAAGCCCTATCAGTGCCTTCCCTGCTTTCTGTCCTGTTTTGTCAACTTCACCCGCTGCCTGTTCTCCCACCTCCAGCAGCACCTGGACTTGGGCCTTGCTTGGGCCGGCCCACTGACACAACATCTGTTACCACATCGGGGTTGTCCGTGTGTTTGTCTAAATGCTGAATCCCAGGGTGGGGGGACAGGTACACAGGGTGCCAAATGGCTGTCCGAATCACCTACCCATCTTGGAAACAAAGCTTTCGTGGTAACTGGGATGTCTCTGCCTTTCAGAACTCCACAAATACCCATTGCGGCCCCACTCCTGGAGGTCAGGACGGATCAGCGCAGCCCCGGGTGTCTGCCCACACGCGTGGTCCAAGGTTCACATCGGCTCATCCGAGAGCTTCGTCCCTCTGGTGACGAATTGTCACTTCTACATAAAGGGGTGAATGTAGAATGCTTGGCAGCCGTTCCCATGATCCATAAACGTGCTGTTTCATGGACTGTCTGATGCATTTTGACAAGAGTGATCTGGGAGAGGGTTATGTGCCGGAAGTTCTCTTTTTGGAGAACCCTGGGGGCCTGGGGAAGGCTGCTCTTGAACTGCCTCCGTGGGAGCAAACAGTGATGCTTTCAGGTAACAATGCGAATGTCAGAACAAATTTTAATGCAGTCTGTAAGGGAGCATAAGGACAGAGACGAGGAGGAGCTGAGGGCAGTTTGGCTTGGCACTGCTGCCGGGGTCACTGTCCTTCTCCCCAGTAATGTCTACATTTCTAATCCCTTGTGGTAGATACAAAATACGGTCGCATTCCGGGAGTCTGCGTGGCATGGATAAGCTAGCATCCAAATTCATGACAGGAAGTGTGTAGAACACAGAGTCACTGGTTATAAAAGGAGCTGAGAGAGACAAAAGTGAAGGGGAAATCTAATGAAAAAAGGTTGGGGTTCATCATGGAAAGAGCCAGAGCAGGGCTTCCGACCTAGACCAATCTCTGTGCCAGTGGCTCCCAAGCTTTGACATGCCCCAGAATCTTGTGGAGTGAGAGCTGCCAGATAAAAGGCAGAACTCCAGTCAAATGTGAATTTCAGAGAAGCAGTGAATCATTTTTAGTATAAGTATGTCCCATGCAAAAAAAAAATGGGGTATACTTATACTAAAATATGATTCACTATTTCTATAAATTCGAGTTACACTGTGTGCCCTGTATTGTATTTTCTCTATCTGGCAAGCTTACCTAGAGAGCCTGTTCAAACACTGGTTTCTGAGTTTTATGGATCTGGGTGGAGCCCAAGAATCTGCAATTCTAACCCATTTCCTGGTGGTGCTGAGGCTGCTAGTCCAGGGATGCACTTTGAGAATCGCTGCCCCCAAAGCCCTCCCGGTGTGATGACGGTTCTGCATCTCTCTGGCGGCCCGCCCGCGGGAGGGATGCTCTGGGGACGTCAGCTGGGCCTCCTCTGCCGTTTCATCTCCTGCCTCCGCCGGGAGCACAGAGCCCTCCGTTGTCAGGCAGAAGCGCCATGTGCTCTTGTGAACTAAGGAGCAAGGCTCGTTTTCTCATGTGGGCCCGGCCCATCCATGCCCGCTGTGTCTGAAGTTCTCAGTTGGAAGCACAAGGCAGGCAGGGGGCTTGACAGAGCTGTAGCCTGTTAGACACGGTTCTGTATGTGCGGTGTGCGAGGGCATTCTCCCGCTGCCTACCAGCTGATCCCATACTCAGAAACACACTCTGCTTTTCTACGAAAGGCATTAGTGCCCTGTCAACATAGGTGATGCAGTTCTTGCTAAACATGTTAAATTTACCAGCATCTTGTTTGTGGGAAGAACGTCTACACCAGACTCCCATTACGCTCGTTAGCCAAGGCACCCCACACGTGCGCTTAGTGACTGGTGGAGTCTGTCCCCTTCGGAGACAAAGTCTCCTCCAGCTTACTTGGGTCCAGAAGCCATGTGTATTTGATGGCCGTGGCTGCCATAGCACTCTGCCCTCTGGCCCCCTAAATTCATAGGGTAGCGTTCTAACACCCAGGGCCTCAGAATGGGACTGTGTATGTACAGAGGGCCTTTACATTTGAAAGGAAAATGAGGTCATTAGGGTGACCCTCATCCAACGTGACTTGTGTCCTTATAAACAGAGATCAGGACACAGACACGCCCAGAGGGATGACCACGTGAGGACGAAGGGGGAGGACGGTGTTTACACGCCAGGAGAGAGGCCTCAGAAAGAACCAGCCGTGCTGACGTGCTGATCTCGGACTGCGGCTGTGGAGTTTGCTGTGACCGCCGAGCTGACTGCCACGTCGTAGGAGCACAGGTGCTCCCTTACGGGGAAGAATGGGCAGCACATATACCCCAGATGTGACGATTAAACGGCAGGATTCCACTTAAAATTCACTTTGAATTAACCTGTGATTAAGGATCTCACGTTGCCCCTCCCGGCAGATTTTACCGTCTTATCCTTCAGCCCCTCTGTGCCCCCCGAACAAACAGAGACCACAAACACGCACACAGTGGAGCTGAGGGCCGGGCCTGGGGCACTCCGTGCGCGCAGGCTAACGTACCCCCGCTTCCTCAGGCTCTGACTGTGCCAAGAATCATCTTTAAAGATGATCTGCTTCCTTATTATTTTTCTTCTTCTTTGCAACATTAAAATCTTGGCCTTGATAAAAGGCAATATTCTTTGCTAATTTGAAGTACAATGAAACATACAAAAAAGAAAAAAGATTTCTGACAGACACTGTTAATCAAGTGTTCAGAAATCTGCTTGTGCTGAAATAACCTGACATTTTTTGCGTGTCCTTTAGTCCCTCTAATACAGTTAGGGTTTTTTCCGTCCACAAAGGTGCATTCTTGATAATTGCTTTCTCACATCCCTGGGAAAACTGCTAGAAATCATAGACCTAATTCATAGTGTAATTACATAGCTTGACCTGAAGATTTCAGATCCTTGGACACAAAGCCACAGGGTTTGCACATAACCAGGTTGAGCACAAACTTTCTGAGCACTTAGATCTTGCAATCCCCCCATACTTGATACATATCTTATTTAATACACTGAGAAACACATCTATTAATAAAGTGAGATCATTTTTTCTACAAAAAATATTTATTCATGACTTCTGCTTTCAATCATCACACTGACTTGTACCACTCAAAATTACAATTTCACGACATTCCTTTTCTCTAATATACACATAATTAGTTACATATTTAATTAGCTTCCCTTCACCCCAAATACTACTCACTTTCTCTGATGAACCATCCGGCCATTCAAACCCTTACGGTTATCTTGCTGTCAGTGGGAAGCACAGGTAAGCAGGAATAGTTACTGGCACACCGTGAGTTAGGTTGAAGGGTAGCAGATGGTCAGGAAATTAATTTCACAAATAAGTGGGTCCTTTTGACTCTGACAAACAAAATGTAAGAACAAAAAAAGTCAAAGCAGAAGGAAGACCCTTTGTCCTTCTCAGCCCTGTTTTGCATCTGCTGACTGCACTGGCGCAAAAGTCCTGTATGAAAAAAGACTCACGGTTCCTTCCTGCTTCATTCATTACCAGTCTGTGTCATTTAAAACGTTATTACTTTTGAGGTCTGAAATGCCACAGCTGAAGCTGGGTCACAACAATTTAGGGTAAAAGTCCTCCCACAAGGAGCGAGGAGATTCACAGGCTGTGGGGAGGGTCCCTAGTGCCCAGGTGCCTATCACCCCCTCCCCCCACCAGAGCACCAGCAGGGCGGGATGGCCTGTCCCCGGGGTGCTCCCACTGCGCCACCTGGTGGGCCATGTCTGGAATAGGTGGGTGAGCACCCCCCGGGGGTTGGGGGGCTTGTCAGAAACGCAAAACCTCAGGCCCCAGGAGACCCCCTGGGTCAGACACTCGGGGGTGCAGCCCTGTGATCTGTTTAAACACAGCCCTCTGGGTGATTCTGATGACTCTTGATGTGCTAAACACGGGCCAAAACTGAACTCTAGGCACTATGAATACATATAAAGATAGTCACAACATCCAAACTACCCATAAGGGAAAGTATGCTAGTCTTTTTAAGGGAAAAAAACATTCTGAACTCAGGGCTGAAAGCAAATCTTGGGAGTGTGGGCCCTACACCGAGAAATGTAATGGGTGCCACACTGGTGTGGGCTGACATGAGGTCACGGGAACCCTAGTGCAGCGTGACTGGTGTCCTCATAAGAAGAGATGAGGACACGGATGCACACAGAGAGACGCGGGGAGGAGGAGGCCCTCTGTAAGCCCAGGAGAGCGGCCTCGGGGGAAACCAGCCCTGCTCATGCCCGGATCTCAGGCTTCCAGGCGTGGTCCTTTGTGTCTGTGGTCCTTTGCGTCTGTGGTCCTTTGCGTCTGTGGTCCTTTGCGTCTGTGGTCCTTTGCGTCTGTGGCCCTTTGCGTCTGT